>NC_023758.2:41561098-41883623 GCF_000499845.2 Phaseolus vulgaris | reverse complement strand
CGGAATGATTGGAAGATACCATAATGCTTTTGTAAGAGGACCCTTTTTCACATAATCTTCCTCACTATCATCATCCTTCACTTTGTATTGTGATACTCTGCATCTTGGACACTTGTGCAATAATTCAAACTTTTTGCAATACAATATGCAATCATTGGGACATGCATGTATTCTTTCGTAATCCATACCCATCGGACACAATATCTTCTTTGCCTCATAATGACAGGTTAACAATGTATTATCTTTTGGAAGCATTTCATGCAACAACTCGAGCAACTCAGTGAAACTTTTATCGGTCCACCCATTTCTTGCCTTAGTATTAATTAATTTTAATACTGTTGACAAACGTGTGAAACTTGAACAACCGAGATAAAAAGGTGTTTTGAAATTATCTTTTAATGAATCACACATATGTGCTTCCTGGAATTTATCTTCTATAGTGTCACGAATCATGTCCTCCTCTTCAGAATGTATATTAGAATATTGATCAATATCATAAAAACTAATCTATCGATATCAACTAATTTTAGTTGATGTAAACAAAATACAAATTGTCGAGGGACGATCACCCCCGAACCCAATACCAAAGCGTTCAACATATAAAAATTAAAACAACATTATATTCCAAACACAATACATTATAAAACACATTACAGTTTGTTGAGGGTCGATCACCCCCTAATCTAATACTAAGACGTTCAACATAATACAATATATTTAAAATACAAATAAAACTAATCATTTATATAAATAATTGTGAACTAAATTAATAATTAAATTTAAAATTAATATGTTTGAAAATAAAAAAACTAACTTGGAGCGTGAATTGATGAGTTGTGGCGGTGGTAGTGAAACCAAGCAGAAAAAAATGATCTATAAAAATAATTAAACTATATTAATAATTAAAATTAAAACTAAAATTAAATTTAAAATTAAAATTAAAACTAATATTAAAATTACAAATTACAAATTAAAAATAAAATTACAAATTTGAAAAATAAAAAAACTCACCTTGGAGCGTGAACAAATGAGTTATTGCCACAAAACAAAGGCAATGTGGTGTGATAATGGAGGCACAACGACGAAAGGATTGGTGACAACGAAGAGGAAGAACGGTGACACCGAAGAGGAACAACGATGGCACCGAAGAGCAAGAGTGGTGGTCGCGAGAAGAAATAAATTTTTGAAGGGGTGGTGAACAAATAGGAGATTAATGAATTTGAGGGCAACAGTGGAGGAAGAAAAATGGAGGCACACAGGAGTAGCAAAGAAGCAAGAATGAAAACAAAGGAAAAGAATGGAGAATGAGAGCACGAAGGAGCAACGACGGTGAAAGACAAAGGAGCAAAAAAAATAGTATCGCGAATGAGCAGTGAGGCACGAACTTGAAAATAGGTTTAGAGAATATATAATACATCAGATTTTAGTAATAACTGGTATACTTTTTTTTTACTCAAAATGGTACATATTACACCGATTGGGCCACCCAACCAGTGTAATATATGCTGTCCAAAGTTAATTTTTTTCCTTGTTCTAGGCACCATATATTACACCGATTGGATGTCCCAACCGATGTAACATACCAGACTCACAATAAAAAAAAGGTTTAAAAAAGCTTAAGTGAGAGCGTGGTATATTACACTGGTTGGGCTAACTAACTGGTGTAATATACCACGCTCTCACCTAAGCTTTTTCTTAACTTTTTTTTGTGAGTCTGGTATATTACACCGATTGGACTATTTAACCGGGGTATAATATACCATGGTAACACAAAAAAGAGTTTTAAACAAATTTAAGTCTTAGACCAGTATATTACACTTGTTGGACTATCAAATCGATGCAATATGCACCATATATTTACAAAAATGGCACCACATTTTTGTTTACACCGATTTTCGTTTGACCAGCCTAGAAAGTCGTTGTAGTATACGTTTTATGCACTAATACATTAACAATAATGATTAATATGAAAAAAAAGAGTAACAAGACAATGAGAAAAGTGATAATGATAAAAAGAGAAAAAAATAAAGTAATTATCAAGTTCCAATGTATTTTTTTTTAAATGTACATTAAACTAGTTATAATAATAAATAAAATAAGTAAAACATATTTTATGAACATATCAATAATTTATCAAAATATAATTAGATAATTTTTTTATACTTATTACTAACCGTTGGAGTCTGTTTAACACAATAAACAGTTTTTCACATTTGAAAATCATAAATTATAAAAATTATGTTTTTTAGAAAATATTAAATTTTGTTTAATTGATAAAATAATTTATTGATAATACATTCGTTATGTTTCTTAATAAAGACTTATTCCATCAGTTATTTTGACACTTAACATCAGTTCAGTTTAGTAGTTCAGTAACCGGTGTAGAAATTATAAAGATATTATAGACTGGTCAACAACTAATATAGAAATTATAAAGATATTATAATTTGATTAATAACCGATGTAGATTGTGGCATTCTACACTAACTATAAGGAGAAATTCATATAAATATTGATTACTAATTATAACCGATGTGGAATACCACATTTCCTCTAAACTACAAAGAGTAACGCATGTAGAATGAAATACATTTCATATTTGTTTTGCTAATAATGAATGTATAACGTGTCACATTCTATGTAATATAATCATTTTTTATTTTTTACTTTAAACAAAAAAATATTTAATTAAAATAGAATAACAAAACTCCTACTCGTGAATAATACTATGTTTAATTTTAAATGCAAATTTATGATAATACTTCATATACTTCAAAAGGGTTTTCTAGAAACAACTATAGTACACTAAAAGAAGACAAAATTGACACCACCACCACCACACTCCATTTTCATTTATATATTATAAATTGACTTGATTTCTAATCATTGTGAGATCTTTAATACTCTCTCATACTCACATCGAGGTATGTATACCTCGAGCATGTGACTATATATTTGTGAATGATTCGATTGTGAGTGACACAATATACCAAGAAATCTAATTAATTTTGGTATTATATTAAGAATTAAAATTTAAGTTTAACTCCATAGTATGAAATTGACTTAGTAAAATGATGATTATTTTTACTAATATATTGTAAATTAATCTTATTTATAATTCATGTAAGATGTCCAACCTAATGACTCAAAGAACAAATTTTGTTAGATAGTAGAAAAAAAAACACTTTTGTTTTAAAGTATGAAGAATACAATTTTTCACGAAGAAAAAAAAAAGAAACACGAGTTGGTGCCTTAACCAATGACATTTACATAGATTGAACAAGAAATTCATATAATATATATTTTCTAGTTCGATTACAATAATTATTGATATTGTTCATGTTATGCCAACCACATTAGTTACTTTTACCACAGTGTAAAAAATATATATTTCATTGATTTATTATTCAACAAATATAGTATTTTTTTACATCGATTACAAGAATAATCAATATTAAATTTGATAGTAGTATCTACAAAAAATGCACCACATTTTTTTAATAACGTTTACTCATTAATTTATATAATAAACATGATATAAAAACATAATGTTACACTAATATTTTCCATATAATAGAAAATACAAGTAATGCATTATTTTTGTGAAATCATTAGTTTATTACAACATCAATGATCTGATAAGAGTAACAATAATTTTTATTAAATTTTTGTCTTATCCCAAAAAAATTAAATCTATAAACGTATTTTTTTCACTACAAGAAGAATATTGTTAAATAAAAATTATTTTAAAAATTGAAATAATTAGTTATTTTTGAATTAAATTATAAACTATTTTATAAGTTAAAAGATTATTGATATTTAAATTAGTTTATATTATTAATAAAAAATTATAAATTATTATCTAACTATTAACTAAAAAATTATTTTATAAATATTTTTTAATAATAAAAATTATTTTAAATACTAATAATATTTTAATCTCTAAAATAATATTTAATTTAGTAAATATAGTAACTAATTATTTTTAATTTTTTAATTTGTGCTATTTAATAATTCTTGTTTTATAAAAAAGTTGAAAAAAACATTATAACAAAGCATTATTTTCTAAAATGTTATTTTTAAAAAGTAAGTTATTTTCTAAAATGTCATGGTTTTATTTTTCAGTGCAAATCCTGCTTCAATTTTACTGAAAACATGAAAGGTAAGGTTGCTTTCAAGTTAATGATGTGAAGGGATGTTATTGAAATTCAATGAAACAAGAACGAATATCTACATTATTTTTCAACACATGTTTTTATTAATTTTGATGGAAAGTTAAAATACTATTTATTCTCTTTAGCCAATACTTATCAAATAAAATAAATTTACATAACTATTGTAATCAATAGTTATCTTATTATCCTACCAAATAATATTAAATTAAACGACGATCTTATATCTATCTTTTTTTCTCTTCCTAATTTTGACCAACAAATAGCATTGAAAAAGTGGTATCTTAATATCGAAGTTACCTACTACGCTTAATCTTCCAAGGCATGTAAATTATTAATTATTATTTAATAGTAATAGTTATTTTATTTTATTTAATTCTTAAAACTAAAAAAAAAGCATTGTATTAATTGAAAGGAAAAATAGGGTTATTTAAGAAAAATAATAATAATTATTTGTTTTTTTGTTTTGTTTTGATAAACTCGAAATGAATTTGAAGAGTATGTGTGGTGGAGCACATGACAGAAGGAGGCAAAGAAAAAACCGAAGAAGGGTTACCACAAGTACAGCTGGACGAGGACATTTCTGTCATTTTCTAATTAGGGTTTCCATCTTTTGCCCAAACCCCGCATCTACAAGATTCACAAGGGGAGTTTCTAAAGTCACTAGAAGACTCTACCAAGCGAGTGCGACAGACCAATGATGACGCGAGAGGGAAAATAATTTAGAAAAGGGAGATCGAATGGGGGAGCGCCACGTGTAGAGATGGGCGAATCAGAGAGGGGGAATGAGATCACGGAGTGACCCGCGGGTGAGAGAGGAGAGTGCGAAAAGAGAGCGTGGTGGTGCTATTTGAATCACTGCTTTTGGAAGAGCAAAACCCTCTCTCCCCAAAAACCCAAACCCTTGGCGGCTGCGAGACCCGTTGTGTGTTGTGTTGTGTTTTGTTCTCTCTCTATTTTTTTCTCTTTCCCCCTCTTCTCTCTCTCTCTATCTCTTTCTTTCTCTCTCTGTTTCGCTCCCTTTAGGGTTTTCTCGACTCTTCGATTTTGGGGCTTAAACCCTCGATTTCGATTCGGATTTAGGGCTTCCGTTTCTCGCTTCTGTCACGCAAGGAGCACCAGATCTCGTGCTTGATTTGAGATGGCTACCGTTGCTAATCCTGCGGATCGTATCCTTATTATTTTATGCAATTTATATCTCGTGTTTGCTTTCTTGATCTGTTCTGGTGAATCGCTGATTGGATCTGTTGCGTATTCGTTTCTAAACCTAATTTTTGGGCTTTGATCTTTTAGGGTTTGGTGTTCTGCTTGCTGATTTGTGATGGCTGCATGATGGGGTTTTTGTATGCTTGAGTTTTTTACGGTGTTGACTTTGCGGTCTAAATTGACTCGTTTGAGTTGTTGGGTATTGAGGGTTTGAGTTCTTTTGGAATTTTGTTGTATGTGTGACGAGTTTTAGGTTTTTTCGTTGTTGAATACTTTGATTTTTCCGGAGGTTTTTTGTGTTCCTTCACTGATTTGCTACAGAAGCAACTGATTTGCTGCAGAAGCTATCGCTAGAAACTCAGCCAAAGCCCTTGGAGATGCCTGAACCTACCAAGAAGGTAAAATCTTGTGTGTTTTTATGTTTGTTATATAAATTTCACGATTTGACTCACTGTAAACAGTAGTATAGCTTTTGATATGTTAAATGAGATGTTTGCATCTGTTTGCTGTGTTCTGTTAGTGAATTGTATGCTGAGTTGATTTGTTCAATTGTGTAGGCCACTGGGAATCAGTATGGATCAGTTGATTCAGGAAATGGTGCTAATGGCCAGATCCCGTCATACGAACGGTCTGTGACCCCAGTGTTGGATTTTATTGATCCTGCTATGTGTTACCTACCAAATGGTTATCCGTCTACTGCATATTATTATGGTGGTAAGTTTATGGGTAAATACTGCAAACAAACGACATGGATTCCTTGTTAGTGAGTTTTGTTACTGCACTATATAATTCTCATGCAAGCTAAATGGTTTGGTTCATTGCAGGTTATGATGGAACTGGTAACGAGTGGGATGATTATTCCAGATATGTGAATTCGGAAGGAGTTGAGATGACTTCGGTGAGAATTTTTACATTCCCGTTTTCTTCCATCTGCAGCCCTTTTGATCCAATTGCTAATGCTTTTATCTACTCTATTTTTTGATTTTGTCAGGGAGTTTATGGGGATAATGGGTCTCTAGTTTATCACCATGGATATGGATATGCTCCGTATGGCCCATATTCCCCAGCAGGGTCTCCAGTACCAACCATGGGAAATGATGGCCAGTTGTACGGGCCTCAACACTACCAGTATCCTCCCTATTTTCAACCGTTAACACCAACAAGTGCGCCATTCACACCTACTCCCGCTGTCCTTCCTCAGGGTGAGGTTTCTACCTCTGTCGCTGCTGATCAAAAGACTCTCCCTGTTGAGGCAGCCAATGGAAATTCTAATGGTGTCGCAAACGGTGGCAATACTAAAGGTAATAATTCTGTTGCTCCTGTTAAACAGGCCAATCAGAATTCATCTTATAGTTCCAAAGCTTCAAATGAAAGGGTTGCTATGCCAGGTCGTGGTCCAACTTCAGGTTATCAGGATCCAAGATTTGGTTTTGATGGAGTACGCTCACCAATCCCATGGCTAGATGCCCCACTATTTTCAGATGGGCAGCCAAGGCCCGTGAGTAGCACAGCTATCACTCCTTCAATATCAGGTGGCAACAACAGTGCTTCTAGGAACCAGACTTTTCGCCCTAACTCTCAATTTATGGTATGCACAATATTTTGAAGTTTTTGTTAGTTTGTTATACTCAACTGTTATCGAGCCTAATGTTTTTTTTTGCGTGGTCCACCAGTTAAAGTTCTGCTTACTTTGATAAATTCCTGTGTACCTTGACTGCTGTTATGGTTATTTATACCCATGTTATGTTTTGTCAGGGCTTGCACCATCCGAGACCAATGCCTGCCATGGGAGCCACCCATAACTTTATAAATAGGATGTATCCAAACAAGTTATATGGTCAATATGGGAGCACTGTCAGATCTGGAATGGGTTATGGAACACATGGGTATGATACTCGCACTAATGGCAGGACTTGGTTAGCTGTTGACAGCAAATACAAAACTAGGGGAAGAAGTGGTGGGTACTTTGGCTATGGCAATGAGAATGTAGATGGTTTGAATGAGCTGAACAGAGGACCTAGGGCGAAGGGTGGCAAGAACCAAAAGACTTTTGCACCAACTGTTCTAGCAGTCAAAGGGCAGAATTTACCAGCAACTCTTGGTACAGATGAGGAGAAAGACAAGACCAGTACCGTTCCTGATCGAGATCTATATAATAAAGCTGATTTTCCAGAGGAATATGCTGATGCCAAATTTTTTGTCATCAAGTCTTACAGCGAGGATGATATTCACAAGAGCATTAAATACAACGTGTGGGCCAGTACACAAAATGGCAATAAGAAGCTTGATGCTGCATACCAGGAGGCGCAGCAGAAGCCTGGCGGCTGCCCAGTATTCCTATTCTTCTCAGTAAGCATCTCTGTGTATGGTGTTGGCCTTTTTGTATTTTCTTGTATGGTAAATTTAATCTAATTCGTTGTGTATTTTTATGCAGGTTAATACCAGTGGACAATTTGTCGGGCTTGCTGAAATGGTTGGTTCTGTTGATTTTAATAAGAGTGTTGAATATTGGCAGCAAGACAAGTGGAATGGTTGTTTTCCCCTCAAGTGGCACATTGTTAAGGATGTTCCTAATAATTTGTTGAGGCACATTACATTGGACAACAATGAGAACAAACCTGTCACAAACAGTCGGGATACCCAAGAGGTAATTATGTGCTGCTCATTTAGTTGTCAGTTCCTTTTAGTAGCGTCCCTTACTTTAATCTGATCAACCAAGTTTATTCATGCATGCAGGTAATGTTGGAGCCCGGGCTGAAATTAATCAAAATCTTTAAGGAATATACCAGTAAGACATGCATTCTGGATGATTTTGGATTTTATGAGGCCCGTCAGAAGACTATTTTGGAAAAGAAAGCAAAGCAACAATACCCAAAGCAGGCAAGTGATATTTCATCTAATTTAGTTGTGTGAAATTATTAGATTGTGTGCTGATGATTATTTTGTCATGTCTATTAATGTAGGTGTGGGAAGGGAAACCTACTGATGAGAAGGTTGAGATAAACGGTGAAGTTAATATTCAAAAGTCTGAATCAGAATTGCTCAAGGAGTCTAACCTTGTTGAAAAGGATGGTGATGACCAGAAAGTTGCCGAGAATGGATCTGTTTCAAAAACTGGAGATGCCCCAAAGGGTGCTAAACCAGTAGTTTCTGAGAGTAAGGTTGTGTTGGGCAGCAATGGGATTGCTAATGGTTGCTAAGCTCTAGTGTCTGAAGAAGGCGGTCCAATGCAAATATTGGTTCTTAGGAATATATTTCTCAGCAACTGGGTTCCGCCTCATTTGATCTGTCTTGCCTTCTCTTGCAGTCTGAAGATAGTGATTGGTTGCCTAGTGAAGATAAAGATCTGTATATTGAGATTGGCTGGGCGGAGTTAGTTCATAGAATTCTAGCACCAATCCCTTCTCATTGGGTTTTGTTTACAGTGGTTAGCTCCTAACAGTCTTTACTCCTAGGGTTTTTGGGTTTTAGGTTTTCTGCCTAAGATGCTTATCTTTTTGGTTTTTGTTCGGGCTTTTTATCCTTCTCTCTTTGCCTTTTCTCCTTTCTTTTACTTGGTTGGTTGTTCCTGTCTTGTAAATTTAGATCTACTTTGTTGCAGAGCAGCTTTCTTTGTTTCTTTCAACAGGGGTAGAAGCAAGGTGGGAAATACTGAAATATAGTTGGCTTTTATGCTTTTAAGTTTTCGTCTTAATTTAGTCTGTTTATTTTCTATCTGATGATTGACATGGGCATACTGGAGAAAGAATTATATTTGTGGACAATCTGTTATGTAATAGGGTGTTTTCTGGCTTATGAAGGTCACCATATTGTTTAGTTTCATTTTTTTTCCTTGTTAGATTTTTTCTTCATTTTCAATTTATATAGTCTCAGCGATGATTTAATTGCTTCCAGAGTCTCAATGATTTATAATTACTTCAATTAAAACCAAAATTGTGGTTTTGATGTTATGTTATTATTCTCAAAATCTACTTCAGCTCTGTTGTGTGAGCAAATGAAAAGTTATTTTAGAAAAAAATTTAGCACCGAGGATTATTACTACGGAAATACGAAAATAATTTGTGCGTGGTTTTGCCTTGTTTATATATGGTTAACGTGGTTTTGCCTTGTATATATATATGGTTTACGTTTCTTGTGTATATTTGAAATTGGCGTAGAGCCATCTGATTTTTGACAGTCCTATGTTCCGAAATTTTAGAATGGAGAATGCTCGAATTTAAAATAAAGTTTAAAGATTGAAACTATTTTATAGGAATATGCCGTAGACTTTTTGTTTTTAAGTGAATATTTTAAAGGAATAGTGTTAAATTGTTTTATTCATAAATAAGGCAAGACCTTTAAAAAACAAATTGTCCTATTATTACTTTTGATCCTAAAATTTTATTTAAAGCATTTTATTGTACTATTCGTAAATTTATTAGGAGCATCAAATTAAAGTAAAGAAATCAATAATTTACCAGCAACCAAGATTAATAAGTGTAATGAAAGCAACAGTTTCATATATTGTTCTAATGGTGTTTCTGATAACGTTAGTTACTTGGGCATTTCAAGATCTGGTCTCTTATCATCAATCATTTCGCCCATTGAGTCTTGAGGAAATGCGTCAGGATAAGTTGCCATAACTTTTGACTTCATACTCCTGCGAGGGCCCAAACAAGAAAATAAGTCACAAGAAATAAAGATGTGTGGGTGAGTTGGGATACACATTATTATACATTTATCAATGTAGATACTAGCAATCTAGAATAAGATTTTACTCAATACTTGTGAGAAATAGAAATTGTGCTTCTAAGAAATTAAAGACCTAATTCCGTAGTCATCACCACTTCCATCTCTTCATTTATTAGAAAGCCACCTTCAGCATTTGCTGACAAATTTGGATTCACCCCTACTGTTGTTTACTTGGTTCTCTTTCACCATTTCCTGGCGTCACCAATACATCATTGTCCTCACTAAATACTTTTTATCTTCAACATTCTCAATCACCATGTTTCAAACCCATCCTAGGATTGTTTACAAAAACCCTAAGCAACTGAGTGAAAATTTTGTTTCATCATTCAGCACTTGTTATTACACAACGAAAAAGTTTGATAATTACCATTATAGGAGGAAGGGAACACAAAAAAAAGACACAGTCTTTGTGTACATATGATGTCAATAAACACAACAATAGGAATTAGTATTTTACTCAATTATATTTGCCAATTTTGTCTAAAATCGTAACTGTCGATTGGTTTTTGAAGCTACTCACCAGCTAGCTAATTGTCAAGCCAGATCAAGTCCATAAACGAGGAAGTGTTGAAAGCAAAAAATACAGTACTAAATGACAAAAACATGAGAATCGTGAGACAAATACAGTACTCTTACAACAATTGAACTAAATCTATGTACTATTGTAAGCTATGTATTTGGGACATCATTGAAATTCAAGTTAATCGTGAGACAGATGTAGATTATAAACTTGGTTTGCTTGAGACAAAAGATAAAGGCCTTAGATGGAGTATAGAGAGAGAACTGACTAGAGGAGACATTCATGGTTTCCATGGAAACCAACCACAGCAACCATCACACAGAAAAAAAGTGTTTTTTTTTTTGTAACTGAAGATACATATCTGAGGAATTGGTTATGACTTGAAAAGGCCAGTTTCTTCTTCTATTAGACAGAGGGTACAGCATGCCCGTCTCCATTAAAAGCCCCTTTGATGTTAATCAGAAGAACGGTTGCCAATTCCCTAGGAGCGTATCCAATGAGGAAGGAGCCCTCTCACATCACATGAATATCTCTCTAAAGATTTTCATACACAAGAAAAGTGTACCACATGAACATATGAAAGAAATTTCCCGAAGACTTAAGATGTTAGGTAGAGCACAACACACAAAGGACTTCATATCTGACACACGTTCCTTCACAATAATACTTCATTCAAAATATAAAATAAAATCATCCATTTGTTTCTTCCTCCGTTCTCTCAACTATCATCTTCAAATTAGGCCATCTTTACATGTAGGTACTAAAAAATAGTTGGAGAAAAAAATTTAAGCTATAGAAAAACTAATATAACAGTCTTCGACAACGGAGAATAACAAGGAAGCCAATATCTTATTCCTAGAAGATAGGGATGCAATAAATCATATCTTAAGGTTCAACGTAAAAACTAATTCAAATATTAACAATTTAATATTCTCCCTCAACAAATAAAGATTTATTAAGTTTTCATTTGGGCCAACACACAGTCCTAATAGACCTCAAAGATTTACAAGGAAATCATGCTATAATTGGTCATGTCATTATATCAGCAAATTGTTCGTGATTATGATGGTGGACTAACTAGACAACTACATCCCCTGTGAGATGACGAAGAAAGTGAAATCTGGCAATGAAAAAAAGGATTCTTTGAGGACTCAGAATTAGTGTCACTGAAAATTGTTGTGCCACCACCTTGATGCACATGAGTTGACAGGTGCAAGAAACTGCAGCAACAAATCCAACTTCAATGGATTACCGACCGACTAACGACATATGCTAAGAAAAAAGTAACAAACGTCTCAATACTAGAAGACTGAGATATTTCTTGTACACGGAAACACTCCAAGTATTTAATTTTATTTATTTTTTATTATTGACAAAAAAAATACTAGAACACTGCTTTGTAATTCATCCCCTTGATTCCTTAATAAAACATATCACATAATTTAACCTAGGCATCATAGATCTTAGTATTTTCTCAATGGCTACAACATCGTCTATCTTTGCCTTATTGAGTTGTAGCTTGTCAACAATGGCAAGTGTGTTAAAAAAGATTATTGAAAAACTTCCCTTTCAGCATCTCTATCCCCTCCTTAAATGCTGGGCATTAGGCTTGCTACATGTAGAAGAAAAACCTCGCAGACAACAAATATTGATGATAGGATCATGCAAAAAATCCATTACTGATAGACACATAATTTATCGTGGTTTGACACTAACTGCCTACAACAAAAAACATCTCAAATGAGAGACTACAATTTTTTTGGACAAACTTGAAAAAGCTCCCCCCAAAATGTTTATAACCCTAGAGACAGACTCAGCCTCCCACTTAATGATATCACATCTCTACTATTTAGGATTTTCTTCCCTTCACGTGATCCCCCTTCAAGGAGTCTTAGATGCTTTTAGGCACATCTTTGTTCAAAATGATCTCTAGAATTCATCTATCATTACCTTGGAAGAGATAATTGTTTGCCTTCATATTTTTCAATCTTACGTTCTCAATGGCTTTCTTTTCTGCTTAACTATTTTGAACTCCTTTTGCCTTCATATCTTTGTGTCTTGGAATCACTGGTGGTTCAAATACATTCTTAGTTGCCATATTCTCTCCAAGCCTCCATATAGAATCAGGCCCTTTTGGTGAGCGCTCTGATACCAGTAGCTACGTACTCAAAATAGTAAAAGAATAACTTGACCTATATTGATAAACTAATATGGTCATATCCGCCTTACAAGAACAACAGAGAAGTTGTAGTCTATGTTTCACATACTTACTAACATCGAGATTAAATAGAAAGCCAGTTTCTAATTCCGATAAGATAGGGATATTCAAACCACTAACTAGCAGATCTATAAACTAGTATATTAATTGAAAGGGAAGAAACAGTGAAATTATGCAAGGTTCTTGTTACTTGAATTGTTAAATAAAATAGAATAAATAAAGAAACTTGATGAAATGCATTCCGTTCCTGAATCCCATATTTTTTTTCCTTTCCTCTAATTTGATGCTAACAGAACAATATTATGCACAAGGATAAAGAGAAGAACAAGCATAGGATGAGGATTGTCAATATTATTTCCTTGTCATTTTTCCACCCAATCCCACCACTATATACAGCTCCGCGAGACCATCATCCAATTCCACTCTTGACTAACAATTCCTAATTAACACATACTTTCCCAGACAGCCTAGACATATGTACAATCATGCAAAATCCTTCACATATTTCAGCCCTGCAGTGTCTCATTTGGAATTTTTGTCAGCTTGCTGAATATCCTTGATAGGTCCAATGACATTGCTCCTATTATCCATCCTTCGAGGCAAGAGTTTGTCCTCAAGGTGAAACTGGAGTCTATAAGTGTCATGTTAAACTTTAGGAAAGAGAGAAACATAGAGCAAAAACCGTGTGTTTCTAAGACAGTAGGATTACTTTATTTATATTGAGAAAAAATAATCATTACAATAAATAGAGGAGCTTTGATATTCATTAATAACATAGATATGATACAAAAATAAATAAAAATACTCTTATAATACATAAATACTCTAGATAAGTTTGATTATGTAAGATCGGTTTTTTAATTCTATAATTATAACATTCTCCCTCAAGCTGGAGCATGTAAGTCGTATATGTCTAGTTTGTTGCAAATATAATTGATCCTAGGTTTCCTTAAATACTTGGTGAATATGTCAGTGAATTGTTTCCTAGAGTTGACAAACCTAATGGAGATGTCTTCAACTCTACTTTTTCCTTTATGAAATGACAATTCATCCCAATATGTTTGGTCCTCTAATGAAAGTTATGACAAGATGCAATGTGTAATGTTTTGCCTGATTGTCGCATACAATTGTCTCATTGCCTTATATTCTGCTGTTGAACTTGATCTTGTCACAACATTTTGTGTCTGACTTCTTCATGATATTAAATTACCTTCAACAAGAACACAATACCCAACTTTTCATGATGTGGTTGCAACTTTACATACCTAATGACCAAGAACAATGTTGACAACAAATCTCCTTGTTTGTCAGCATAATTCTTTATAATTTCTTAAGCTTTCTAAGACATTTTTTTCCTCTCCAGAAGACAAGAAGGAATCCACGACTACAATTGCAAAATTGGCCTGTATATAATTCAAGAGGGAAGGAGGAGTTCTTTTGTGACTGCAAATGGAGACATAAATGTAGCAAAATGCCATTGCGCATATTCAGCCAAGGCAAAAACTGACCCTATGAAGAGGGCTTATGGTAGCCATGGCCCTTAAATACTATTGCAACATCCTTAACAACCATGGTAGGCAGAATTCATACAAAGCTTGGTTCCACAATGCTGAAACAATTCACGCAACAGATGGTTGATGAAAGCTGGATCAGAGTCGAACACAATACTCTGAGTCACGTCTGAGGCAGTGAAATTTGACAACTTATAAAAATGATCAACAAGTGATCCACTATCCTTGGAATGTCTATTTATCCTTGGAAGTGGGGTAAGCCAGTCCTAAAATCCATCCACAAATCCTGTTAGGAATTGGTAATGGTTGTAAAAGGCGTCCAAATTTCTAGTATGGCGACTTGACATAGAGGGCATTCCATGCATATAGCCACCCTCATATTAGGCACTCTTGTGCTTAAATCTTAACAATTGATACTTTCATGAGAGTTGCCTACTGAAAGGAGAACTCACATTTAGAATTTGTCAGGACTTGTGCACAAGAGGAGGTTCCAACCCAAAAAATCAGTCATTAGGTGGAAGAATCTCACAACTAAAGTACACCACACTGACTATTTTATTCTACACGACGTGGTATAAAACCACTTCGTTCCGCTGGCCTCGAATATCCAAACAACAAGTAGAAGATGCGAAAACAATGTATGAAAGATGAAGCAGTAATAGCAATAGACAAAACAAAGAACACACAACAATGAACAGAAAAAAAAATAAAAAAAACCTGAGTTTCTGAAAGATGTAATCAAGGTCAGACTTGACAGACTTCAATACGCGCGTGTTTCTAGCAATGTCGCCGGAAATCTCAGCAAAACAGTGTTGAGAGAAGTCGTTGAAATGCGACAACACCGCATTGCTGTCCTGCAACCGTCCCAATCTGAAACACAATCTCAATCGATCAATAAATAAAATGATCGAACACACACACACCTCAACTGAATTATTGCATAGCAGTGAAACTGGATTACGACACGCACATGGTGTGTTGCAGGTGGTTAAGGTAGTGAAGATCACTGGAATTAACTAGGGTTTTGAATTCGCGCGAAATCTCCTCCGAACCCAATTTCCGAGACTCCGATTCCTTCTCTGACGACATTCTCTACCAACACAACTGCATTTGCCCTATCCACCTTTTTCCCTGTCTTTTTTTATCAATGTCGTTTTGACAAAAGCATTTAGTATATCACAACACTGGGCCCACAGGTTCTGGGTTATTTCTTCCTGCACCCCTACAGTTTGCTTCTGCATCCCTACATTTTTTTTCATGGATCTTTATATTTTGCTTCCTGCACCCTACATTTTTCTTTCTGCACTCCTATATTTTCCGAAAAACCCAAATTACTCTTAATAATTTTGGGTGATTCTGGAATAGGTTGTTACATTTTTTTCTAGAATATGAAATCCAGAAGAAAAAAAAACTGAACATTTTTTTTAACTTTTAAACTAAAATGTTCAGAACTAAAAAAAATTTATTCCAAAAAAAGGATAATCCGAAATAATTATGTACTTTCCAGAATAAAATATGTATGTACTTCACTAAAGCCGTATCAAAATCATAAATAAAGGACTCTCACTGCTTGTTGCTGGTGTTTATGAAAAGTCAATTTCTTTCTGTAACATATAATTATAATCTGCACCCTATCATTTTTTCAAAATTCTAAAATTATCCTTATTCCAAATTTGAAAATCCACAATAATAAATATAATTTAAAAATAAAAAAAATACATTTTGGACAAAAAAATTCAGAATACAAAATTAAAAATGTGTTCCAGATAAAAAATTTCAAAATTCAAAAATGTGCTCCAAAAATTAAAATCTGAAATATTTCTTAATAAAAAGGTTTTGAAAGTAATTTTTATGTACACTCTTCCTTTTGTGTAAGGTTATTTTCATCATTTAGAAATGATATTTTTATCATTTTCAATAATAACAGATTGAGGCATGTTAGAATTAATATGGTACATGAGAAATTGCCCTATGAAAATACAGAGAAGAAAGAAGGAGAGTGGTCTGTGCTGACTTTGGAACTTTTAAGAATCCTAAAGTTAATTTTGCAAATTCACATGAATGTAAGGGTGTATGAAAAATAAATTGTAGGGATGCAGAAAGAAACACCCTCCAATATTTTTGGGTCGAGATCCCAATCTTCAAGACCCATTTTTTTCTTCATTTCTTTTAAGGCTTCTTCTTCCTGCACCTCTACGTTTTTCGTCTTGCACCCCCACAAATTTCTAAATCCCAAAACTGGCCTTAACCTTTTATTTGAAAAACCATAGTTACCGGAAATTGGGATCTGGGTGTGTGCTACGATTCATTAATCTGGAACTGAATCATTTTTTTGTCCAGATGAGGGAGTGTTTCGAAAGTAAATTTTGCATAAACTATTGATTTTCGGATTGTTGAATCCGGAAGCCTAATTATGTTATGGATTGATAGATCTGGAATGCTTTTTGGAATTATGGATTGATGGATCCAAAATGCTTTTTTTAATGACGAATTTTTGAATGTGAAATGCATATATTAAATTGCGGATTGGTGGATCCGAAATTTTACCAGAAGTGTCAATCCGAAAAAATTTTGGATTCCATAATCCAAAATGCAAAAAAAATAAATACAGTTTAAGTGCATTTTAGAGTTTTTAAAAAATAATAGAGACATTTTGATCTTTGAATAATGGGTGCGGGAAGAAAAATGTAGAGGTGCAGGAAGAAACTGCCTTCTTTTAAATATTCTTAAACACGACGTGGGTGCTCTCATTCAGTTCAGACATTTTCTTAAACATATATAATATATGTTTTAAGACATAATTTTTAGAATAGTTGATAAAGTGAGTAACCTGGACCAACACAAAATCCCAAAAAGAACAGAACAAGAATAATTATTAAAAGTGTAGAATCGAAACAAACAAAACAATCCAAAATGTCCCATTCAATTCAGACACACGACGTGGGTGCTCTCATGGCATCACCTTATACCAACACTAAAACATCTCTCACTCACTTGTTGCACCACTCAAACGCTAAATTACATATTATATACACACATTTATTAAATAAATGTAAGTAAATCTTATTTTCTAACTACAGTGTGAATGAGTTACATTACTTAGATGCAAAGTTTGCTTTATTTTATTTTAACTACTTATTGAGATAGGCAACTCAAATGAACCCCTCATAAAACCGTATATGCGAATTTCACCATATCTGTAATAGAAAGTTTAAATTTTATTGTCACATAAAAATTAAATTACATATCACATTTAAATTCTGTAAACAATCAATTCCAAATAAGTATGGGTCATTGTACGGTATTCTACTTCTGCCAATAATCTTGATATGTTTGTATGTTATTCTAACTTTCATGAAATAATATAATAATCAATAAAAATGCAATAAGTTGTGAATGTGAGATTTTATAAATTAAAAAATCAATCCCATATTATAAAATTTGATCTAATTTTTAGTTAAGATAGTGAAATTATATTATATGTAAGGATATTGAAGCATTGGAATTGACTTGAGGAAAGTCTTCAAAAGAGTGAAAAGTTAATAAATGATGATGACAGAACAGAGCACTATTTCATCTCTTCTTCTCCAGTGCTTTCATTTGTTCTGATTAGTCTTTTGATATCTGCATGCAAAGCTGCGAGACAACGATGTGTGTTTCTTTTTTGGCATTTGGAATCTCACTCCCTACCCAACACTCAAATGCATACATACACATACATCATCATTCATCATATATAATTCCTTGGATTTTCAACTTTTACTTCTCACCAACTTCTTAAATAATGCATGCAAATTTGTGCTGCTTAAGTTAGTTTTCTATCAGTACATGTATGCTTTCTTTTTTATGTGTATTTCACATCATCTAAAAAATAATATAATTTAAAAAGTATGAATTGAGATAATTTTTATTTTATAAGTTAATTTTATAAGAATAAGTTAAATTTAATTTTTTTATATATATAATATTAGAGTTTATTATAATGATATTTATTGCAACTGTAAATCTTGTATCATATTTAAATGAAACACTATATTATTGTTTTAAAAATTTATTAATTGTTTTACTCAACGTATAATATTTTAGAAAAAATAATTAATATACCATTCTATGTAACTATAAAAATGTATGATTTCCAATTATTTAAGCTTTTTGTGGTTGTTTTCAGAGGAATGATCTTAAAGTAACTCCTGTAAGAAATAAAGGTTTATTTGTAGTTTTGTATGTTATATGATGTTCCATTTCTATAAAATAAGTATAGAAAGAAAACAACAGTTTTTGAAAGAACCTTACATACAAATACGTATTCAAAACTAAGAATTACAAAATTTATATTTTTACAGGTTAATAATATTTAATCTCAAAATTGTAAACTTGTTGGTCTTTTAAATTAAAATTATGAACAGCAATTTTCTTTTTGTATGCGAGGTACCTTTAATTGGAGACAACAATTAATTTTATGAGACATTCTATTCAAGAGAATGATATTTTTAACAGATACTTATATAAATTATAAAATTTAATTTTTAATATCTAACAATATATAAATGCTAACTGTAATATCTATATTTTTACTCATATTTAATAATATATTATGCATGTAATAACATCTCATATTTTATCTCAAAATATATTCTTCTTCATATGGATTTTAATATATACACAAAAGTTTACCAACAAAACATTCAAAATAAAAATATTTGTTCCTTTGGCGGCTCATTGACTCACTAAGGAGCTCGATCACCTGTAACTTCATCTGCTTCCGTGAAAATTAACACAATCATCGCATATTATAGAAAACAAACACAAAACAAAGTATATGGTAAGCTAGCTATTTTTAAGAATTCTAATATAAATTTAACTTTTAAGAACAAACATAATCTATCAAATTCTCATAATTTGCACAAAGTCATCAAGATATCACATTTATTTTCCACATTATTCTTGTTAGATTTCTACGGACTCACATACTCAGATACTTAACTATATTTTTAGAAGACTTGTATATTGAAATTAGCATCCAAAGACTTGCATCAGTCATACTATGTTACGATGCTAACTAATGAGTGGTGGATTTCTTTTTTTGAAATAGTCTTATAATTAGTTGTGCTGAAGTAAAGGAGATAATGGGATGCCCACGTTTCCATTTACAGTTATTAGGTCACGTTTTTCATTTACAGTTATTAGAAGTAGTTTACGTTTTCCCTTTAAATTGTAATGTTTGCTTTCAGAAAGATATATGAGAAAATTGCCTCAATCTCTCTTGTTTCTTCTCCTTCATCTTTTTCTTTCTTAATTTCCTTTGGCTAGTGGTTCAGCCGTTGACCACCTACCATACTACTCACTGTGAATCCACACAGTCATGCTTAAAATCATCTCAATATCTCATCATCTCATCACCTCATATGACAGGGTCATAATTTTAATAATCTACTCATTAAATTAACAATTCTTACTCATAGCTTTCTATGTCAATCATAATTTAAGATCAAACAATCAATTCTCATCACATCATGTAATGTTATGAGATCTAACATGAAATCTTATTATTTCAGTCTTATTTCAGTGCTTGTTCAGTTGGAGGGGAAGTACATATGCAAAAAAAAAAAACTCACTTTAATGCACCTTAAGATATTTAAAGTATATATTTGTTCACTCATTCCAATGTGTCTAATTCACTTATGTTGACTTGCAATGCAAT
Organism: Phaseolus vulgaris; assembly: GCF_000499845.2. Lineage (NCBI taxonomy): Eukaryota > Viridiplantae > Streptophyta > Magnoliopsida > Fabales > Fabaceae > Phaseolus > Phaseolus vulgaris. The sequence continues at coordinate 41,863,564 of NC_023758.2, read as the reverse complement.
AAATAATATGAAAATTATTAGTGCGATTCTATGTTATGCAGTGAATGTCAATGATTGTGCGAGTTAAAATTGATAGACGTTTGGATCAGGTAATACCTCAATACAAACAAAAAACACTTGTATATATGAATTATTAAAATGACATTTAATTTTTTCATATATTTGTAGAACCTTTTGTATAATGTTATATGTATTAATTTATTGTATGTAAATTACATGCATTACTGTTAAGGATATTTGATATTTTATGTAGGATTAGAGTATATATATAAAAATATATATTTTTAAATGTATTTATAATGACGATTCCAGGAATCATCTTTAAAAGTCATTCAAAACCATTTATAACGACAAATCCAGGAGAAAACCATCGTTAATAACAATAGTTTTTTACATGTGTCGTTAATATGATTTTATTTATTGGACGAAAGAATTCAGGTTGAAATGATCATGATCATCAAATCTCAAACTTAGGGAGATAGTTAACTATAATCAAACTATAAGATCTATAACAATTTTATTTTGTGTTCATTTTTATATATGATATAATGTGCACAAAATTGATTTTGAAAGAAGTAGAAATAAATTTATTTAGCTTCAGCATCGTTACCTTTTTCAAAATTAAAAGTGTTTTTAATTTGGTAGCCAAACATCTTATAATTCAAGGCAAATTAAGCAGAGTTCTTGCAAATTCAGTTTTTTTGTCTTTCACGTTTTTAACTACGAATTTACTGATAAACAGACACACTAAGTCTACTTATTTAGAAAATTAACATGGTGAACAATTTGATTATTAACTTTAGCCACAACAATAATAAAAAGTGAAAAGTGCACATAATAATTGCTTGTATTTATAATTACCATTATATAATCTTTGTCGTGTACCGCAATTAAAAAATAGGGTTATGTTACTAAACGCAGAAATTTAAAAAAGGAAAAATGTGTGTATAATATATATATATATATATATATATATATATATATATGCATATGATCATGAAACATGATTATAATATGGAATGATATATGGTAAGAACATACTCATGCAAATGCTATGTACATACATTCATATGTGGTACCATTAATGGGTATTTGGTTTTTAGTTTTTGAAACTTTTTAATAAATTGAATGAAAGTCGTCTATAAAAACACACTTTTTTATTTTTTATTTATTTAGTAGAAGTCATGCCATTATATAAAACTTCTATAAAAGTAAAAAAAAAAAAAACTAAAATCGTATTTCCAACTTTAATAAATAAATACTTAATTTAATTTAAATAGAAATCATGTTGGATGTAAGAATTTTTTATTTTAAAGTCATTTTCATAAAAAAAAAAAAGGTATCCATTTGAATAAATCTCAACAAAAATTGCAGAATGAGTTAGTGCGAAAATGGTAATGAGCCATGCTGTGTGTAATTATTAAAATGGTAAAATCATGAATTTTGGAGTGAAGTGGATTTGATATGCTCAGAATTTCAGTCTTGATTTGACTACATAGATAAGAGTAATAATGATACCTATACACATCAATTTTCTCATTATTTTCTCCTTTTATCAATTTCTTTTTTCAACAATTAATTAGCTATGTTGTAATTTTGTCATCTCATTCCTCATGTAGTTTTTAATTTTAATTTTCAATTTTTTTTAAAAATGTTGTAATTTGAAAGATGCTGGGGGAGATTCTATTGTCCCCACAAATCTGTGGTTGCATTTTTTTAACAATTTACTGTTATTTATTTTTCTATTTTTAGTAATTCTAATTTGAAACAATTCACTTTTAAATTTTCAACATATAATGATTTTTGAAGAAATATTTAAAGAAATATTAGGAGAAAAAAAGTGCATGCACATTACACTCAAATTGTAATAACTTAGACAAAGTGATGAGTTGATTTCTAATTTTTTATATACAGAAGATTTAGACTAGAGAAGATGTTTACTTATCAAGTGTTTCTTATATATTGGAGAAATAGTGTTCAATAATAAGATACTCCTTAATAATGAAAAAAGATAGTAATGGGATAATGATTACAAAATAAAAGAAATTAGAAATTGAACATATCATATATATGAGAAGTTATTCATTTTTAATTAATTAAAATTAAAAAAAAATAGTATAGTTATCGACAAATACTTTAAACAGCAACCTTTTATTGGTGTGGATTTTAATTGCGTTTTTTTAAGTTGTGTGCGTTGTTTGGTTTAGATTTTTAAAATTTAGCATTATTAGATTAGACATATTAATAAGGAGTTGAAGAAAAATAAAATCCATATTAGTATGACAAATGAAGATTTATTTCTTTATTGAGAAATTCATTTAAATTGGTATTCATAATTAACTTTATGCAAAGAAAATATATAAATGGTTAAAATGGGTGAAGAAGAGAATTTAGAAGAATAGTTAAGAATTTGAGATGAGTTGTGTAGAGAGAAAGAATAGTGACAGAAAAAAGTGGGAGACTTAAAATAGAAATAGAAAGCATAAATGGATAGAAAGTTAGTCATAAAACATTCCTTGTAAAACCTCACTCATAACATTGATTTTTGTTGAAACCGACCCACACTTACTTCACAAACAAGTCAAACACAATCATAACATTGTAAAACCTCTCTTTTCGATATCTTCTTGGGCAAAATTATCCATTCTTTACAACAATTTAAGAGTTTAAAAACACTCTTTCCAACATTATATCCCCAACTAGCACTTTTTTTTTTCCCAATGAGTCTCTAAATTTTGAAAATTGTCACCAACAAAAAAATAGTGATAGTTGAAGAAATAAATAAAAAATGTTAGTTTTCTTTCGTTTTTATTTTCTCAACTAACATTTTCTTTGCCACGTAAAAATTATTCCCAAATTTTGAAAATCGTAACCATAAAAAATAGAGTAATAGTTAGAGAAATAAAATAAAAAATGCTAGTTTTCTTTCGCTTTATTTTTCCAACTAACATTTTTTTGCCAAGATAAGAATTCTTCCCGAATTTTGAAAATTGGATTGAAGAAATAAATAAAAAATGTTCGCTTTTATTTCTCCAACTAACATTCTTTTTGCCACATTAAGAATTATCTTCAAATTTTAAAAATCGTCACCATGAAAAAAGAGTGCTAGTTAGATAAATAAATAAATAAATGTTAACTTTTTTTTGTTTTTATTTTTTCAACTAGCACGTTTTGTTGTCAAAGTAAGAATTATCCCAAATTTTGAAAAAATTGTCAAAAAAAAAAGTGATAGTTGGATAAATAAATTTCTTTTATTTTTCCACCTAGCACTTATTTTCCAGTGAGAATTGTCCCCAAATTTTGAAAATTATCACCAATAAAAAAAAAGTGTTAGTTAAAAAAATAAAAAATAAAAAAATGCTAGTTTCATTTCGCTTTAATTTCCCCAACTAGCATTTTTTTTTTTGCTATGTAAGATTTGTCCCTAAATTTTGAAAATCATCACAAGACAAAAAAGAAAATACTAGTTGAGAATATAAAATGAAAAGAATGCTATTTTTTTTTTTACACTTTTTGGCACGGTAAAAATTGTTCCCAAATTTTGAAAATCGTCACACAAAAAAAAGTGCTAATTAGATAAATAAAAAGAAAAAATACTAGTTTCTTCGCTTTTATTTCCCAACTAACATTTTTTTTTTGCCAGTGAGAATATTCCCCAAATTTTAAAAATGGTCACCAAGAAAAAAAAGTGTTAGTTGAAGAAATAAAAAGAAAAGAATGCTAGTTTTCTTTTGACTTTTATTTTCCCAACTACCAAATATTTTTTGCCACCATAAGAATTCTCTCTAAATTTTATAAATCATCACCAAGGCAAAAAAAGAGTAATAGTTGGAAATATAATGTAGGAAATAGTGCATTTTAAACCTACAATTTTTTTACTAATCATAAAGGTTGTTTAAAAGTAAAATATTACTTTTAAAAATAAATAACACGATAGATCCAACCTATTACTATATATTTTTAATATATATTTTAATATTATATTAAAAAGTAAATTTAAATATAATTTATTATAATAAAACTTAATAAACATCTTTATCTTTAATCTAAATAAGATTTTAGTCATATTAAAAACAAAAATATTGTCTATACCGACTAGTCTCTTTAAATTAATTAAAATTTCAAGTAAATCGTTTATGAGGTGTCAAACCTTAATATCTGACCAAAATAGTTTTATTAGAATATCACAGTTTATAAGGAAAAGTATAGTTTTATTGACTAACACAGTTTTAATAAAACCACTTAATTTTGATAGGTAAAGATAATAATAAATGTTACTAATTTAATTGTCATATAAGTGTGATAAACAAATTATTTAAGAGCATGCAATCACCATATTTATTTTTCTAACTTCACTCGTAGGGAAGTTCTTTCATAGAAAACTTCTTTCACAGAAGACGTGACTATATTAATAAGACAATAACATTAACAAATACAATATTATAATTTAATAAAAAACTATAAATAACAAAATTCTTGAAGTTCATAAACTAGTCTAAATAAATAAATATTAAAACTAAAAGGGTAGTGAAAGATAATTTTGTTGATTAAGTAGGATGTAGTTCACCAAGGAGTTTGTTGATACAGTGAGAAAGGAACAGAAACAGTAATAGTTAAAAGCATGAAGTAAGGATTAATGGCACACAGAACCATGTGTCATGAAATGCAGACATTGTAGAGTGAGTATATCTGAGTAAAGTAGTTGATATAAATTAGTGGATATAATAATAAATATCTCAACCATGGTTCTCCTTGTTAGACAAAAGACCAGTTCATGAACACAAAGGCAAGGCAGTGATTGGAATCATGATCATCCAGAACTTTGCATACTATGGCCTGTTCATAGGACACTGGTCGATTCATACTTGATACACATATTCCTGCTGGAAGATATGCAAACCCCTGAAATGAAAAGGACAGCATAAAGGATAAGCACATATTACAGTTTCACAATAAAAAAGGCACTAGTTATGGATAGTTTACAAGACTTAAAAGGAATATGCAAACAAGTTTCTGTAAGTAAAACTAAGATAAGTACATGATATGTGCTATAGTTTACTAGGGAATTACATTACCTGTTCCATTATCTTGGAGAACTCAATGCACAGAACCTTCCTGCCAGATTCATCAAGAACTTTATCCAGCATTATGTCTTGAAGAGCAACAAGTGTGGTTTCAAGCATATCAAGTCCAGCTTGGTTTGCAAAGGTGAACACCGGAGATGCCTGCATGATTTTGGCAGTCAACAAGATTACTTAATGGAGTTTATTGGGTTCAGGACAAGTACTTGCTGAAGAAAAATATTAGTGAGGCAGATTTGGCTAATATAGAAGCAGAGAGTGATTACATTAGTTTTTACAGAACAGCATAATACTGCATCTGAATGGTGCCAAAGTTGCTTCAAGATTGCATCACCAGATGTGGACTCAACTCTAAAAAGATCTGAACAGGTGTGCAGCCTGAAAGAAACAGTCTTTATTACATCAGACCAGACAGAGGAAATAAGAATGTAAAATTTCTCTTTCATTCTGTCAAATGAGTTTAATTTGTCTCAAAATAAGCCTTTTTCAGACAATAACAGAACACAGCTCAACCACAAACCACAAGTTAACTAAAAATTCATAAATCGTCACATTTTTAGGTACTTTCACTGACCTTGAAGACTAATGAAGACAAGAAACGCAAATGGTTTTGGAAGCTACATTCAGCCTAGCAGAAATAGACTTGAGAGACAAGATAAAATAGAAGACAGACCTGTAGCTTCTGCAGATCCATCTTGCCAAGGTAAGAGCCTCTGGTGGACTAGTAAGTGACTTTGACCCTAACTCAGTAGTACTGAGCCGAGAGGGTGCAATTGCCATGGCAACCCTCTGAACTGATCTTACAACATTGCGCACATATTGGCGAGCCATAACAGCCACGTTGTCCCGCAAATGGTTCTCAAAAGTAAACTGGAATGCAATTGTGAGGACTGACCTAAGGTTGTAGTTACTCAAATCACTTTCACCAGCAGGACGGGCATTACCAGATCCTATGTCTAGTGCTGATGCCAAATCCAATGTCCTAGTTGAAGCTGGACCATCCTGAAATGCAAAATATTCAGAAACACATGTTCATATGCAGTAGGATAGTAGCATGGGCTAGAAAGGCTCATATGCTACTTGCCAAGTCCCTTCAAAAAGCTATTTAAGAAAATAACTTCATGACCATGTCAGTTCAAAAACGAATGCACCATACCGTTTTAGGATCCAATGGTATGATGCAGAAACCAGAAGGCAGTAACAAAGCATCATCTGCAAAAGATTCATCGATAGGTGCAAACACAAGCTGTGCGCATGCTCCAATTGCATTTTCATCAACTCCACTGCACAGCTGTCACACCAAATTGCATAATAAGTAAAAGGCGTTCACAGAAACAGTGGCAAACTCCTACTTAAGTAAGATAAAAAAATCAACATCTCACAAACACAAAAATGGTTTTACCTGCAATAGATACATATCACATGCTAAAGCTACATCATCAGGGGGGAATGCATTACCCTCAATACGAACTACCTCCAAAAACTGCATTATTGTAGTGGGTGGAAAATGAGAATATAAATGGGAAATGTAGAATGATGGTCATCAATCATAGATTTAAGAAAGATCAATACCTCCTCATGCTCAATAGTATGAGCAAGCGGTAAAATGACCTGGCTGCTTGGGAAACCACTAGGTCTTGCACAGGGAACTGCATAAGGACTAGCTTTGAGACATGCAGCAGAGTATGCATCAACCCCATAATCAGCCCACTCCGAACGATGTTCCCTCAAAAATCGAACAAGCAAAGCAGGAGGAACATTCTGCAAACCAACATTCTGTGAGATTCTGCTATGTTGGGAGATGGGGGCACAAGGACGAAGAGTTCTTGGAATTGATACCAGATTTAATTTACACAAAAATGATAATTTCGCATGATTTGATCAGAGATGTACCTGCAGGAGCATTGAAGCCTTGGCGCACAGAACCCCACCACCCAATGTTGGAAGCATTGATGTATTGTAATGGGAACCATAAAACTTGTTTGGAGATGAGTTTATGGCTATGGTCACATCTTCCACCCCATCATTACCAATCAGCGACCAACCATCATCCACAAACCCATTGACAGCATCATTGAATCCTCTAAATCAAATTATAAACAAATAAAAATAATTGCTCAATAAGGATTGATGAAGACAGAGTCATTAATCAAACACCCAACAACACAATGACCTTAGACTCCAAATACAAAGTGCCTTACTTGCAAAGTCTTTGACTAAATGTTCTTAAGACAGCAGGTTGACGACCCCCACCACAATGAACTTCTCCACTTGATTCTTGTGCAATTTGTCTTACATGTCGCAAGGCCTGTACAATAAATTTACAAATTTTAATTCATAAAATTTGACACGGTCATACATATAAATAATTGTTACTTATAAGGAATCTCACAGAAGTAGTCAATTTCTGAGCCAAGAATTTTGAAGATTCATAGAGAGGCCTTAATACTTCAGGAACACTCCAAACCTACATCAACAATGAAGTTAATATACTCGAAAGATGGAGTTCAAAGATATGGAAATTTCGAAACTGATTCCAATTGCATCGTTGTACACTTACATCCAGATCCATGTGATCAACAATGTGAATAATAGATCCACCACCCTCACAGGATCTAATTAGATAGCCACTAGGAAGGACTTCAGCTCTTACAAAGTTTAAGGCAGGAGGCCCTGTTGGGCCACCAGTTGAAGAAGTCAAAGACCTCTCACAAATCTGCAAGGTGAACAACAAAATAGACAGTTTTGTCAAGACTAGTTCTCCTTATAAAAGAAGCCACGTCCTAAATCAAGAAAAACACAACAATCAAGATTCTTCTCAGTACCACAAGACTTCCATCTTCCAAAGTTGTAGTGTATCTAAGAGTCCAGAAGTCTCTTGCAGCTGCCAAGGTTGTCGGTGCATATGTCTGATAAAAATCAAATTCAAAATATGAACATAACAAAAGAGGAAGTGAATCAAAAGTAAATTAAAATGCAATTCCACTTTCTTTTGCATAAAATAACCACCAGACCTGCATGTACATGAGCTCTATTGTGCCCCCATTCCCTGTGGGAACTACGCTTAATACATTGAGGCATCGACAGTCACGATACCATGATGGACGATCTTTGAGAATCTCCGCAACCTGAGAGGATTTGGAAAGCAAATAGGTCAATGAAGCAATGTTTCTTTGTTCAGCAAAGAAAATAAATCTTCAGTAGCCAAGCATTACCATTAAAGCTAAATACCTTAGTGGGCTCTAGGCTCACAAGGCCACAGGCTCTTGCTGCTACCCCACTACAGTTGGGGGAAACAGCAACGATTCCAATAGAATCCGGACCAGGCTACATAAGAAGGAATGAAAGACCAAATATAAGTATAGAATTTATGCAAGCTATGACCATGAAAGTTATTGATTGAGTAGGTCATACCTTCATCCCAATCATTTGAACCCAGTTGATAGCAGTTCCAGTAGCTTTGGAAAGGAACGCTGCCAGGGTCTCTTGAGCAATTGCAAAAAGACTGGCAGAATACAGAATTAGGAACGCATGAAATAGGTGAATGAATATAAATTGAACAAATATATAAGTACTTACCCAGCTGGGTTGTTGGCATCCCACTGGGGATGCTGAGTTTTTGGGTTTTGCTGTTGGTTCTGACCACTCACTACCACAGACTCACAGCTATTGTCAGTAGTACTAGCAGATGCCTATTAAGAAACCACGAAATGAGATTCTTCAAACAACACTTGTATACATAGAATGGTACTCCAATGAACATTCAGAATTATAATTTAGAAGAGCAATCACCCAAAGAAAGTTACTAACAGTGTGTATTTGTTGTTTCATGTATCCATTATCATAAACCAACTGTGAGACCTGCTTCTGCAGACGGTCATTTTCTTCCATTAATAACTTGTTCATTGCGGACAGCTTTCTATTCACTGTCTGAAGACGAGAGGCCTCCTTCCGCTGCTTCTCGCGACATCTAAAGAAGAACATTGAAAAATGTAAGCAGGTAAAGTAGGCCATTTTTACCATACAACCACAACATTGTATGATGGTCATTCATCATTTCATTCTTTTGAAGTTTCCTAATATATACTTGGACAAGTCCCTTAATAGGCTATCATGTCCTCAAATCAAAGACATGTGAAATGAGAATAAGAATAACGAGAAGTGCATACTAAATTAGGATACCTACCATCGGACCGAAACATGTTGTTTGACTAGGTCAAAGCAGATAACAAGTTGGAAACATGATAGATACACACACATATGTATTTAGAGTGTACAGAAAGACATAAACTTGTTTCTGTCATAAAAAATATTACCTAAATGAAAACAAACGGGAAAATGAAACAAAAAGAAAGTTAATGGTGAAAAGTAATTCATAGAGAGAAAAGTCATAAGAATCAGCTGTCACTTTCCTTCATCTTATCCATGACCAATCCCAAAACTAAAGCCAAATGATCATATGAACATTTCTGTTAAAGCCTCCTCTAAAGAAACAGCATGAGATGGTCTAAAAGAAAAATAATAGAGGTCAGGGGAGAGCAGTTCAGAAATATTCACCCACAAAAATGAACAACTAGACGTCGTTATCTCCCATTAATCACCTCAAAAGAAGAAACCCCTTTTATGAAGAAAAGAATTAAAAAGATCGATCTTAACAACTGTGATATCTACAAGGAAAATGACAAAAATGGAGTAACTTTCCCAGTAGATCTTCCTTTTAAAAGGGATGTTTAACGCTTTTCTCTCTAGCAAGCATGAATCTTTCTGTAAAATCGAACCCATGTAGCACATTTCGAAATACAAAAAATGCAAATAACGAAACCCCTCTTATGGCATCCAAGTTTGAAAAAAGGGAAAAAAAATAAACTCAATGAATAGCAAATATACTAAAAAGAAGCTCAAAATCCACATTTGAGCATTCCCAACAAAAGAAAAACAAAACAAACAAAAAAAAACAAAGGGAAGAAGGGAGAATGCCAACCAGAAAAAAACAAACATAAAAACACTAACAATGACTGTTCATTTCTCTTATCTACCTGCGATTCTGGAACCACACTTTGATCTGCTTCTGTTCAATGTTGGAAAGGATGGGGCACTCCCTAATGAGTTGTTGCCTTCTGGAAGAACTAGGCTTGGGGCACTCAGCATACACCCTCTCCAAAGCCTCCACCTGTTCAGGTGTGTACCTCACATACTTGCCACAATCCATGAGCCTGTTCAAAACTGAATCTCTCTGCATACAAAGTGCCATAACAACAAAGCCAAAACGTTAAGCGATTCAAAAAGAGACTTTTTTTGAGTCCTCTTCTTCCTTGCCCTCTTCACCCAGAGAGCCTCCACACTCCTTCATCAGATGATGCTCCCTGAACTCCCCTCAAAATCCAAACTTTGAAGCCGGTTAGAAGAGTTAAAGAAGAGAGAAGTAATGGGTTGTGTGTGAGAGAGAGTGAGCTTTATCTTGGTGCACACACCAATCTCGAGACGGAAAGAGATGGAACGAAAGAGCTTTTTTTGTGTGGAACAGTGAATGCAAACACGAAAAAACAAACAGGCACTACAAAAATGAAAGGGCTGGTTGGAACAGTGGTGGCTCCTTAAATTCACTTGGATTTTATGCAAAACCGCTTTCTCTTTCTCTCTTTGATACTGTGTGATGCCAAAACCAAAAGCAACAAATTATATGAAAGAGAGAGAGAATGGCAAATGAAAGGACATGGAGCTTATTTTTAGGCCCTGCCAACAAAAGCAGAGCAGAATGCAAAACAGATTTTTTTGTTTTTTATATTTCAACTAATGATGACATCTTTTAATTCTAATTTTTCATTTTTTATACAATTTACTTTCCTTTCATTTATTTTGAAAAAAAAAAAAAAAATTAAATATGTTTAGTTTCATATTTTAAGTATAGATTAAGATGGGAATATATCTTATCTTTATTTATTATTAATGTGAATATTATAATATAATTTATATGTAAGAAATGAGTTTTTAAGTGTGAATTAGTATGTAAGTATATTTTATATTTATTCATTCCAACTTCGTGTTATAGTATAAAAAAACATATTTAATTTATAAAGAATTACTTCTTTTCATTTGGTTATTATCAATTATTTATCTAATTATTTTTTTGGATTTGTGTTCAAATTCATTGACATTTTATGCAAAAAAAATTCATAAACTACTTAATGCATTTTCATTAAAAGATAGTACAATTTTAACCCTTGTATACATTATGATCTCAAAATTCAGTGCCAAAATAAACCAAACACATTTTAAATTAATAAAAAAAACGAACTGAATAGAAACTGGGGAATTAATTAACAAATTAATGTAAAAAAAGGTTAATTAATTAACAATCTATTTCCTGAATAAACCAGACAAAGATATTGGCGAAGTACATTTTGTCCTTGGCTCAATTAAAGCTACACTTGGTACAATATATTCACTAATTTAGAATGTTAATTTAGAAATCAACATAGTAAAATTTTTATAAATGAGAAAAAAAATAGTTAAAAAAGGACAGACTTTTACAAAAAGTAAATGCCAAATTTTGAGATAAATATTAGCTAATTAACCAAATTGATAATAATTCTTACCTATGAGAAAATGGAAAAAATGGTTTAATTTGGATAGTGTGATTTGATGAGAAAAAAGGTTAGAAAGTGAATGGTGATGTATGATGAGTGGAGAAGGCATGTTATGTGAAATGTGATGTGATGCATGTATGATGGATGTGCATGATGATGATGAGAGATATGGGGATGTGCATTGAAAGCAGGTTTTGAAAACTTTGACTTGAAAACAACATTTGAGGGTTAAGAGAATAATGTAAATGCAATGAAGGTACATTCACAGGCCAACAACAACAACATCTATTATTAAAAATTCTTTCTACCTACCAAAACTTATTAGCCCTTAAGTTTCTTGGAAACTGGATTTCTTAATTAACATTTATATTCAAAATTTTATTTATTCTATAGAAAATTATTGTTCAGGTATAAACAATAAATAAATAAATGTATTTGTGTAAATAACATTTATTCAAAGAAATTGTACATTTTGGTATCAATAAATTGGTACAAAATAACAAAGAGTAGCATGAGAAGTCCCACATCGGTTTTGTTAAGGAAGTGTGTGCAGTTGGAGAGTGCACCCCTTAACATTATTACTCATTTATTGTATTTTTATGTTATGCATTTAATTTTCAAGTACACTTTCCTCCTTGTGTAAGATTTTCTTAGAAACTCATTTTTGTTTTTTATTTAGCTTTTTAATTATTTATTCTATTCATTATTCTTTTATCTTAAACAATAACAAATGCTAAAAATTAATTAGATCTTTATTACAGGAGGATCATTAATTTAATATTTGGGTTTTGTACGATATCTCTCTTAAAGTCCACTATTACGTCATCAAATAATTTAAAACCTTCGATTTTAAATAAGATTTTAGATAATAAGAATTAAAAAAAAAAACATTTTTCTATCAACAAACAAACAAAACATTAATTAAAATATGTGTCTTATAAGATACATTACATTAAAATAAATATTGTAGAAAAATATTAAAAAGAAATTTGTGTATATTCTAACGTTAGTTCAAAAGTGTAAAGGATGGAAATAAATATTGGATTATTTTTCTAATAGTTTTGAAGGTAAAATAATATTATGTGATGTTACTAGGATGTTGAGGAGTATTAATGCATGACCTTGAGTAATATATTAATTTGATTCAAAGGTTTCTGACTTAGTTCTAAACCTACGAAGTCACAATGTAATAATATTTGTTATAATATTTTATTATTAAACTATAGAATTTGAATGTGATCAAATAAATACACTTAAAACATATTAAATATAAAAAAAAAATAGAGGAGAGAGAGGTATATGTCAGCAACAAAAAATGTTGATATAATTAGATACAAAATATATTGTGATTTTCAAATTTTGTTATATATTTAGTTATATATAATATAATGTAATTTTCTGGTTACAATGGAATTTATTTTTCTTAAACATTGTAAAAGTAATTTGTGGGTTACATATTAAGTACACAATTGTCACTCTCTCTTTCACTTTTAGAATATGAGTATCAAAATATAATATTTTAAGATATTGTTTTTATGTTTGTTTCATACACACTGATAACAAAGGTTAATCTTGAAGTGGGAACACTTAGAGTTTTCACATTTATTGAAATTTTTCTATGTTTTAAAAGTTTGTAAATGGATACATATCCATATGTATATCCTTTATTCATTTATTTTATATAATCTATGTGTAAAATAAATTATGTACTTTGTGTTGTATTATTAATACTATGATTTTTATCAATTGGTATAAGAGATACGAATCTTTTCGTGTTTAAATTTTATTTATTTTTTTTAATGGAAATAGATTACATTTTTTAAAGATGTTACTGGTGCAATAGATTGTGTTTACCCAATTCACTGAATGGTTTAATGGATTGACATTATTTTGAAATGTTATAAAATGCAAAGTTTCATTGATTTCTAAGTTTTTATTCAAAACGTAGAGTTTCAATATGCAAATTCTTTAAACAAACGTAGTTACTTTTCAATATCTTACATGCTTGTGGTGCTTTAATGTTTTATGTGATTTTTTTGTTGATATATATATAAAAAAATAAACTATAATTGTTAATATATATATATGGTATACGTTGAACTTAATATATTCTTCCTAAATTAATATCTTAAACACGCTTTAAATTAGATTAAAGATTTAAAAAAAATCAAATCACAGCTATTAGTTAAAGTAAGTAAAATTTGTTTGAGGTAAAATTTATGTTGTCTTTATTCGTTTCTATTAAATAAAATTTTATTTACTTCAAATTTGTCTAACTAATGCTTGGGAAAAAGAATATCCAATATAAAATAATATTCACACCACATAAAATTTCAAAAATTTAGGATTGAAATCAAGAAATTCCTTTGGACTAAAATGTATTTTTCCAAATCATATCAATCAATTATTGCTGGAATTGAGTCAAGTATTCACACCATAATCTTCATAATTTGGAATGTGCTTATAATAATGAATAATCATAATTAATTTCATGTTATTTAAAGAATGGTATAACCATGACAAAAGGTTATAAATATAATTAAACTTCTTGGTCACAAATGATTATAAGTTGTTGAAGTCAAAAGCATTAATTATTACTTTATTTCTGAATAAGATTACCAAACATGATTTTTTAGGTACTCACTTTTGGAAATGGTTACAAACTTTGACTCTATCAATTTCCAAATATTGTTATACTACCTCCTCCATTCTCCTATATTAAAAAATACATATTATAAAAACATAATCAAAGGTTAACATTAATTGAAACTAAGGTATTTAAAAGAATATAAATAAAGAGTTTAATATGTTTTTCGTCTCTGTACTATAACACAAAATATTTTTTTTTTATGCTCTAAATTTTAAACTTTCTGAATACTTGTGATAAGAAAACTATATAAATGAGTTTTTCAGTATTTATTTTTCGTAACAAACGAATTTTCAGCATTTATTGTATTATAATATCATAACATTCAAATTAACGATAAGTAAATATGAAATATTTTAACATCCTAATCTACATCATGTAAAAAAAATTGACAATTATCCGTTTTAATAGTTTCCAACAAATATAAGAAAAATTTAAAATTTAGACTAAAGACAAAAATCAATTTCGTATAAAATTACATAAAAACATATTTAAATATATAAATATAATATCATATTAGCTCTACTTATTTCTAATTCAAACCCTTTTTTGGTTGTATTACATTATACCAAAATTCAAGCTTAGAGTGCTAATTAGGGCAAGTCTATAATTCAATGATGAAAGCAAATTATATATTGAAAATTTGTTGAAACATGTGATGCAACCTTAAAGCATATTAATGATAAGAATAAAATGATTGGTGAAGAAGTTTTCTTTGTTCCAACATGTTGTGGTAAATAAGAAAACAAAAAGCTTGCACTTTATGCAACAGTGAGCCTAATAATCAATGTCTGTTGGCTACACTCCATGGCTTGGTCATCACATATGTACAAGAAACATGGCAGCACTTCCCTTTTGGATTTTGAGAACCCTAAACAAATAATTCACAATATGATTTTCTTTAATACTTTATCATGTTTTTACAGCTTTTTCATAAATCCTTATAAAATATAAAATAAAACAAATTTCTTCATGGCTTAATACACCAATTATTTACTAATATAAATAGTAGTGCCTTTACTTCAATATTTAGAGTGAATTAATGACATTTAAGACAAAAATTAAAAATTGACTTAAGTTACAGAAAGTTTTTGCAAGTAATAGAGAAGACACATGTGAAACAAAAGACAAATATTCCTTAGTATTTGTAAGTACAATAAATAAATAAAAAAGTGTTAATTTTGGAGATATAAACTATATATGTTTGTATAAATTTCTTCCTAAACACTTTTAAAAAAGATATACATAAAATAAACAATTTTTTCATTTATAAGAGATAATCTAAACCAATCGAACCAACTTGTGTAATCAGATATATGAGCCATAGTATATCAAGAGTCAAACTCTATACACATTTAAAAGATACATTTATGCTTTATTTAAAGTTTTTATTATAAATTTAGACCTTAGAACTAGACTTATATTATACTTAAATTCAAAATTGAATAATATATCAGTGTTTAGTAATAATATCACGTTCATGTGTAGACTAAAAAAATACTTAATATTTTGGTTGTTTTCTATCTTTTTAAGAAAATTAAATTAAATTATGGTTTATCAATTTTTCTATTAAATCAATTATACCGGTTTGACATCGATTTTATCAGTTTGATACTAATTTTATGCATCATAACTTTTACACCACAATCCAATCTAAGAAAAGAACACAAAACTATATAAATTAATTCAAGGATAAATTTATGTTATATTTAGAGTTTTTATTATAAAATTAAACCTTAAAATACACTTATATAATATAAATAGGCCAAACCCATCTCTTACAAAGTTTAGTGTACCTATTTATAGTTTGTTTTTAACATTACGAAAAGAATATTTCAAGGGAAAATTTGTATTATAGAAAATGCATTACAGAAGAGGAAAAATTGCATTACAAAAAATGGAATTTGAAATTAATTTTAAAATGGAGGTGATATTGTAGAAAGCAAAATCCAGAAAGTAATTATGAATTCCAGAATACAAATTTTGGAAAAAGGGTTTTTGACTTCCCGATTTAGGTTTCCAAAATACAAAATGCGAAGCTAATAGTGCAAATACATTAAATTTACATTACATTACAGAATGCAATTTCCAAAAAGCCTAAGCTTAAGTCAACTTTCAAAAAGCCCAACAATACTATAAAAAGTCCATAAAAGTAATGGACTTTATTTATTTATTTAAATTAATCACACCTGTTTAACAAAATCTCATTTAGTTCAAAGTACTCTTGCCCTCATTCTTAAAACAACTTTAAAAGAGTTTAAAAGGCAAGCTTTAATATCCACCTTTCCCCAATTCCCCCATTTTTTTAGATAAAAAGACTACATCTATCTTAACAATGTTTAAATGGGTTGGAGCAAATTTGACACAAAGGATGAACAATGTTATACAGAAGTGATAAAAAAGTAAATTTTGTTTGAACTTGCTTATTTGATTTATTAATCAAGTTTTGACATTGTTCAGTACATGAGCCATATAAGGAACTTGTTTAAAGATTTACGTATGCACATTTGTTGACTTACACCCCCACCACTTCCTATAAAAAAGTGTTTCTTCCACATCAATCTTTTCTCACTCTATAAAATGGGATCAAAGATCCATATCAACTGAATACAAATGACAATACTGAATTTTCCTTTATTCCCTATCAAACTAGATACAACTCCTTATCATTCTTCCTCCACAAGCTTCAAATTTACCACTGATTCATCCAATACTAATAGTACTTGAACGAATTAAATGAATACAGATACCTCACATAGCGTTTCAGTCCATCTGCAGAACTCGGAAAGCTAAATGTCAATAGACAAGCATTGTTACTATAATATATAGATATCTAACTTAGATTTCTTTTTTTACATTTAATAACTACAATGTTAGCATAAAAAAATCAGCCAGCTAATAAATAAATCTTCAGTATTATCACTTTTAGGATGATTATTGTAAAAGTCAACAAACTTTCTTTCATCGTGATTTATGATAGAATGATAGAGTAAAATCACTGCAGAATATATTCTCTCAAAAAATTAATCATGCACTACGAGCATTTAATAATGTTTGCAATAGTTAAGGATAAAGAAGTTGACTATACCTGACTGTAGATAGATCCTACTATGATGAGAGAATCTTACGTTTTACAGCCTCTTGATAAACGATAGTTGCTACAGTATCATTTCTTTTTTTCGAGGAAACAATACCAAGACATGATTCCTAATTCACGTACAAAACCTTTCCCAGAACTGGAAGAAATTTATGCGTTCCTAAAGAATGCAGCAACATGCTAGAGATTAGGAAAAGAAATAAATGAAATGGAGTTGTAAACCACATTCCGGACCAGTCAAGCTAGGCTTAATAATCATACTAATACATTATTTCAAACAGGTGACAATGTACAACCAATAAACATTAGTTATATTATTGCAACAAAAGAAAGAGACCGGGAAAAGCAGCACAATTTGACATCAACATTATTAAAAATTTCAATAAGATGCTAACATAACAACTACGAATAATCAATTCCCTGTAGGTTCCATCTCAATTTGAGTACAATTTTCAGGCACATAAAAGCACTAATACAGTAGTCTAGAGGAATCTAAAATCGCTTATTATTGAAGACAGTCTCATGAAAAGAAGCAGCATGATATCATAAGCTAGTAATCTACTTTTCCTTAACCAGTAACGCAAGCAAAAGACGTAATCTAATAGATGGAATAATTCTCACTAGCCCCAGGCCAGAAGTTTTTGTAGATAGCCTTGGCAATCGGAAGAATAGCAACAAGGGCAATCTGAAGCTGGTCTGAGCTACTTGTTCTCACACTGATCTGTCCACTGAGCTTGTTGTTCAATCCAGCACGAACAGCCATCTTATAACTACGTCCAAGGGAAAATTGGGACTGAAGATTGGCCCCCAACGCCAGGTCTCCTCTCCACTTTACCAGAGAAAGGCTCAGTGAAGACTGGTCCTGGCCAATTGGAAAATCTGCCTCTCTGAGCCGCACTTCAAGATTAGCACCACAAGCAGAATCGGTTTGTGACTTCACAATCCCTGTGCTACCCACTAATACCAAGCGTTTCCCCACAGCAATCTGATCCTCAATTTTCAGCCCAGTAGACACGTTTTCGCCCAAAAATGTCACAGACACCCCACCGGAAGTTTTATTTCTTTTGAAATTTTTGAACTTTGTCTCTCCTCTAACAATGTACGCTAGCTGCTTTCCAATGTTTTGAATGTCAAATCCTGCCATGGATGATCCATTCTCTCCAAGTTTTGCAGCTACAGAGGAATCCAAGTGGATGCTGAAGTCTTTCTTATCCTTTGTTATCTGAACAGTAACAGCAGCTGGGAATTTATTGATGATGGCTAGGCTATGTTCAATGTTTACACCATCATAACCACAATCATGGTCCCAGCCGTGGTTGTCTAAGACTGGCCTTGTCAGGAGCTGGGAAGTTGGCTCTAAGAAACGGTACCTGTAGGCTGGATTGTCACTGTCAAAGGATTGTGGCAAGGCCATATCCGGCAATGGAACTGGCACTGCAGCGGGAGTTCCATTCTCTTGATCATCTTCTTCTGGGTAACCATAGTCGTCTACTTTTGCATTACCTCTTTTCTTCACTTCTCTCATCCTTCTCAATTCGTCTCTCCATTGCTTTTTCTGTAGAAGTTTAACCCGATAGTCGTACTCCTCAATATATGCTTTCTTCTGTTCGTTAGTAAGCTTAGCAACCTGTGATTTCCTCATAGGCTTAAATGGTGGGAGCTGGTCATACTCATCCTCCTCTTCATCTAGATCAGAATCAGATAAGTCAGCCATTTCAGTATCAGAATCACCATTGTCAGCCCCAGCCTGATCAGCGGGAAGTTTTGGGTAGGTACGTGACTGCAATAACCAAGATAACAGGTATGGAAGTGGTGGGGAACGAGTTCGGAAACCAAACAGCCTACGGTGGTCAAATGATTCTTGAGCCTTTGAAGCATTACCAGCTTCAGAGAGAATCTTCATTGAGAAGCATAAGAGCAACAAGAGAGGTCTCCAACTTTGACCATTAGGAAGCACCTTCTGGCCATCTCTATTTTTGCGACAAGAAGGATGGTTTTCAACAAGAGAAACTGGATTCATTAAACTTGGATTCATGAGACGTAGGTCCCCAACAGCTTGTCCAATGGTTTGTTGAACTATGTGAGATCTTTGAGCAACAAATACATCATAACTCAAAGGAGCACCTGACGGCCCATCTGGAGGAGCAGAGGCACCATGGGTCAGCGTGACTATAACATTTCGCCATATTGACGAACCCAGGACACTAGTAATTGATCTTAACATCGGCAGATCATTCATATCTCTAGTCTGCAGGTCCAGGCGATCCACATAGAGCACAATATCAGGGGGGCATTTTTTAGTCAGTCTCTTCACCGCAGACAGTACTTTTGTATTGAAATTTTGTTCAAATGCAGAAGACTTGAGGCCTGGTGTGTCAAAAATCCTTATCTTCACTCCATCAACCACCCCAACAATTTCTTTCACAGCGGTAGTAGCAGGCCCACAAGAATTAATGCATGTCTTAGTCTCACCAAAAATTGAATTTATTGTAGCACTCTTGCCCACACCTGCTTTCCCAAGAACAAGTATATTTACAGAAAAATCCAAATCATCTCTTCCCTCCTCTTCAAGCCGGATAGCAGTCTCCTTTGCAGACTCAAGGCTAAACATTTGACCACTCTGCCTCCCAGCAACAAGTGTCATCCGGTACAGAACCTGTGCTGCTATTGATTCTTCTGTAGTAAAACCCAGCCTATGAACAAATCTCAAGTATTTTACCCTAATATCCTGCAATGCGCTCAGTTTCTTTTTCTCCTCTTCACTCATACTGCTATCAGGGACGGCACTACCTCTATTAATGGAAGGACTAAAAAGATTTGGACGAGTTGGCCTCATGGCAGGTTTACCTGACTGGAGAGATGAGCCCAAACCAGCAGGGCGCTCAACAGAGAATAGCCTCGATCCATCTTGAGAGGTTATTGTGATACTGCCACCATCTTGGTCCGCACCAGACGCCGCCTTCAAAAGAGCTGCCAATGTAGCAGTATCAAACAGCTCCTTCCCATCTCCTTCTTCATCAGTCTCCTCCTCTTCATCCGTGTCAGTAACAATCTGGCCATCAATTCCCTCATCCGGCGGAATCCCACTGGCGCGTGATAGTTGCTGCAATTCCAAATCCTCCAAGAACTTATTGGCGGCGGCAGCATTGCTTCCATATACCACTTCTTCAACCTTCTCATCCGACACCGAACCATTAATCTCCCTGTCGTCATCATAACTACCATCATTCTCCACCTCCTCAACCTTCTCGTCAGAGCTCCCAATATTCTCATCCCTAACCAAACCATCAATCTCCCTGTCACCATAATGACCAACCTCCACCTCATCGCCACCCTCCTCCTCCACATGGTTCTCAATCTCCCCTTCCACATCACCCTCCTTTATCTCATCTTGCTCGACAAACTCCGAACCTCCTCTTTCCTCATGAGGTACAACAATGTCACTCTTCAATTCATCTCCACCAACTCCATTTTCTCCAGACTCATCATCCCCACCAATAACACCATCGGAGTCATCGACATTCTGAACAACAGACTCATCGCCACCAGTAACACCATCGGGGTCATCGACATTCTGAACAACAGACTTATCCCCACCAGTAACACCATCGGGGTCATCGACATTCTGAACTACAGACTCATCCCCACCAGTAACACCATCGGGGTCATCGACATTCTGAACAACAGACTCATCCCCGCCAGTAACACCATCGGGGTCATCGACATTCTGAACAACAGACTTATCCCCACCAGTAACACCATCGGGGTCATCGACATTCTGAACAACAGACTCGTCCCCACCAATAACACCATCGGGGTCATCGACCTTTGGAACAACAGACTCATCACCACCAATAACACCATCGGGGTCATCGACATTTTGAACAACAGACTCATCACCCCCACCAACATCATCCTCCGCGCCACCCTTTTCAATGGCCTCAAAACCATTATCCAAACTCACCCCAGCCGCCTCATCTAAGCCTTTAATCTTAGACTCCTGAACACCCAGCTCATCCCCACCACCAACAACACCAGACCCCAGCAGATTAACCTCCAAACCACCACCACCATCCTTTTCAACAACACCACCCTCACCCTTCTCATCAACCACAGAATCCAAATGATTTGTCCCACCATCATTAACTTCCTCCACCGCCTTATCCTCCTCTTCTCTCTCATCCAATCCCACACCGTCACCCTCAAACCCTTTATCAGCACCCACTCCATTCTCAACAGCAGCAGCACTCTCAGGCTCTCTATCATCGCCGCCAGAAGCCTCCACAAACACCTCGTTACTATCGCTAAAATCCCCGTCCGTCACCGATTCCCCCCTTTCAGCGGTATTCTCCCAAACGACACCGTCGGCGTCAGGCTCAGCAACGTCGTCCGCATCCTCAACGGAACCATCATCGTCGTCCTGAGAGACCTTAGCAATGGGCCTGTGGGCCTCCTGGAGAGGCCCATCGAGCTTGGGCTCCTGAAGCGGCGCAGAAGATTTGACAAGAATGGGCCCGGTGGAGTCGACCTCGAAATCCCCCTCCTCACCACTTGCAAAGCCCTCGTTCTCAGAGTCGTCTGATGCGACGTCAAGAGAGGGCGATTGGTGAGAAAGGAGAACAGAGGATTGGGGAAAAGAAGATTGAGAGGAATCCATGGGAATTGGGAGAAGAAGAAGTAGAAGAAGAAGATGAAGATTATGAAGATGAAGAGAAAGAGATAAGGTTTTAGGATTGGGTTGAGGCGCAGTGAAAGGGTTTTAAGGCTCTTCCCAAAACTACTACGCCACTGTTATATATTCATCCATTTCAATTCTATCTATCTATCTATCATCAAATGTTACCCAATCAACAAACATATAACCAA
The DNA here is from genome assembly GCF_000499845.2 of Phaseolus vulgaris. Lineage (NCBI taxonomy): Eukaryota > Viridiplantae > Streptophyta > Magnoliopsida > Fabales > Fabaceae > Phaseolus > Phaseolus vulgaris. The sequence goes on along the minus strand of NC_023758.2, from coordinate 41,841,286 downwards.
CCTTTTCTTTTGCCTAAGGATATTTATTTTGTTTTATTTCTTTTTATTATTATTATTATTATTTTACTTCTTTTATTAATAATTTCGCACCAAACGCTACTGCGCCACCCCCCACTCCCCACTCTCCACTACTATTCATTCATTTATCAAATCATTTTTTAGTATATGCTATTTTCCATTTTTAATTCTTAAAAAAAAAAGTTCGAAAATATATACTAGCATATATTTTTGCAGTCATTTTATGGATATTGTAATAATGACTATTTAATTTTTAAAAAAAATTCATTTCTTTCCCCTCTCTCATAAATAAACTATTTAATCACTTCTATTTTTCTTTATAAATAAACTAATTTTTAGGTATATTCTACTCATATTTTATATGAATTTGTAAATGTTCGTATATGTCAATTATTTAAGAACACATGATATTGATATTTATTCAAACTAATACTTTAAATAACTAATTAACAAATCACTTATTATAAACAATAACTAGGCTTAGTTGTGTAAATGTGTAAAAGTCAAATGTAAGAAGCTACTTCTCTAGTATTTCTAATAGTTTTATTCACTATCTAAATAAAATATTTTAATTTGGTGCAAACTATTTTGCTGAAAAAAATAATAATTGATTATCATGTTAGAAAAATTAAACTGTTTTAATTATTTCCAAAATAAATTAATTATCATTAAACATAAAACTATAACTAAGAGCATGATTAATTATTTTCTCTATCCATCATAAATATTTAATTACACAGAAATAATCTCAAATTCAAGTGTACTTGTTTAAAATTCATCAATGAAAATGTTCTAGTCACAATTACCCTGACACGTGATAAAAAAAAACAATTACCCTCACATGACACGTGTACTTATTTTTATTTTATTTTTTTAAATTGATTTTACACATATATGTTTTTTCTTTTAACACTATGTAGAACCCCAATTGCTTGTGTGGGTAACATTGTTTATAAATTTTTACAAAACAAAACTAAATTATAGAATCAGCAGAACAGAAAATACAATTAAAACTATAAAAAATAAAAACTAATATCTCATAGAAAATAAAATCAATTATAGGTCCAAAAACTTAGATTTGGCAACTTAATTTAAGTGAATTTTATTGAGTAGTACTTTAAATTTATAGGACATCACATGACTCAAAAAAATAAGTTAAATAATCTATTTAAGCAGATGCATTATAAGTGTTATATATATATATATATATATTCTCAAATATTCTATAATGATTTACTGTATACCAATTAATGTTGTATTTAAAGTTTTTTTTTTCGGATAGGAAGATGTTGAAGAAATAAAAAAAAAACTAATAAGAAAATTGTTAACTTTTTTTTATATAATATGAGAGATTGAAAAAATAAAGACCGAGTAAGTTTATAATATCTTGAAAATGGATTCATAAAGAGGGTAATATTAATAAAAATTGTCAATGTTTTTATATTTAGGTATAATAGTTTATTATCTCCTGTTATTATGAAATTTTTATTTTAAAATTTTTAATTTAAAAAAATAGTTAATATAATTCTTTTGTTTTATCACAAATACAACACAACTTATTCATGATAACTTTAGATGATGATATATTATGTATTTTTCTTTTATCTAAATTCTTTTTTTTACTCATCTAAGAGTCATCACACTTAACTCTGTATTTGTTTAATCGTTAATTCATGAACAATTTATTTTCCAACTTCATTTTTCAGAAATGGATTGTAGGTTTCCCATGCAACACTACAATCTGAGCTTTTCTTTTTCGTTCATCAAGATTTTTTTCTTTCACATTGTCAACATCGTTTATACATGATTTTTTTGTCTCTGTCATTTATCGTAATGACTCCACCTCCTCATCATTAAGGTCAACTTCGTCAAATTCTTTTTCCAAATTTTTCTCTTTCTTTTTTCAAAATTCAATTTACCTCATTGTCACTTCCTAAATATTTTAGATTTTTATGATTGAATCTAAGAGGAGTTGCTTATTACTTCATAGTGAACGAGGATGGTGGTCAATTTTGACATAAATGGGTATTGTGGACCACCCTCTTACTATATGTAGACCATTTATAATAAAAACCTTTGACAGTTCTTAAATTATGTTTTAAAATTGCATTAATGAACTTCATAAAAGTTGTTTATTACTTGTAGTGTATGAGGATTGTGTCAACCTTGACACCAATGAGTCTTCTAAAACAACCTCTTACTACATATAAACCACCGATGATAATAAACTAGCTTAAGCATTTTATTTTGACATTTTTCTAAATAATTTCTAAATAAAAGTAGTGGGACTATATTGGTAATCACATGACTCAACAAAGAGAATGAAGGGTGTGATTCTCTAAGATTGGTATCAAAAGGATTATAGGAAATGGAGAAATGAAAAAACAAAAACAAAAAGATGATTTGTCTTGAGCTAGGATGAAGAGTGTGGTATGGAATGTAAGTGAAATTATGACAAAAAACTAGAAATATGATTATGAATGACATGTTCATTCAACTAATAATTGGGGATGATAATTGAACATGTCCTCGCAGTATCACTCAAACTCGTCTCAATTTTGACGAGGAATCCCCACATTGATTGTGTCTGATTATGTGTATGTCGAGATGAGAATGTGTATGTACATATTCGAGAATAAAAATGAGTTTTTACTTTTTGAAGATGGAGATAAAATAGTTAAACTTCACCGTGATAATCCATACTAATAACATATCATCAACTAAAGTTTGTCACATCTATGTCATATTATCATTACGCCAACATCATTACCATCAATTAGTGAAAAATATTACATTGTCTGGTATTTAAATAAAAATACTACATTGTCTCGTATTTATTTGTTGATTGTAAAAAGATATAAAATATTGATTTAAAATTTATTAATTTTATTCATTTCCTTTTAATATGTACCTAATATTATAAAAAAAAACATGAAATTGTAACATATATTGATGCACTCATGCATGATAGACGAGGAAACTTTTCTTTGCTAATTTTTTATAACGAACAATATAATAATAATAATAATAATAATAACTAATTAAAAATAGTTATATGTGTATATATATATATAAAGATAATAAATCTATAATCATAAATAAATTAAATAAATATTTTTAAATTTTTTACACTATTATTACACTATTAATTAATTAATTAAAAAAATGAGATTAGATGTAATGTTTAAATTAATTATTACAAGAAAACAACAATTTTATTATATGTAACAAACTATAATATTAAATGAGAATATGAAATTACAGTATATTATAATTAAATTCTTAAAAAGAATATAATAGGAAAAAATAAATTTACTATTTCCTATTTTTTAAAGAGAATCCACACATATAACATCTGTTAATCCACATTCACTTTTTTATATTAAAAACATTATAAAAAGATTGTATCACATATTTTATGAAACAGAGTTTTGCTATTTGCACCACTCTTTAACCTTTCCCCAGTTTTTTTGTTGACATACCCTTCCCTGGTTTTGTGGTATATATAAATTATTTATTTATCTACGTTACAAATAACTAACGAAAACACATTTCGCCCATGTTTACATTTTTATTATATTAAAAAAAGTATATTTTATTATTTTTATGAATAATTAATTAAAAATATTTAATTTTATGAAAATAATATTACAAAAATTATATAGTCATTATTTTAAAAAAGGAAAATATTTAATTATTTATTTTATTAAATAAACAAATTATTTTTATTTATTAAAAGATAAATTTATCAAATTATTTAATTATTTTTAAATTTTATTTATTTATTTTATAAATTATTTTTTTATGTAAGTATTTACTTTAATTTAAAAAGTAATTACTCAAAAAATGAAATGGTAAGAATTTATGTACATGCAAAATCTTTTTATTAATTTTATAGATATTGATCAATAAACACATATATTTTATCCTTTCATAAAATAATTGTTGCAGTCACTTATTGAATAAAATAAGGCAGACAATATATTTCAAAATACAATATTAAGCACAGGATTGACTTACATTAGTAACAAAAATACAGATATTTAATTAAATTGATCACATTGATTAAAAAAAATGACACATTGATAAAATACACAATATAAGTTTTTTATGTGACATAGTTTATTTCAACTGTAATAGGTCGCTGGATTTTTTTTTATTCTTTTTTCTTGTTTTTTCCCTAGTTTTCTTTTCTATAGTATCTCTATTTAATTTTGAAGTTGTTTTTCATCTATTTCTTCAACAAATTTTACTGGTTAGAATTTGATAAAGTCTTATAATAATTTAAAATGGATCAAAGTTTGAAATAGAGTAAATATCTTTTATTCTAAAATATTCATACTCATAATCTTTTAACCTTGTAATAGTTACCAATCTAAAATTTTCTTGCAGAATTATCTCTTTTAAGAGTAAAGTAATATAATGAATGAAAAAGTTGATTTTGAATATTATTTAGTGATTTTTAAGGTGAATAAGTTGATGAAAGTGTTGTGATTGAGAAATGAAAGTGGTTGAATGGTCATATAAATAAGTTGAATTGTATTTGTATAGTTTGTTGAATTACTTAAAAGGTGATGTTTGATGAGAATCAGTTGTTTGAATTTAGATGATGTTTGACTTAGTAAAAATTGTCATTTTTAATGTGAAGATTATTAAATTATGAGTTGAATGATATTTGATCAGGAATATAATATAATTATGCAGATTTCTCTGCATATCTCCCTCAAGTAAGCTAATTCTCGCTCAAGCAAGAATAGAATGGAAAGATGGGGTGCTCTCGGGCCCATTCGCGCTTAAGCGAGAAGGAATCTCATTCCAGCGAAGCCTATGATTAAATTTTGGGTGCTCTCGGGTTGCATCTCGCTCAAGCGCGAGAATTTTCACTTGGGCGAGACCCATTATCGCTCAAGTTAGACTCTATGTAAAGGAAAAAAATTATTTCTGTTTTTGAAAGCCTAGTTTATTATTACTTATTGTTTTAAGTGGAAAGTATACATTTTATTTAAAAGTATGATTAAAGGAACTTAATTATATGTTAAGTGAATTTTGAGATATGTTTGGATTTTTTAAAAAGTTTAAAACATGTTGTGATTGAATGGTGTATTGATGTGTTAAATGAAGTGTGCAATGATGTGAAAGTGTGATCAAAACATAGTATTTTCAGGAAAGGAAATATCGTGTTGAGATTGTTCTTAAGGTGTATTGATTTGTGAGTATCCTTTTAATGAGACGATTCTGACCCTACTGATATAATGGAATCACATAGATGAAGTTATTCAGTTCGTGAGAGTCGAAGGAGGTTCATTTAGCTGAGTTTGAGGTTTGAAAGAACTGATCAGAGCATATCAAATGGATTTACCATGTCATATGAGATTATGAGATATTAAGATGATTATGCGCATGACTGTGTGAATTTCACAACGAATAGTATGACAAGTGCAAGTCTCTGAATGTTAATTTCAATACACGAGTGTTCTGGAAGTAGAGTCAAGTGTTTATGTGTTGTGAGTCAGTAGAAGTTTGACACAAGAAAGATCAATTGTGAATTTTGATAGACACTTGATGATTATGTGGAAATGCATGAAAATTGATGACTTTATGTGAATATTTAAAATTATATCTATATTAGAATTTTAAAAATAATTAACTTACATTTACTTTGTTTTGTGGTTGTTTTCTTTAATCTATGATGATTGTGTATTTATACAAAAACAAATGATATTACAAGTGATAGAATTCCCTAGTGAGAAGCTGGTGGATGAAAATATTTATTTTAGTTTCAATATTTTATTTTAAACTATATATTTAAAATTCCTATAAAAAAATATATTTTTAAAATATTGTATGAAAGAATTATAATTATATTGTAAATTTTAGTTATTAGATGTGGAAAAATATAGAATTGTTACATTAATATTTGAAATGATAATAGAATCAAGAGTTGAAAATTCTGAAAAAAACTTAATATCAAGTAATCCAATTTTTTTCTATTGTCTCACTTTTAGTATTTCAGACGAAGATTATTTTGATAAAATAAATACAATAAGTCATGAAATTTTTAAATGTGTTTATCTAATTAAGATCTCAACGTTATTTAATATTGATTTAAGAAAATTATAACATAATATAAAATTGTTTACTAAGTGGGTTAATGTGTAAGACTCTTGCGACAACTCTAACGTAAATTATATTGATATTTATGATAAATTATTTATATTATGATAAAAAAAATGGATTTTTTTAAAAAATTTCATCCTCTGTCCATGTAAATCAGAATAATTACTCTGAATGCCAAATTTATTCAGAAATTATTCTTCATCAAGAACATTTATGAGTTTTTCTTCCGCCAGAGCATTTTCAGATTTTTTTTTTACTTTTTATTTCTTTTACTCTATTCTACTGCTATTCCTGAATATAATTTTTATAGGTTTAATTAAAATCAACACTGTATTATAATCCTAAATTTAAAAAATGGCTGTATAAAATAAAATATTAATTTCACATACTAAAATAAATATTAGTCTATCTAGATAACTATTGAAGTCTTCGTCTTCCTCCTTCTTTCAGGCAGGTTGCTAGAATTTCACTAGGATCCTTCTCCCCTTCATGCTACTCCTTCGACATTCCGACACTCAAGTCAGTAAAGGGTGTTCGGTACTCGGGTATGTGTACAGTAATAATGACGTACCTTGTTCTTCGGAATGTGTATTATTTATATTATTTTAATGAACTTACCTCATTGGACCTGATTAGTGAAATGGATCACACTTATGGTTGCATTACCTAATTTTTAATGGTAGTTTAACTTCACTGACCTTGGTTTGGACGTTAATGGTTATATGTGTCGGTCGGTCAAGCGTCCGTAGGTGTCTCGGTCAGGGAGATCGAGCCATGTCAGCATGCTGGTTGGCCATGCCGGTACAGTTTAAACATAAAAACGACAAAAAATATTGAAGTCAAGAAAAACTAAAAAAAATTAAATATTTTTAGTTACTATCATCTAAGAATTAATATTTTTTAGAAATAATCTTATTTTTAGAATTAATTTTTCAGACTTGAAGTATTTCTTTTTATTAGAAACATTATATTTAAACAACAAATTAAAATTTGAAGTAAAAAAGTTAGGGATTAGCAAGAAATTTGAAGATGTTTGGTAGTGTGGAAAGGATAACGTAATGAATGAGAATTCTTAAGAAATAAGTTTTGTTTGTTTATATATATTGCATATGTTTGTGTTGTTCTTTTCTGGTTCGTACGTGTTTCTACTTTCTTCCTCTTATTCCTCATCTTAATTGAAAGGTCAAAATTCCACACAATATTCTAATTATCTTTTACTTTCTACAACAAAAAAAATCTTTTTTTTTTTGGAAATTATTAAATTATAGATGTATTATTTTTTATTTTTAACATTAATAAAAAATTTGGAGCCCTGAGAAATTGGTACAGAAAACAATTAAATAAATAAAAAGTGAAATATTAGAAAACCCATCTTCGACTGTAATGGATGAGGATGGAGAAAAGAGTGAGAGAAAAGTAAGAGATGTAAGATAAGGAATATTTTAACTCATGAATAACTTTTTATTTTCTTTTATTAAACATTTAAATATCAAATATAAAAGAGGATGTACTTTGAAATCTAATAAAAAATATTGAATGGAAAAGATGAGATTAAAAATATATTGATGATGACAATTTTAGTACAATAATTTTATAAAACTATTTCTATTTTCTTTATAATATGACAATTTGTTAAATAATTGTTTTTTTAACTTAAAAAATAAACTATGTAATAGAAAAATATACCAATTAAAATATTAAGAGTTCTTTAAATTTAAAAATATTAAACAAATAAACTAACAATATATTATTTCTTAATGATTATATTTGTAAGTTTTATAAATCTCTAAAAAAATACAATAAATAGTGAGATATTGAGTTTTATAAAATTCTGTATCACCTGTGAAACCTTTTCACAAAGAACATTTTTATAACCCTGGTTAAAATTAATATATCAAATAGATTAGAAAAAGGAACAAGATTATTTAAACAAGTTGATGAGAAGAAAAAAATACTACATGATCTACAATATAATTTACTTAATCTATCATCTTGAACCATTAATTTAATAAAGTAACTCAAAGAATTGTTTTTCTAGTTCGTAGAGCTTGTCTTAATATTTAGAAATGGTTCAGAACTTCTTTCAAAATATATAAAATGGTCTTGATGATTTTTAATCAATTAAAACATGTTTTAAATAAATTAAAATGTCATTCTAATTTATTAAATTAATTAAACTTTGAAGTGTGTAAGGGATTCTAATAGATTAATTTATCATTTAAATTAATTAAAATGTTATTTATTGCAAACCCAGCAAGTTTAAGAATATTTTTAAAGATTAAAAACATATTAATACGTTCTTTAATCTATTAAAACAAAACTTAACACTTCAAACAAGACTAAAACAGTTACAAATGAATTAGATACTTAACCAAATAAGATAAAGGATAAAGAAACTAATTACAACACATTTAAATCACAAATTATAACCTAAACATAAAGATCATCATCTTCAACACTTGCCTCATCATTAATATAGGATATTGTGGTTAAAAATATCAAATCTTCAATCTTTAAAGAAAAAATCTTTAAACTTAAAACTTATATATCAACGCAAACAAGCGTAAGTTTAGATTTTAAAGTCTCGCTAAAAGCATTATTAATTATGATGAAAATAAATAATATCATGTTTTGATGGGTTAACAAAGCTACTTATAGTACTACAAATCCCATAAGTCTATAAGTTTGAATTATTACATAAAGTATTAGATGCAATCTAAATGAACACTAGACATACAAAGATCAAATAAAGTCTAAAGAAGGGTTAGATGTAAGTACATGAAGATAAAAAAAAAGTAACAAAGCATTAGACGCAAGTATATGAAGATCAGATAAAGTCCAAAGAAACGTTAAACACAAAAAAGACAAGGATCAAACAAAGGCATGAAACAATCATTAAATAAAATATACAATACAACATAGTTGTGAGAATGATTACAATTGAAGGAAGTTGAATCACAACTTTAAAAAATAATATGACAAAGAATTCAACCCTTTGAGTTTGTATGCTCAATATGGTGTTTTAAAAAACATAGAAGAATATGTAAAGTAAAAAGGGTCCTTCCTCATATACGTTAAGTATAATAGTGGTTTAAGGATGACTTCACAAAAGAAAAATAAAGACATGCAATCTACAACAACTCCATTTAGAAAATTAATAAATAGAAATAAAATTATTCAAAAGAAAAAAAAAATGAAAGAATGAAATGTGTGATTTAGATTAAACTTAAGTGAAAAAATATTACAAAGATCGTTTACTAAGCTTCATAATAAGTTATTTGACAAGTCAATCAAAGAATTTTTGGATAACTATTACTAAAGAGTCTAAAAAAAAATTTACCACAATATTTTAGAATCCTCCAAAAATGAAACATTAACAACTCAATAAATTTTCATGAAAATCCCTCATTAAAACCATTTAATGTTGTCTCACAAATAATTATTCATACAAAATAGTACATGAAACAATTACTATTATGAGTTCAAACCTAATTTCTTCTACAAATAGTTTGACAAAATATATACAATAACTCAATATATATATATATATATATATATATATATATATAATATCACTTGGAGTCATATTAACAAAAGATTCAAAAACTCTTTCATCTTTGTTAAAACTATCATCTCAAATATATTGTTCACTTATTTAAACTACTTTCAACTTAGATTCTAAAATCATGAGCTTGTATACCTATCCTAATCCAATATATTTAAAACATAACTCGAATATTCTATAAATTAATTATTATTAATAGTTCAGTTGATAGCATATTTCTGGTCTATTATTTAGTGAAAAACAATATAAGACTTAATATAATTATGCAGACTACGAAAAATTATGTAAGAATACTTGCACTAGAAATACTCACTTCAATGCACTCTAGTTAGATGTCAAAACATCATTCGAAAGTAAACCTCCAGGTAGTACTTTACTCATTCCTCATTAAGAATGTTAGTGCTTTACTCATTCCTTATTAATGTCTATAGATATAGTAGATAAGCAATTTCGCCTCATTAAGATCTAACCTAAAGATGTTTAATTTTCTATAAGAGTTCTAACTTTTTAAAAATTCAAATGCAACCTTTTTTTCAAATAAATAATGATATAAATTATATGTAAAAGCAGGCGTAGCAGGAGAAGTTCTAACCAAAACAAGGATAAGTTTCAATATCAGAAAGGAATGTTGACCTTATTTATCTTACTATCAACAAATTACTGAACAAAAACAACTAATAATATCCATCACCAATCATGGTTGAAACTTGAAACTCCTTCAACTGCCTCCAGCAAGGTAAATAAACATGATCCAACCAATCGAAACATGGCTTCTGACAATCTCTAATCTCTCTACAGTACCAAATACAAAAGAAATGCTCACCATAAAAATCTCACCTACCAAGGGCCAATATTTGATAAATCACTTCAATTTACATTTTACCTGCAACATGCAACATCCTAACGTACCTACCACACAAAACCTAGAGTGTTTGTACAAAGCCAGAATGAAGCAATGGTGGGATATCCAAGGCAGGTATTATTGATCCTCTCAAATACAATACATCCCCCCACTGTCTAAGATATAGTCATTTCTGTAGTTTCAGGATGTCCTATCTGATGACGTTTGATCATTTTTATCAGAATTGAGATTGATATTGGATTGTGATTTCTCAGCTGATGCCACATCATTATGCTCATTCTCTTCTTTCTTTGAATTCAGAAACCGACCACCACATCCTCTCGGTCTTCTCAGTGCGTGCATGTGTCGAGATTCATGCAAGTATGGCTGCAACATTTATTACAACACAAGTTGTACAAGTAAGGACCTCTAGAGAGGAAGTGAAGCAAGAAGCTCACAACAATAACACAACTTTTGGTGTCATTAAAACGAAATATAAACAAGCAGACAATGATGTACCTTCCTATTTCTTATAGCTTTATTTTCTGATTCAGCTTTAGCACGGGATTGTCTACGTCTCAATATACCGTGATATTGTTTTGCATTGACAAACACAGGCTCCTCTACTGCATCAGTTGGCAGAGGGACGCCAGCTTGCTGAATCCCCATTAACTGAAGATGAACCTGGAACAGGACATGGTTCAATAATTGGAGGATAGCAAAAGGAAACAAGAAGAAACCAGAATATTAACAGAATCAACATGAAAAAATTAGAGCAAACCATTGGCTGTCCACTATAGGCTTGTGGGGGATAAGGTTGAGTATCATAGGGAGCAAAGATGCTTCTGTAATAAGGATCTGGATATGGATACACAGGTGGTACCTTCAATTATATAAGAAAGTAACATAAATCAGTAACATTCATAAAACATTTTCATTCTAAAAAAATACCAAGAGCAGTACTAGCGCAATCGGTGATTCGGGACACACTTTATTATCATGTCTAAATAAAAAGTGACACCAGCATTCGCTTGGGAAATCATTCTTTTACCTCAACAGCCATGACAAAAAAGCTATGGTTTCTTCAAAATCAACCTTAATTCCCCAAACACAACCACTAAAGAAAACTAATGTATAAGAAAAACTTAGGATTGCATAATTATTTGCCAGTCCATCCAGAAGCATGGAGTTTTCTGTTAACTATGACAAGATCGATAAATCTATGGCACCCAGAAATCTTTTCATATTATAGCTGCTTTGAAATCAGCTTCTTGTAGCACATGGGGAAAGCTCACCTTCATGGATAAAACGTAAATGTGAAAATGTCAATTTATTCATGAATTAGAGGAAAAATAAACCTGGGGAAAATTTTCATCATGATTTGCTAATATTCAGAGTCAATTTGCTTCAATGCAAAACAACGGCAATGTACGTCTATCTTATACCTACAACACGCAAGGCACATTGGATGGTATCTAATGGCTATGGCCTATACATACAAACCATTCCTTAGCATCTCTGGAATTAATTAAATATTAGGATGGTGATTCAATGTGAACTGATGATGTCAAATAATTGAAGAAACATGTCTCTTTTAAGACAGTCAGAAGAAAACCCAAAGAGACGTGAAGTTCTTACCATTGCATGCCCAGCTCCAAGCTGGCCAGGTGTTGCATACTGTACATTGACATTCTGGGTACTAATACCGGAATCAGAAATTCCATTAGCAGATGGGGACTGCACTTGGGATTCTGACTGGTGCTGCCCATCATCTTCATTATCTGCATAAACATTTTGCTACAGAAGTTCAGACAGTAAATTTGTTCTCGGAATAGAGTGAAGGAACAAGTAAAATGCTTCAATTTAAGAAAAAAATCAAAGTTCCAATAGGATTAATAGCAAAGAAGATCAATCCAAAACAAACAAAATATCTTAAAAACGAACTTAATATTTTATAATGCATGTGCAACAATCAGAATGCAAAAGCATCTATCATAAACAGAACACAAACTCCAGATTTATGTTGAGTTTGTAAATACAGAAGAAACAGAGATTGTCAAAAACATTAGTTTGAAGTGAACTTTTCTACCCAAATCCGTCAATTGCTAAACATGAGAGAACTTATAATTTCATTCTTTTCATATAAAAAATGTGCACTTCTTTGGTAGAGGACAATTTCCTCCTCTACATAATGAGGATCTTGCTACAAACTCCTGCACACTAACTGCCTTTACAAATCTTTAAAAAATTAGCTTGAATGAGGGAAAATTCAATAAATCACTCAAGAAAACAGATAATTATAAACAAAGTTGGAAGAAAAAAAATACAAAGGAGAAGGGAAAAAAGCATAATTTATTCATAAATACTTTTCACCAAATGAAAAAGCAGTAGTCTAAACCACCAGCATAGAAGCCAGATGAGAAGAACTGAATTTGCAAATTTGATAATTGCAACTATTGTATTATAGGAGGAAGTGAATAGAGTATCATTAAATATTCTCAAGCAACATATACAAAAAATTCTTCATTTCTTACAAAGTTAGAATGCAAAGGAGTCTAATATTCAAAGAGACGGCTTTAGGGGGAACTGATATTTTCACCCGATACAGGGAAATGAATAAAGCAGGAAAAGAAGGTGACTAATTACACTATAGATGGATCATGGATATGAATAATATCTAAAGGCTAACATGGTCTAAACTCCTTCGCAATCCGTACCCTCCTGTGAGGCAGAGTGAGGGAAAACATCAAATAGACATTTATTTAGGCTTCACTTATTCCAGGTATCAGCATTAGAGTATAGCAAACAATACATAAATATATTCATAGTCCTTACAATTTACATTTTTCACATGATAATGTTTTGGAATCTAAAATGCACACTGGAGTTGCTGAGGGAAGGCTCAATTCTAATGAACGACAAAGCAATAATAATATATCAACGGTTTAAATATGTTTTTAGCCCCTAAAATTTAGAGTAGGTGTTTTTTACTTCCAAATTTAAAATTGATCATTTTAGACCCTGCAATTTGAAAAATGTTTCTATTGGTTCGTCTGCCATAAATATCATTAAATATTTAACTTATACATAATTAACAATTACAAATTGCTATTTGAAAACCTATTTTGATTTTGCATTCTTATCATTAAATACTTAAGCACATGTTTATTTTTCTTTCAAAGTATTCCTTGTGACAATATTTATGTATAAGACATTTGGGCCAAGTGACTAAACAAGCTTTGTTCAAATTACAAGGACTAAAAAGATTAATTTTAAATTTGAAGAACAAAAAATAAACTTAACTCAAATTTGAGGGACTAAAAATATATTTAGCTGTATATTAACATATTATGTGGGACAGAAAGGTGGCCAGTGCAGGAGTTAGTTAAAAACAAAGTTAAGGGATTAGAGACTTACAGGACTCCCTAAAATTTAAAGAAGTTTAGAAGTTCAAATTTTGTTAAGAATAACAAAATGAGATACCATGAAAATAAAAAATAAGATATTTATAAATGTTTTAAGATAGCATGAAACCATATTTAAAAACTAAAAATATAATAACTAGGAAATGTTGATTGCAGTCCCTAGGCAAGACATCAAAACAAAGATGCTTCTCAGAAAACCAGCAAACATACACCATAATAGAAAAAGAAGAATATAAGAAATAAGTCACTTTATGCAGCTTCAATGCAAGAGTATGAATTCAAAGACTTGCGTGATTAAAAGATAGGCAACCTCAAAAGACGGGGAGCTGTATATCTACGATACTGAGTGGTCAATATCATTTAATGCAAAATAATAATTTTCACGAGGTAACAAATACAGAAAGGGTAACATCCAGTGTAGGTGCCTGTATGAATTGCAGCTAAGATTAAAGGTTACTAGACTGCTAGAAACATAAGTTTTTATGAAATAAAGATCTTAACTTTCTGTTTCTAAAAATTATCCTTTTTTCTTAAAGAAAGGTACTTTTCACAAAAGAATAATTCCATGACACAAAATAATATTAAAAACAAATTTACTACACTCACAACAGTAGTTATTCATCTTTCCCTTTCTCAACTTATCGAATTTCTGTTGAGTAGAAACTTCTCCATTAACAATTCCTTAGACAGAGACGAGCTATTGTTGTTGTAACAATTCCATTAGACACAAAAACACCAATGATATTGCTCCATATGCTGTTAACTAAACTTGGGGCATGCGGTTAATCCACTCGCCATAAATGGGAAAGTTACAAATAATAAATTGCACCAAGGACTTTGTTCATGTAAAATACCAGTAAGGTTGTGAGCAGAGGTCATGTTTCGAGAAGGGCGTAACACTGTTCAAACCTGGAACCAGAACAGAATTGTAGACAGAAGTTAGGAGTATTACAGCCACATGCTACACAGAGAAAACAGAGTAATAGAAACTGAAACGAAAACTAAAACAGAAACGGTATACACGATTTATAGTTCTTCAACTGAACTTACATATTGGCTATACCATAAAAGCCAGAATAAAGAGAGACAAAAGCACATAGCAGAGATGGATGTACTATAGAGATCACACCACAAATAAGAGAAAATAAAACTAATTTGCTACTATTTGTTACAGTTGTTCACTGGCTCTTACACCATAAAACATAAAATTTCAAATAAAGTGATACCAGAACATATGAATACCATGCAAAACAAGAGAATTCCCCCAAACCAATCGAACATACAATTCCAAAATTGCATGCAAAACCAGCGAGAGTGAGAAAACAGCAGTTGGGGTAGTTACAGAGCACCCAGAAGCTCAAAATAAAAAATTGCAAACAGAAACAACCCCAAGAACATGTCAACCCCAACAAATTCACTTCTTTCTTGTGATTACACATGAGCGATGACCGAGAAAAATAAAAAGTAAGAAACAGTAAAGGAAGAAAAATCGTTGGGAGAAATAAAAAAAAAAGGGAATTTGGTTGAGGGAAGAAAAATTAGGGTTTAGGAATTGAAAATTAACCTTGCAGCAGTTGAAATTATTGTGGTTGAGAGAGTGGGTGCGGTATTGTGTAAGAAGAATGTGGTGTGTTGTGTTGCGTAGCGTTTGTGGGTACACAGCTACTACGCTGGACCCTCCCTATCCACACACCAAATCCTCCTGCATCTTTCTTTTCCTTCCAATTCCACACAGATACTTCCTTTCTTCTCTCTATGTGTGGTTGGATCTTCCCCAACAATATTCTCTACAAAATTCTCTAACTTTTTTTTTTTTTTTTATTGTTACATAAAAATAATCCCTTTTCATAATACAAAACAAAACATACAAACATTTCAATTTCAATATTTTCTTTCTCTCTGTAATAAATTATGTAAATTTTCTATTATTATTTTTGTCCTTCTAAGAATTCAATTTGTAACACTATTTATAAAATAAATTTCATTTATAAAACTCCAATTAGTCCAAACTCACATTTATATTTTAAATGTATTTGATCTTGACTTGACTTTATCAATTGAAAACTCACTCACCTAATTGATTTAGTCCATATCTTTTAGTTTGTTTACATATATATATTTGAAGTTTAAAATTATAAATTCATATTTTTAAAATTTTGTTTATTATTTTACATATTAGAACTTTGATTTTAAAAAAATGAAAATGATATATATAATTTTTTTAATGTAAAGTGGGTCAATAATTTATTAATTCCACGATTCGGCCATTAATTTAACGTCTTTTCACATCAACAACTTAACGATTAATTTTTTTATTAATTACATATAATTGTAATTATTATTGAAATATTTCTGGTCCGAAGTATATAGTTATGTTTTTTATATAGTTTTTACTTAAAGGATATTGTATATTAATAGCTAGGGATTAATTTTGCTTCTGTTAATAAAATCCTAATTTAACAAAAATTAAATGGTTATTACAGATAGATATTCATTTCGATACTAATAATATATGGATTATGCTAACAAATAAATTAAAAAAAAAAATATTTGCATAATTTCTATTACTGTAAAATGATTTTTTTTATCATCGTGAACAACTTTTAAAAAAATAAAATATTGGTTTATGGTAATTAATATTTTAAAAAAAAAGTGTAAAAATATAAAGTTCAGTAATTTCCTTGCAAATTAGACAGAATAGCTTAAAAAAGTATATCATAGTTCTTTTAAAATTTGGAAAACACAGCCTAGATGTTTAGCATGTTTAAGAGAGAAAAATATAAAAAAAATAAAATGATATTTTTTTCTAAATTAAATTTTATTTATGCATGAGTTGATGATAAAAAAATAAAAAATTATATAAAATAATGTTTGACAGATTAACCTATAGTGAATTTTAAGTTTATTTTACTTTATTCATTTTTGTTTTATAAAATGATTTCCAGATAAATTTGGTTGATGTAATAGCAAAAGCAGATTTAAGATAGAAGGACAAAATTGTTGTGTTGCGTGTTGCTTTTGAGGCTCACTTTTGAAGAATATGGTTTTGAAATTATTACCTTTTGTACTACCATTCTCTATCACTTTTATCTCGTAAGTGGTTAAACTATAAATAAATTATTAAAAAATTATCTGAATTCATCACATTTTTTATTTTTTATTTTCTAAATATCTTATTTAATTAAAGTAATCTTAATTTAGTAATTTTTTTTATTTGGATAAAGTGTTTTAATTATTATTAAATTTAAAAATTATTTAAATATCAAATAATTGAATAAAGACTTTGTATTGTTTAGCTTAATAAAAATATCATACAATTTGACTATATTGTACTTGATTAACATGTTGATTATATTTTAGGATTAATATGTTCTAAAATGTATAAAATCTTCAATTATATATCAAACTTACATAAACTCTTCGATGGTATAATCGATATTTTGGTGGTATTGATCCTTACAAGATCGATGTGTACAATAGAAGGATGTAGTAGTGATATTGGTAGTGTTTTGAAATTTAAAACATTTTTTTGGATGACATATATGCTTGTATTGAGGGAGATACATGTTTCATAAATTAGATTTGATATTTGCGGAAATGACCAGGATGACATGGTTGTCTTTCCTAGTCATTTTTTTGTCTTTGTTTTTCCGTTTTCAAAGCTTCTCCATGTCATTTTGAGGATTTGTGAACATGTTGTTTAAAATGGAACCCTACTTCAATCAATATTTTGTCCATGGTCACAGTTAAGTGAAAATTAAAAATATTTAATTATATCTTTGAGAAGCAATCCATAAATGGGTGGAGTGAGTTTGTTTCTCCTTGCTTTATGTTGTCCAACGCCACTAAGTTAGTCCTTGTAGGTTAACTAACTAAAATCTGTGTTGTGATTTTTGTAAAATAAAGTCTCAAATGAGTATATTAAGTTGCATGGTAATATGTAATATCATTGTAAAACAAGTCCCATTAACGTGCATGAATGAACAACATGGTCTTGAAAAAATATATTAACACAAGTCACATAGGCCTTTAAATGCACACTCAGTCAAATGAATTGTCATGCTTATCGATGTTATGACACTTCCATTTGTATGAAATACTGATAATTGTGACCTTGATTGTAAAAGGATTATATTTGTTACCTTCTTTTCTATGAAAGTATTTGACCAAGGTGTTAAGACTACTATAGGTTGCTTGAAGTCCTTTTTTTGGATGAGCATTTGTGAAAATGCTCTGACATGCTTAAAAGTATACCTTTGAGCATCTTCTTATATTCATGACTTAGTGACCTGCTCAAATGGCTAAGGGTCATGGTTTCGTTGATTGTCTTCACTAGCTTGAGGTTGTCAGTTCTTAACTAGTATTTGCAATTGGTCACGTAACACTTAAAACTAAGGGTGATGTTCTTGTTGGACAAGCTCTAGGTTGTTAGCAATATGAACATCTTTTCAATTTATTGATGCATAATTGTGAATCTCTTATGCATAACTTTATCATTCATTTGAAAAAGGTTTTTCATGTATGTTTTCAAGTTGTCTACTAATGTGAAATGACCATTCTCATCGGTTGATGAAGGATAAATAGTAGGTTGACTTTTAATAACAACTATAAATGAGTGTCAAATGTTCTCATCTAAAGATGGAACATCATTAGACAATATGTAAAAAAAGTAAAATGTCTTTTCTAAGCTTGAGAACTCCAATAAAGATATACTTATAAAATACTCTATCATAACAAAAATTGAATGAAAATTTACCTAAATAATATTTTTTAATGCTTAAATATTAAAATTTTTTGAATTATAATGATTAAGTAGAAAATTGAATATTTATATAATTTTAGGAATATGTGAATGAAGTTAAATAATAAAAATCAAACTGATTGCATTGTTTGTATTATTAAGTATAATAATTACTTGATCATCACATTTCACTACTTTAGTGAAGAGATCATACAATACTTAATTACTATAGTCAATGTCGGTAATCAAAATGTACTTAAAGTTCGAATATTTTGGAAGTAGTTACGTGAATAAATAAAATATTAAAAAATAGTTGAAACTTATAATTTTTTCTATTTGTACTATATTTTTATAAATAAAAAATAAAGACAAATTTTATACGTAAAAGGTAAAATTTCCCTACTACCAAACATTTAATGTAGTAAAACTAAAGGCAAGGTTGAAAAGATATTTACTTAAAAATATAAATGTGATTATATATATGGTCATCCAGGGATTTAAAGTAAATTGAACTCATCGGATAAATTTCGTTTTATGACAAATTAATTGATGTAAAATTTTAAGTATGGATTATAATTATATTTTTAATACTAATTATTATTTAAAATTTAATGCTACGTTTATTTTATTCTTAAAAATGTTTTATTATTTTTTTAATAAATTTTCAGCTTTTCTATTTTTAATTTGTTTATAGATTTTTGAATTTTTTGTATTATTCAACAGGCAGACCAGCCCATTAGTTTATGGGCTAAGTAGGCCTATAAGGACCCACCAAATCAAAGCCCATTTAGTTTAGCAAGACAATGTAGGCCTCTGCTTTATGCACCCGACAAATTATTTTCTGCAACTAAAATATTTCAATATACTCCTCTATACCCTATTGTTTATAAATTGGGAGGTACAAATGAGGGAGAAAGTAGTTGCATAATAAAAAGGTAAAAATAAATAATTATGGAATTTTTAAATTTTTTATTATTATTTAATTTACAACTTTCTATAATTAAATTTATCATTCTATTATTAATAATTTAAATCGTATTCAAGAATCATAACGATCCTTATGAAATAATTTCCGGAATTAACGAGTCTTAGAAAATATTCTTATTGGTACAAATAGTTTTTCGATATGAACCCAGATGATTTTCCTTCTTTACAAAAAATATTAGTAGCAAATATTAAAAAATAAAAAAATATTAAATATTAGCACAGTATTTTATTTATTGTGTTTATTTTCACTGTACTTATATGATATATTTAGATAAAATTATCCATAAGAACTTCTCAAAAGAGAAAAAAAACAAGAAGAAAATAGAATAATTTTCATAATTTAAAATTAATTTATATACTATTTAAAAATTACATAAGAATTAGTAATTTAACTTTAACTTGTACAAAAAAATATTATATATTTTTTTCGTAAAAAATTCTGTTTGGAGAAACTTTTCTATGCTCGCACTATTTTATTGTAACTGGAATTTTTCTGTCTATTATTTTTTCTTTCATCATGCTAATGTTTATCATAATTTTTATGAAAACTTAGATATATTGTATTATTCTTATTGAATATATATATATATATCCAAACTTTAATGAATGAAGAGTCGTATTTTTTTAAAAAAATTATCGAACCTTTTACAAGAGATTGAAATGTGACAAAAGATGTTATAGCATGGGATGAAATTCGTAATACATTGTAATTAGCTCGTGGTTTCATGAAGAATGAGATCGCTTACACCAGATATTATATGGAAAACAATACAAACATAGTTGTTAGATAATTTTATTATGAATTTATGATTTCATTTCAAAATTAGAAAATACATTATACAATAACTTCTAATCAATAATATGGCATTTTCTCATTATTTATGTTACACAACTTCTAATCAATAATATGGCATTTTCTCATTATTTATGTGTAACATGTTTTGCACTTACATTATTTGAATTTTGTTACTATTAAAAAAACACTTTTATAACAATTTTAATATTAAAAAAATTATATTTGTCTAAAAAAAAATCATTTTTTATTAAGTGACTTATAAATAATAAAAAAAATCACAATAAATGTATCATTGACGGTATAATTCAGAATATAAAATATATACTCTAAAAAGTAAAATTCATAATATATATAATTTTCAAAAAATAAAATTGGAATTTCATTACATATGGAATTGAAGTTTCAAATTATGGGGTGCTAAATGCAATTTACAACAAAATATGCAAAAGTTGAACACAATCCATCTCCCATGAACTAACCAAGGTGTTCTAATAGCAAAATATATATCAGTACAAAAGAATTAACATTAAACAAAAATATATCATTCTTTAGTCTTAATTAAATTTTTGAATAATTTATAATTTTGAGTATATTTAGTTAACCTCTTATTAAAAAAATTATTCTATTGAGCGTTTAAATTTATTTTTTTTTCATTTAACTTTGATTTTTGTTAACTATAACTTTTGTCTTTGGTTTCCAATGATTAA
Source organism: Phaseolus vulgaris (assembly GCF_000499845.2). NCBI lineage: Eukaryota > Viridiplantae > Streptophyta > Magnoliopsida > Fabales > Fabaceae > Phaseolus > Phaseolus vulgaris. The sequence continues at coordinate 41,820,089 of NC_023758.2, read as the reverse complement.
CTCATCTCTTTTGTCTTGAATCTCCTCCAAACCATCAAAACTCATAAAAAAAGAGAGTTAATAAGTGAGTTCAAAAGGTTGATAACAAAACCAAATAACAAAATATTTAGATGGAACTAAAGAAGAAATATTTTAAGCACTTATTAACTCTAAACATTTTAAAAAGACTTAAATATTTTTTAAAAATAAAAACCTAATTAAAATTACCCAAATTTATGAATTACTTCAAACTAACATTTTTTTATAAATAAAGTTTCTCTATTATTTTTCTCACTAGATTTCTCATATTATTTCATGTTTCTTTAATTTCTTCTTTCTTACCATATACTAAAGTGAGGGAAATCTATAGCACACCCATGTCCTCACCAACAAAAATTCTTTGTCCTAACAATATTTCAAAGCCTAACAAACCAAGTGAAGGAATGGAAGGTTTGAGATTTGAAAATTAGTTAGTTCAAAAGTTGTTGCATATGCAAATGATAAAAAGCAAAAACATCATCAATATCAAAAAACCAACCAACACAAACTATATACCCTTCCATGCACACAAAACAAGGAAACATCATGAACATTTAGAAAATGCATGTTACCTTTAATTCTACCTTTATATTATGAAATTTTATTTTATTTCATGTGATTTTTATTGCACTAATATTTTAAAAATGTTTTTACAACTTTTTCTTTGATATAATATTTTATAAAATATACATTTTAATAAAAAACTTACTCTGTTTTTAACCTATTAGAGTTTGAAAGATAACATATTTATATAGTTTAATTTATTATTTAAAATTCAAAGTCTCGAACTTTTTATTATAAAACTTACACTTTAACTTATAACCTTAATTATGATAAAAATACTCAACAAAAGCCATGATTGCACATTTGAATATTTGGCTTTTACTTTACGCAAACATTGTTAAATACAATTAACATGCACTGAATTATTACATGTACTATTATTTTTTATGAAACCTAATAATTGTTAATAAAAGTGATTTGAATATTCTTGTTTGATTTTTAAAATTAAACTAATTAAAACATGTTAATATTTTTATTGGGATTTCAAGTGTTATTTGGAAAATTTTAATTTAGATATTTTTTAACTACACTGTTAATTGTACATATGTAGTGGGATGTATGAAAATAAGTAATTAATGTCAGTTAATTAAATCTTAAAATTAGACAAATTTACAATTGTATTTTAAAAATAAGTAGGCATAAATAAATATAGACGTACTTGACCAAATAATTTAGATCAATACTTATTTAATAGGCTTTTATTACATAATAATTTATAACAAAATATATAGTAAATAAGTATTGAAGTAAAAAAGTTAAGTTAATCATAAGTAATTTTTAAAGCTTACAGAAGTCCATAAGTTACTCCAAAACAAAGATATAAATAATATATATGTGGAGTTTATGATTATGGTTTATTTTATCTAATTATAAATAAATAATTAAATAATATATGTATGAAGCAGTTTATTAATTTATGTTCAAAATAGCTTGTCGTTATATTATAAAGAGAGGAAAAGTTTGGCTGAGTTTTTTTCCTTTTCAAAATAAAATATTTTAAACATTATTTCAGCTATTCTATTCCAGCAGAATGTAATAAAGACATATAAATTTAAGATTGCATAATTATATAACCCGATTATTGTATTTGTTTATTAATTACAATGTTTTTTTAAAATTTTTGATACAGATAAAACCTTAAAAATAACATGCTGCCACATTACTAGAAGATAGTTAAATTTTCCAAGATTGTATAAAATTCTTTAAATGATTGAACAATACTTTAGTAAATGATAATATAAGAAAATTAAAAAAATAATTTGTCAAATAGATATTATTAATTGTTAAACTTTATGCACATTTTATTTCGACATTATAATTAAAACAAAACTCAAATCTAAATCTAAATACTTGATTTCAATGTATTGGTTGTATTGTTTTTTTAATTAGTTTAAATGATTAAGAAGGTCGAGTCTAATGAATTGAGTTAATATTTTATAATATATTCACTACAAGAAAATCATTAAATATAAATCAATTTTAGAAAGAAAAATAATTAGTTGTTATATAACTAACTAAAGACCATTTTAGAGAATATTTTTTTTTGTTTCTACATGAGTTTTTATTATTGTTAAATAGTTTTTAAATTGGTATCTAATTAGTTACCAAAGTTTTAACTACCAATTATTTAGATTCTAAATTTGGTAGCAAAAATCTTAGACGCTAATTAAATACAAATTTAGAAACTATTTATAAAAAAAACTAATTTAAAAATCAATATTTTGTTTAGTTTTTAAAATGATCTCTAATTTAGTCAATATAGTAATTAATTATTTATGGTCTCTAAAATTAATTTTTATTTAATAATTTTTTTTAGTGATTTTATGTCTCAACTTCCTTTAAATAATACAACTTTTAGAACACAATTTGAAAGTATAAAGAATGCATTGGTATTTAAATCCTTTGAAAGAAATTGAATTAAACAATGTAGAACTTTTACCTTTTAAAATACACATAACTACTCCATATATGATTCATTTCTTTCTCCTTTCATTCCAAAGTAAACACACCATGGATGAATTGTTTATTGTGCAAAGTTTTGGGGTGCATGAAGATCAATCCATGATGAAAAATGAATAAAAGCAAAGACCAAGAGGAATAAAGCCCTAGACATCTTTTTATAGATGAGGCATATAATCACTAAAAATACTACTAACAACACCCAAATAAAAGTTGTTGAACAAGGAGTGTATCTTCTTTTCTTTTTTGTTTCTCCTTGTACATGGATTGTGTCTTTTCAACTCATATTGGAACATGGTTTTGCCTTGTTACTTTTTACTTTTTATTTGTTTGTTCTTTTATACTATTCCTAGTTCCTTGTTTCTACCTCTTTTCTCCACAAAAGCAATTCTATGAGATGAGCAAAACCCGGCAGCATCTTAGGAATTTTCCTTTCCAATTTCTTGTCGCACTCACTTCACCTTTACTTTTTTTTCCCTCTTCTCGCTAGATTCTTACAAGTATTTTTGTATGTACTTGTATAACATTATACATACGTGTATCTATCTTGAAAATTTCACACAAATTATAATATATATGTTAATGCAAAATTGGATTTCTCTTTGGTGTGGTCATTTTGAGTTTAGGGTTTTTGGTTTTCTAGGTTTTTTATTTTTTATGTGTTCTTGATCATATTGTTAGGAGTATCTGTAGTTATACTTCTATGTTCAAGTCAAAGATTTAAATAAGGGTATTAGTTTAAAGTCAGAATTTCATTATCTTTTATACTTAAGATATTCACCTATTTATAATGGTGTATTTGGACATTTGATTGTACGAACATCAAATCGGACTAAATCAAATATTTTTGCTCTTTAATAATGATTTGAGAGATGTTTGTTGTATGATTTTTGTTATTAACATTGTTAGATTTCACAAGTTGCTGGAAAGATGAGATCACAACATGTCAAGATATCGGATAAGTGTGTGAAAATTCAACTCTCAAAAGCTTGACAATAAAATATATAAGTCAAGTATAAATCTTATTTTATAAACTAATTTTGAGAATTTAAGTTTTTTTTTTCTGAAATGTCAGATATAAATATACTAAGATGACCTGAATATATCAATCAATATATCTTATTTCTTATTTCTCAATGTTGATGATAGAAATTGATTGAAGACAAAGTTGAAAGTTTTTCAAACTTTAGTGAGAAAAATAAGATTTTTAAATGTTAGTGAGCCACACGAGACACGAGGACTTATGTGGCATTTACATGGATACTCTTATCACCAATAAAATAGTGTTAGAGATAAAGGAAAACGTTGAAACGATGGATGAAGTTAATTGTTTTTTTCCACTGGGGAGGTTTGGTTGGTTACAGTTGGTATTTAACTAAAATTTATTTTATAGTGAGCAAGAAATAACAATTTTCATATGCCATTAAAAAAAATAAGTTGTATTATGCATATGCAATTTCGATTTATTTTTCTTACTTAATCAGAAGAATAAAAAAGTAAAAAAATTGAAATGAAAAATCACAAGAATACTTAAAAGAGAAAAGTGAGTAGTAGTAAAAAGACAAAGGAGATAGCGGCGAGATGGAGAACAGCAACCTTTACCTTTTCCTCCGACACAATGTAAACACACACTTAAATGGTTGAAAATCTTCACTATAAAGATTTCTCTAAGAAATAATAATAATAATATTATTAAATCAATTACTCATTAAAATTAATATGTTTTTTTAAATTTTCATTTTAATTTATAAAAATATTTTCTTTTCTTAATTTTTACCATTAGAGAACCATAAACTTATTTTCCAATCATCTTCTTTCTTGACTTTAATCATCGTTCATTCTCAAACGACACCGTATTCCACAACATGCTTCTCACTCTCTCTCTATATATATGCTTCGTTCTCTTCACTTTCACTCCAAAATTTACTCCAACCATAATTCACTCTACATGGCCGTTCCTTTCGCCCTGGTTTTCTTCGCCGGAGTTGTTCTCGCCGGAGCTTCCAGGGAGCTCCGGCCATCGGAACACGGCCTAACCTTCCAGACACTCTCGCCGGCGGAGGCGCATTCCTCGCCTGAGATGCGCTCCTTCTTCAACAGCGCAAACTCCTCGCCGGCCATGTCCTCCTCCTCCGACGTCGCGCTGCCGCGGGCCATGGACTCCGGCGACGCCTCCCCGCCTGCATGGTGGCAGCCCACCGTAGGCCACGGCGGCGATGGAGTAGGGAAGGCGCTGACGGTGGCGAGTCTGGTCTGCGGCGTGGCCGGCGCGGTTCTGCTTGTGGCTTCGGGCTTGATCTATTTGTTCAAGCACCGAAACAGAAAGCAGAAGACGCTAAACGCAGCGTTTTGCGGCGAGAATGGGAATGAATGTGAAAATGATGAAGCGGAGAACAACAAATTGCAATTGGTGGTACGCAACCCTTAGAATTGTGCTCTCATTTTGATTTTGATTTTACATTGCTTCGTTCATTTTTCTCTCTCGGTAGTGTTGTATGCTTAATTCCACGTTGCATGTAAAGCGTAGCGTAGCGTAACGGTGTTAGATTTATGACTTTATTATATAATAATATAATATATACTTCTTTATTTATTTCGCCTTTTTCTATTCTTCTTCGTTAAATTGCTAAAATATATAAATATTATTAAGATAAAAAGGTACAAAACTAGTTTGTAATTTTTTTATATAATTTATATATATATATATATATATATATTCACGAACTAATTTTAATTTACAAGTATTTTTTTAAAGTGATTATAAAAAGTCTGTGCAACATAACCTTTGTGCAAAAAGTAAGGAATATTTTTGCTCATGATATCTAGAACATATCACAGCAACATATGAATACCGTCCAAAAATTTCTTTTTTTTTCTTCCTTTTTTCTGACGCGCCGTACTGTTATTGATCAGGATTTCAAATTATCGTTACCTTTCAATCCGAAAATGCTTCATTCAGTTGTAGATAAGGATTTCCTGTAAATAAAACATCAATTGATAAAAAATATGTGAAATGAATAGTCAATTTAAAATACTCTACTCAAATTTGAAGAAACATTCACTTTTTATCTAGTTCTCTTAAACATTTGACTAAAACAAAATTGTTTTCAATATAAAGATTAAAAAATGCTTATCTGTTATGACAATGATTTGATAATGATATTTTAATTAGTCTGATAAACTGTTTTTTATTGACAGATAAAAGCATAATTTTCAATATGCATCTTATAACAGCTGAACCTTTTGAGCATCTAAGATCTAACATTGACTCACCCATAATCAAACCAACAAAATCTTAGAGAATTAGGTTATAGTGGCAGTTTTTCAAACAAAACTATTGGTCAAGTAATTACCCCCTTTTATAATTTTTCTATTTAACTTTACTTTTTATAGTATTGCACCAAGCAAAGTAGAGAAAACATTAATAAAGTGAAAGTGTTCCCTAGTTAAACATTTATATATTTTCTTGAAATTATAGATGTTAACATATTTTCATCACTTAAAAAAAATCATAAATGGCTACTATTGTAGAACCGAAAGTTTCAAAACAACATTGTGATTATGCAAAAAATGGGAATAATTTTCACATTTCCCTCAAAACGAAACATGGGATAAAAATTAACAAGTATATTTTCTCACACAAATTTTATAGTGATCATTCTTGTAAACTTAAATGGTAGATATGTACTCAGCGGGAGGAAAGTAGAAAAATATATCTAAGCACAAATTATCATGGTTTTTTTAAGAAAGCATTTTTGTATACACCAATTGCAACAGAGACATGGAAACTGAGATGTAGCTAAAATCCATTCTTTCTGCATCTAAACTTCATCATGTGTAGTTTAATAATTTAGTTGTAAAAATTACAGAAATGAACACAAAATGTTTAGTTATTTGTTATAGGTAGATGGCCAAAAACAGCATAAAATTTGAAAAAAAATCTCTATAAGAAAATAGAAAGTTTAATTAACAGTAATTTACCTAATGATCAAGACTCAAGAGGTATCCACTCAAGTGCTAACTCTAATTCTCCAGATTCAACGTTCTGGAGCTTGATAAATATCTCCTGTTTAACCTTACCATCAACAATATTGACTGCGCTATCATCTATAAGCGCATTGTCATGGGATTTCATCCATTTTCCTATCTGCATATTATCAAACATTCTAGGATCTCCATAGGCCATTGCAGATGTAATCAGGGGTTGAAGATCAATGTCTGCTTCCCCCATTATATCATCAGCTGAAAGTAAGTCATAATCAAATACCTTCTGCAATCCAATGTAACCAGCGGTTATGATAATGTGCCATGTTTTTATATCTTCATACCATAACACACACATGCAAAGACAGCTAGAAACATCACACATTAGAATCCAAATAATGAAACTACCAAATGAGATACCCCAAACTGGTGGAGGCAATAGACAGCACCTTGCTCCAAACTATAGTCCCACTAGAGGACCGTTGGGGAAAATAGTATTTTGATTTTCATGTAGAGAAAGTGTGTAAGAGAGAAGGAAGCTTGAGTAGGGTTTGGTTGAGGTAATATATGGATTTGGTTTTACAGTGAAAAAAGAGTCATGCAATGTTGAGGAATTGGGAAGAAGGAAGCTCAAGTGATTTGGATGCATATGGCAGAAATATAGAATAGACATAGAATCTGTTTCCATTTTCTAACAAAAGACAAGACAAAATTCAACCTTACCAAATTCAATAATCCAAATTGCTGAGTAACAGACAGCATAAGTTCTTCATTCCAGACTGGATTCAAATTACTATTTACTACAGTTGTCTGAACAGTCTGAAGATGTACCACCAAAGCCAATTCAGAAAGAAAGTTATCAACGTCTAGAACTCTTCAGTTAAAAATTAAAAATGAAACATAAAGAGCAAAATTTTCTAAAGAATATATGCCAATGAGAACTGAGAACAACCAACCTGTTGGCCAAGTGTGAAGATAACATATGGATCACTGGTCATCATATCTCTGATAGCTAAATCTGTGCCTTTGATCACTTTTACCTTCAACTTTCCAATAAATCCTGCCACTCCATCCTGCTATGACCATAAATATCAGTCAAACATCCAAGGAAAACCACTCATACCAAAGTTGTAAACTTGGATGAGTACAGCTAGTATTGTCCATTTAAAATTATCTCAACTAGAAATCTTTCATCTGGGTTTAACATCAATTTAACTCAGTGGAGATCTAGTTCACATTGACATGCTAACGCAACATATGGTCAACAAACACACAACTCCAATCAAAGGAAATAAAATATAAAATATAATTACCTCACGTGAGCCACTACTACTTCGAAGATTATCCTTAATCCCTTTGGTAATGCTTGACGGAGGATTCATTTTTCCCGACATAATGCGCAAACTAGGTTTCAAAAAGGCTTGACTTTCATACTTTAACCTGCAGTACAAATTGCCAAGTTAAAATGATACTTTTAACTCGAGCATTGATAATTTTGGTATCGTAGATTTTGAATAAAAAAATATTGGTATCGTTGATGATGCTACAATGAGCAATATCCCAGCTCGACCTTGATCAGTCAATGATCAACCTAGGATAATGAACTGCTATTAGACATAGTAGCAGAAGATAAGTAATCTTGGAAATAAATGAGTCAGCAAAGCCAAATGGTAAAAAAAATCATGAGAAAGCGAGAGCACAGACGTTCATATCAGTGTCATCTAAAGTAGCCTAAAAGCTTTACCCACTTAATGGTGACCATAAACATAATAAATTTATAAAACAATCAAAATGGTGCTAAGAATGTTAGATGTTCAGTGTAAAGTGTAGATGAAAAACAATCTAACCGGATGAATTTCGTGCGCTGCTCATGAGTGGCATCTGGTCCAGGTTTTGTACATCCTTGTGGAATGTAAGCCTCATAAATTGAATTAGCAGAAGAATTTCCTCCAACTTCAACCATTGCATCTATTTCATCACTTGACCATTCATCCAATGTCACAGACAAAACCTGAAAGTAAAAATAAAATGTTCTAAGGCTTTAGTGCATGACCAGATAAATAAGTTCTTTACACTATTAACCAGATAGAAACAACTCATTGAAAAGCAAGCAGGGCATGATATGATTAAAAAAAACTTCATGCACCTTGCCTCAGTGCCTTAGGCACGTCATTAAAATAGCAAGTTTACTTCTTAGTCAAGAGTTACAGAGATTCATTTCTCATTTCTTATTATTATATATAGAATAGATCATGTGTCTAAAGTTGGTTGGTTCTCTTATCTTTGATATAAAATTTCTTTGCATCATGTATCCAGTACAAAAGTTGACAAAATTCAGAATTAAAATGACCTAGTTTTCCGCATTTTATTTTAAAATCATGTAAGAAAAATGTGAAAAAACGAAGCATATATGACAATAAAGGCCAAGAGAAACTCAAAGAGCATACTCCATTGGTAGAGGAACAACACTATATTGAAGATTCACATTTCATAAAAAGACATGAGAAGGGATACCTTGTAATAATTTATCTATTAATACTATATTTTCCACTCCTACTAGTCTTCATTTAACAACGGATATTAGAGAAAGAATAGTTGTAGCAGATGTTTTACAGGATACCTAAGTAGTACACTAAAACGAAATCCTTATTTGGAAAGTTTACACCTCTTGTCTCATATGATTAATTTTAGTCTCTCTTTGGCTAAATTTCACAAGATATCACAGTATGTTGTGGATCTAAGAATATGACTGGTCTGTCAGCACGTACAACATAAGGCAGTAAATATGAAACACATGAATGTACCTAAACAAAGTAAATTTCACCAGACTACTTCATAATTACAGACATTTAAGAGTGGTTGTTTTTTCTTTCCTCATCTAATCAAGATGAACCCATTTCAAAAAATAACTAGCCATATATGTAGGTTATTATTGGTCTCTCCTTTTGTTCTAGACAAAAGAAGAAGAAACTCAGTTTATACACTCCTTGGTAAAAATAAAATCTTCTTTCTTAAGTAAAGTGGGTCAGGAACAGTTTACCTTTGATACATGAGAACCAAGACTTCTGTGCACACCACAACATTTTAAGCATACAAAAACTCCAATATTCGCTGACCTGAAGAAGCAATTAGAAAAAATGATTCACAATTAGGAGGTAATATGCATTCCACAATTTTCTATTATGACAAAATTCATATAGTTAGTTTCCTATAACTTAATCACAAGGATCTTATAAATCCTTCCATAAAATGGTCAACACTCAGACTGCAGTTATGAGTATTATAATCAATGATCATGACCATAAACCACTGAAAGAAAAAAAAGGTGCACAGGTGAATACACTTACGCCCATTTAGGATCTGGAGCATTACAATCAGCACAAAAACGATTATGTTGTTGAAGCAATAAATCCTTCACTCTTCTTTTACCTGTAAGAGACCTGCCAATCGTTCAACTTCTCAAGAAAATAAAGAGAAAATAACTTTTCTTTCACAGTTAGACAAGGAAATAAGCAGCATCAGATTTGCCTTAAACAGAATTGTCCTGTTTTTTTATATGAGTTTGCTTATGACTCATTGGTATCGAATACTCCTATTTGTTTCTCTTTGAAGAGCCCACGTTTCAAACGTAAAGAAGCTTCTCTTTAAAGGCTTATTTTAAGAAATAAGCCTATTCTTTTCTTCTTGGCCCAACCTAAAAGCCTATTTCAAGGCTTATTTTGCTTGAAAGCTTTGAAAAAAGCTAAGAGGCCTATGCCTTGGTTTTCAAGATATATTATATTTTGAAAATGTTTTTGTAATGTGTTATTTTGGTGGTACAATTAACAAACATATAAATATACAAAGTCAAGGTGCTGGGCATAAACATGATACTTTAAAAGGCAGGCTTACCCAATTTATTTCTTTTGATAGAAGTTTGAAAGAATCTTAAGCTGCTTTGCTTAAAAGCAAGCTCTCAATCTCAATGAGCCCAAACAATTGATAACAAGACCAAATATTCCCCAAAAAGGCATGTATAGAGACAGTTCCCAGTCATTATTTGAAACCCCAGAAGAACTTACATGCACCAAAATAATAAATCTATGGAGAAAGTAGGTAACAACAATGAAAAAAAAAACTATTAGAAAAGATGGAAAAATCTTCTTGGTTTAAGTCTTCCCCAATGTAAGGTGAACAAACACTCATCAGGGATCATGCAGTTTGTCCATAACTTCTAAATAAACCACACAAAAACTGTAGAAATGCATAAGCTATCACATGACCCAGCAGTCATTCAAATACCATCCATATCAGGATCAATCATTGCAACTAAGCAATGCTAGAAAGCATTTCTTCTGAGACTATCATAATAGTCTCTCAGGTGTCTGCACTTCATCAAAAAATATGAATACAAATCCTTCAAAGTGAGTTTTATCCATCACAAGTATAGATACAAACCCTCCATTTAGAAAATCAAACACACACACACACACACTAAGTTATCAAGTAAAGGTGCATTCATCATTGGTTTAATTTAAAATGCATAATAAAATAAACCCACTCAAATTTATGAGCGGATATGCCTCATTCATTCACTTTAGAAACAAATTGCATTTAGATGTTTTTTATTTTTCAAAGTTAGTAACCCTTCCACTTTTGTTTTTTGCTTTTTTAATCCACAATCCTATCTAAATATAGGACCAGATTAAAACTTCATCAAACTCATCAATCATTCATTCATATCATTATTATTGTTATAATATAGTTGTTAAATGGTTGTTTTAATTATCAAAAGTATTATTTTTCTATTAGTTCTTCTTATGCTTATTCGAACATGAGTTTATATGGACTTTAAGAAGGACAAAACAGTTAAATACACGAGAGCATGAAATTAAGAATCATAGCATACTTGAGGCAGGCCTTCCATATTCTGAACGTTTATCACTCATTGCCACCTCTGAAGCCAGCAATAGTTCAGACTGCAAATCCTATTATAGCAGCCAAGCTAAAGAACCTGGAAAGAAAGAAAGATCTCGTTATAGACTAACAAAACAAACACCCCACGAAATCCTATTAGAACATGACTTTTCTTTAATCTTTAGTTCCTTAATCCTTTTCCCCAGAAATAAATAAAAATCAGTATTTGAATAATTAACATCATCAATGCAATTACCCCTCAGATTAGTCTAATTAATCTTCAAGAGAAAGGAGGGGAAGATAGAAAGATCAAGCATCAAAAGTAAGAATTAGAAAAGAAGCAAATTTTGGTATTATCTGCAGACATCAAAATTGTTCTGTCCTGTGTGTTAAATATTGAACTTTCTTACAGTATAATTAGATTTTTGCAAGCATTTACGTATATCATTCATTCGCCACAAATAAATAAAGAAATGATAACAATGGGGTAACCTCTTACCCTGTTTTCATTTTTCAAGTGATGAAACCCCAAAATTCAACAAAAAGAAAAAAAAGAACTGAAACCAGAGCTACAACAAAATTTTCTCAGCAACCTTAAATTTGAGATATCCTCGGTTTCAAGAAACGCAAATGCTCGTCACACCGTGAAAAAATGTTGGATTTCTGGGTGTCAGGAAATTATTTTTGAAAGACTAATAATAACGCTGGCATGTTCTTGAGGTGACATGAGGGAAAGAGAAGAAAAACGAGAAGAAGAGAGAAACTAATAATTGAGTGTGCAAAGATAGATTACAAAGAAAAAGAAAAAGAAAAAGAAAAGAGAATAAAAATAGCTGTGAATGAATGAATTGGAAGAGGTGAGTTTGAAATCCACAAGAGAGAATGAGATACATATAAGGAGGTCGTGAATCGTGATATGTTTTCTCATCATTTCATGTCACAATTTGTTGGCACCCACCAACGTTCAAACAATTTTTTTCTTATTGAAGTTAATTAGTGTCGATGCATGCTTAAAAAAAAGATTATTTTTGCTTAATCACAATCATTTTTAAAATCACAATTATTTTTAATTAGTGCACTCTGGAGTGTATTAGTTAGTTGGGAATGATGGAAAGAAATGAAAAAAAAAAGTTATTTTTTTTTTCTCATATAGTTTATGAAAATAAAATTGTCAATCTCATTCATCCAAATTAAGAGAAGAAGAAAATATAAAAATAAACAATAGTATAGGATAAAATAAGTTATACTCTGTTCTTATTTTACCTATCCAAACAGCAGAATGTATTATAATTTCATTTAATACTTTTTCACCAATCAATTATAGTCTTAATGTACGAATTAAGAAAATGATAAACAATTTTGATGACTAATTTAAGAACATCTTTGTATAGTTAAATCTGAGTTTCCTTGGGATGAATAAAATAGAAAATTTCAATTTCCATTGTTTTAAGAGAGAAGAAAAGTGAAGGGGGGAAATTTAAGGATTAAGAAAACAAAATTTTAGTTTCAATACATTAATGCAAAGAGTTTTTGTATTATTACTTAATCATGAGTTTTTATATAATTAAAAATATCCACTTTATAATAATCATTTCAAAACTTATATCTAAATTAATAATTTTTCCAATATATCAAAATTAAATTAAAAGTATCTCCTCCTATGAAGAGATGTATTAACATTCTATTCTATATATATGCAAGGAAATAATAAATGTCTTGAAATAAACATACTGTGTCATGCAAATTGTAGGAGTTCCTCTTATTTCCTTCTCTTATCATTGACAAATATTTTCTTCTAGCCTTTCTTCCTAGCTCAAATAAAAATTATATCAGAGCATCCACAAAATTGTAACTCCATGTGTTTCCTTCACTTTTTCTTCAAGAATGTCTTGATTTCAAAGATAAATTAGCTTTCAGAATTCTTTATAGGGTTCTCTAAAAGTTCTCAAGACCAACCATTCGTTAAAGAAATTAACTCATCCAATTTAGTATTTAAACTCAAATTACTTGTGTAAGAACCAAAAGCAGGTAGATGGAATATTTCTAGTTGATCTGCTAACAATGCCAACTTTTCAAGAGCTTCATCTTGAAAATAATATGATCTGTGGCGGAATTAATTTATCATCCTTTTCTCGTAGTCTTTCCAATATTCAGATTCTTGAACTTTCTCATAACCTGTTTAATGGTTCTTTTCCAGCTGAGTTTGGGTCACTAACTGGTCTAACAGTTCTCAATATTGCTGGAAATCATTTTTCTAGTTCTCTTGCAAGTACAATTGCTAACATGAGTTCCCTAGATTCCTTGGATATGCCAGAAGTCATTTTGCAGGCCCTTTACCAGCTAACATGCCAAAGGGGCTAAAACAATTCAATGCTTCAAACAATGAACTGTCTGGAGTTGTCCCAGAAAACCTTAGCAAGTTCCCTAGTTCTTCTTCTTTCTATCCAGGGAATGATCCGCTGCATTTTCCAAATGGTCCTTCTAGATCAACCAATGGTCCTTCTATAGCAAGTTCCCTTGTATAGATAGATATATTTACCACCAGCCAAAATAATTTCTCTTCACCTAAATCTTCTAGGGCCTCTGTTCTCTTCCAAGATTGTTACGAGTTACGAACCTACACAGCATCATCCAAACGAAACATGTTTGCTGCTTCAACTCTACTGTGCCAACTGTCTTGGCTGGAAAACTGTCCTTGTTTGTTGGTCACAACTCTAATGTGTTTCTTATTTGGATCTTCTATTCTTTCTCATACAATGCCCTTCTAGTTCTTTTTATAGCTCATAACCTTATCTTTTTGTTGATCAGATTACTAAGGACAATCAATGTAATAGGCTAATTTTGTCTTCCTCCTTTGTTATCTTTACCAAGCATCTGCAGTGCAGAGCAAACAAATAGTCACTCACATTCATAGTTTTTTCCTTCCCCGGTTTTTAAGAACTATGATGCCCCGTGTAATAAGCCAGACTCTTTTGCATGAAAAGTGTCCTACCAATAATCTCCACAGGAACATATGCCATTCTTAAAGTGATGAAAGCGGCTAGAATCACGTACTACAATTTCACGGTGAACAATGTTTGCCATAAGCTTTATTGCAGTATGACAATCCCCACATACACGTAGATTTTTCATTACTGTTATTGTACTGCCTTCCACAGTGCTAAGCAACCCAAATGCAATTGCAAGCCTTTCACTATGGTAAGACAGTATTTCTTCTTTTTGCTCAGTTTCCACATCATGCAAAGCGAATTGTTGATCTGGAACATAACCTGATTCTTTTAACTTCATTCCTAACCACTCTAGCTTTTGATAAATTTTCTCAGTAAGAGGATGTGACCTATCTGCAGAGAGAAATTTGTGCTTTTGTCCTTTTAAGGTTAGCCAACTGGATCCTGGTTGTTTCACAACTCCATTACGTTTCATTTTTTTACGTATCAAAGCTACTTCAGCCCATCTGCTTGAAGAAGCAAACAAGTTTGACATCAATACATATGCAGCACTACAATCAGGTTCCATTTCAAATATCCGATTTGCAGCTCTTTCAGCTACAGCCAAATTAGAGTGCTTCGTGCATGCACTCAGTAAAGCCAGCCATACCATTGAATTTGCTTTCATTGGCATGCTCATCACCAGTGCTTCTGCTTCTTCTAGCTCTCCACTCCGGCCAAGCACATCCACCATGCTTGCATAGTGCTCAACCGTAAGTGTAACTGACCTTTCCTGGCCGAAGTATCTGAAAATGCACCTTGCTTTTTGTAACATACCAGAGCGACTACAAGCAGAAAGCAAACCAGTTAAAGTAATTCCATCAGGATCAACTCTTTGACGCAGCATTTGATTAAAGAGTGCTAGAACCCACATGCCACATCCATGCTGTGCACATCCAACAATGACGGTGTTCCAAGAGACAACACTCTTCTCATTAATCCCCTTAAACACAGAAACTGCCTCACTGACATAACCACATTTACTATACATAACAACAAGAGAACCTCCCACATATCCACCACTTTCCAAACCCATCTTAACCACCTCAGCATGGATCACCTTCCCCCTCTCAAGATCCTCCAATCCGCAACAAGAATTCAAAGCACTGGTGAAAGAAGACTCATTTGGAATCACACCAATTCTCATCATTTCTCTAAACACCTCCAACGCCTCTAGATGCTTATCATTGAAACCACACCCCGTCAATAGAGCTGTCCAAACCACCACATTCTTACAAACTGCCTCACCAAAAACCCAGCACGCAGCTTCCATCTGTTTGCAACAACTATAAAACGTCACCAGAGAAGCAGATACAAATTCATCAAAACGCCAGTCACCCAGCTTGAACGCAGAGCAATGAATTTGAATCCCCACGTGAAAAGCCAGTATCTTAGCAGCAGCAGACAACCCACAAACCAAGCCAACAGAAGATGGACACACACCAGAAGCCACCATATCGCGAAAAACAACCAATGCTTGTTCACTCTCCCCATTGTGATCAAGCCCAGAAATCATACAACTCCAAGAAATCACATCCTTAGAAGGCATTAGGCGGAACAAGCGCAAAGCATCATCAACTCTACCATTACCACAATACCCATGAATCATGGCATTCCACGCAGCCACGTCCCTGTCCACAGGGTCCATTGCCCAGAACAAGGCTTCAGCCTCCTCGACAACTCCCAAGCGCAGTAACCCATCCACGAGGGTGGTCCACGACACAACGGTTCGGTGGGGCATTTCGTCGAACAGCTTCCGGGCGGTGATAATATCGCCGCAATGGAGACATCCCTTAATCATGGAGTTCCAGGAAACGACGTCCTTGAAGGGAATTTGACGAAAGAGGTGGATAGCTTCGCGGAGTCTGTGGTTGTGAGCGTAAGCATGGAGCATTATGGTGTAGAGGGAAACATGGGGAGAAGGGATTTGATCAAAAAAGACGCGAGCTTGGTCTAAAGTTCGATTTTTGAGGTAGTGAAAGAGTATATGCTTTTGTGATTTGATGATGGTGAAAGGATTTGTAGAAGAAAAACCATTGGTGGCAGTGGTGAATGAAAAGAGCCTCAAGTTTCCAATAGCAATGCATGAAAACGTGGTCACATGAAAAATGGACTTCAAAAGAAGCATTGGGCATGAAGAATAACCAGAGTTTCAGATTTCAGCGCACCAAAGAACACTTATGAAAAATTACAAATGTTTTTTCGCTCTCACTTTGAAAACTCTTACTTCTATAATTATTGGATGACTTTAAAAATAAATATATATAATAAAAAATAAATTTAAAATTAAATGATATAAAATAATAGTATTAAGAGTGGTAATATGATTTTGTAAAAAATTGTGAATTGTTAATATATCATTACTAATATTTATTTATATCTTTCGTTGTTTTTAAAAAAACAGTTAAATGATTTAAAAGAAATTATTTTAAAAATAAGTTTTTAAAAATGATTTAAGAAAAGTAAAATTTGTTAAATCTTGAAGTTGAGTTTGTCCCATTGCATCATCTAAGTTTAAAAGCCATTTATAAATCACTTATCATACAAATTCATCATCACAATAATGATCATATTTACAGAAAAAAAATCTTAAAACTTATTAAAACACAATTTAACTATTTTTATTTTTTTTGTGTTTTTCCTGTTTACTACTCTTATTTAATTAGATCGAATTTTCATAAATGCCTATATGAATGTGCACTTCTCGTAAAGTCTTTATATGGAAGAAAAATTATTGTGCATATATGTTGAATGAGGATGATGTATTAGTTACATATATATAAAGAGGATTCCCCTTCCAACTGCCATATAATATTATTTCAATTTTATTCTTAGATTTATATTATATTTCATTATTTTAAAAATTTAAAAATATATTATTTCATTTTTTTAACAGTTTTAAATGTATAACAGAAATATATAACAGAAGAGATAACATTATTTTTAAAAATCAAAATTAAACATATCTTTTTCTCCCATTATTTTCTCTCATCAAACTATCTTTTCGTCTTCATATTCAAATTCATATTCAAAATATGAGAAGTCTTTCTTACGTTCCACGATCACGAACCCAGGAACCCAACCAGTAATCTTTTAATTATAAAATAGAAGATGAAATTGCATTGTATGAATTTACTTTTATTTTTTATTTTTTATGTTTTATTTATTGATAATAATATTATTCTTATTGTGCTAATACATAAAACATTGAAAGGGAAAGAACGTACCGCTGCAATTGTCAGGTTCAAGGCCATGGCGGTAATGGATTCCGACTCAACATCGAGTGTGGAACGGATGACGGTAGTAACGAAGTCGGCGATTTTGATTGACTCACCGCAGACATAGGCAAGGAGAGAGTTGTTCGATGGGCCACCGGTGTAGAATTGTGGCAGAGTGGATTCATAACGGTAGTTGGTTTTCAATTACAAGGATTCCATTTAGAAACTGTTGCCACTGTGTAAAATCCTTCAGGTTTCAAATTTTTTCAAACTTTTTAAATTTGAAACTTTTCAAAATTTTAAATTTTAAATTTGCGAAATTTTTAAATTTCAAAAAATTTCAAACCCTAAAGTAAAACACTTCAAAAAAAATTTAAATTTAAATTTTAAAAATTCTTAAATTTTCAAAAATTTTAAATTTTTTAAACCCAAAAAATCTTTAAATTTTATAATTTCGAAATTTTCATATTTCAGAATTTTCAAATTTCAAAATTTTGAATTTTAAATTTTTTTAAATCTTCAAATTTTAAAATTTAAATATAAACTGAAGGCTTTATAAACCCATCAAATATCTTTTTCGTTTTCTATTTTCTTATTCAAAATATTAGTCGTAATTTTGTTTCAAGAACCACGAAATCAAATCAATCAGTAAGTAGTGTTTTTCAATGGCTTCTACACAGTTGACTCTTGCAAATTCGTAAGTATGTATATAATTATTGTTTTGTGTTTCTTATAATAATTACCAAAACCATGCCATTAACAAGATTCTCCATTTTTTGTTTTGTGAACATTTATAACTCTCTCAAATTAATCTTTTGGTCTCATTACCTTTTCTCTCTCTTATTTTCTCTCTATTCTTTGTATCTCTTTTCTTCCTTAATCTCTTTTAATTTTATTATATGCGATTTGCAGTTTGAAGAACTTTCACGCGTTATGGCCTGGGATTTGCAAGCTATTGTGGGATGCACCATTGCCCTAGCCACCACTATGGACAACTCGAATCTCATTCTTTCTCAAGGTTTTTGTGCTGAACAAGATGACCTACTTTGTGATTTTCGGAAATTCTCATAAACCAAAACGGTGCTTAATGAATTGGAAGAGATTTACAAACCTTTCTACCCTCATGTTCATAACAACCCTCATCCCATCATTTCATGTTTCCAACCCATCCCTCATAAAAATGTCAAAGAACTCAAACTATCAAATTGCACGACACGGAAGCATCTAAATGCAAAAGAAGGTAAGTCATTCATCCAACTGAAATTGAAAATTGATGGTACATGTATAATTTTGTTTTGTTACATTAAAAGTCAACCTGTTATGTAATATCATCAAGAATGAGGGTGGTGAAGCATATGACTGCGGCAGACACAAAAAGGGTAGTTTTGAATTTAAATTTTGGGCGATTTTGGTATTCACTCTCTTATCTCCCCAGAGTCAACTTTTCCTATCCATGTTACAAAGACTCATGGGAATGTGGAAAAATCATAAACCAATGAATGGTGACACTTTACTCCAGATGATGACGTTTGTGTTTTGGGATTATTATTTTACAATCACATGGTGATGATTGTGCATTTATCCATTGGAAATAATGAAGAAGATGAGAAGACCAAACTTTTGGTTAAATGGAACAGTAATTTTGAAAGAGAGGGTGAAAAAGGTGAATGATATTTGCTCTGAATTGTTTTGTATTTTACTTTCACTTTTACTAATAATGTGTAAATAATAATATTATTTATTCAATTTTACTATTAAACATAATTATATAAAAATAAAAAATGCGGATACATAGTCACGTGGTGCCTGTTCCCGCTAGTTATAAAGAATAAGAATTAGTTATTTTAATTTTAAAATTTTGTTGATGATGTATTAGAGATACGAAAATTTAAAAAAAAAAACGTAAAATGTTTAAAAAGAACCAAAATATGCAACGTATTTTCTTAAAGTGATTTTACTGAACTCATTCTATTTAAAGCTTCGTTTTTGCATTTTTCTCTGTACGAGACTTTCTAATTTGGCGCCTTCTAACCTTCATAAACCGACGTTGTTGCCTTCTCCGACCACCGCTATCTCCGGCCGGTTAGTCTTTTATGCTCTTTTCCACCGTTGCATGCTTCTCAAATGTCGTCGACATGACGAAACCCACCACTGATGTTTATGAATACCATGCCTTCGAATGTTCTTGCTTCCTTTATCGTTTTATTTTAAAAAGTAATATGAAATTTTCTAATTTTCTCGGTTGTTGATGATAATGGAGTTTTTTTGTTGAATGAGGATGAATATTCCATTATCTATTGTTATAAGATGTTGCATTCTTTATTATCTCCATTTATCATTTTTATTTAATTAATACTGTTTTTCTTATCGTAAATCATAAATTTATTTTTAACAAGGGATAATGATGAGATATAGTGCATCAACGTGATCAAATTTCAATAGCAACAATGGTCTGCAACAAATTTTTGTTATTCAATATTATGTAGAATTTGAAAATTGAAAATAATGCGCGGGGGCGGGAGAAGAAGGTGGTGAGTGTTTTGTGTACAGTTGCGATAACTTTTGTCGTGTTTGTGATGTATCACAACATCACATGTTTTTTTCTTTTCTTTCTTCTGTATTTTTTTACGATGTTCTTCTATGTGGGATGTCATTTCAAAATTGATGTTAGAATAAAACTTTTTTCAAATACTTTAAATTTAAAAAAAAAATCAACTTTCAAAAAATTTAAATTTTCAAAATTTTTGAATTTTTAAAATTTTCTAAATTTAAAAAGTTATCATGATAAGGCTAAACTTAGTCAAGAAATAATATACAAAGAGTGTTGAAGGAAGTCTTACAAACATTCATTCTTCTAATTTTATTTTTTTTTTATTCAAGAACTTTGAAGAATGATTTGAAATGGATGTATGATGTTTTTGTCAATTATGATCCAAAAAGACCTTTTATTTTATTTTTTTAGTGGATATAATTTAAAATGTTTTTAAATGTTTAAATTTTTTATGAAATCTTTTTAAACATTCATCTTCATGCATATTTAAGTTTCAAATTTTGTATGTTTCTGGTAGCATTCCCTTGTTTCTTCTTATTTTGTAAGCATTGGTGATTTTTTGGTGTTTTTTTAATTTGATATTTTGTTTCTTTTTCTCTATTCTAACCCCTAATCACTTTTACCACATGAGAGCTCACAAGTTCAGATGTTAGGAGAAAGCCTTTTCGAAACACTTTAAATTTTGAAAAAAATTTAAAAACTTCTCATGGTAATTCTAAACTTAGCCAATAAATAATATATAAGAGTTTTATTAGGAGTCTTGTTAACATTTTTTTAATTTTTTTTTGTTGTTGAATGATATAGAGATATGATATTTTGGGCCATTATGAAGAAAAAAACTTTTTATTCTATTTTTTTAGTGAATATAATTTAAAGTGGTTTGAAATGTATAAATTGTTGATGAAATATTTTTAAACATTCATCTTCATGCATATTTAAGTTTTAGAATTTGTATTTTTGTGTCTTATTATACCTGTTTCTTCATATTTTTGTAGGCATTGATTGTGTATTAGTGTTTTTAAAAAAACACAAATTTAAAAACACCAATAAACAATCAGTGGCTACAAAAATACGAAGAAACAGTATGAGATGACACAAAATACATAATCTAAAACTTAAATATGTATCAACTTATAATTGTGTAATTGCGATAGTTTAAGTAATGTTCGTAACACATGACGAATTTACTGGTTTTCTTCTTGATTCTCTCTGCCTATTTTTTACAATATCTTTCGATCTAAAATGTTATTTCATAATGAATGTATTTGTATAAGAGTTCAGATATCCTCCAATACCAAAAATTTCAGAATGGATACTGTTAAAAAGCCTTCTTGAACAAAGATTCAAAAAGAACCAAGGAGAGGATGAAAAAAGTGCAGATATGAAGAGAAGTTCTCACATGTTACGATTGACTGCTATATGTTTCATTATTTAGGATTTATTTAGGGTTTGCGTCTGATGAACAGTGAAAAACACTCATCTAAAAATTGAATAAATAAATATTTTAATTATATTTATTTTAATTTTAATTTTTAATTTAAAATATTATAAAGGATTTTAATCTTAAATAATCTTTGTAGTTATCAATAATGGTCATCGCGTCTACAATAGCAGTCTACCATAGCGACTTATTTAGTTCCACTTGTTAACTTATCATTTTCCTTTATTTTACTTTGATTTTTTAGCATAGTTAATAATTTATTTAATATTTTGAAATTAAATGATTTAATTTGTAAAATAAATAGATAATGTCACATAGATATAATTTATCACATCACCACATTTGTTAAAATTGGTATATTAGATGCAATAATTCAAAATATATTAATTTCAGTGGCACGTACAATATTCTTATAGATAAAACTTTATACTCGTTTTAGTAACGTAATATGTAAATAATTGAATACCTTAATTTCACACTTTCACTTTCAATGGCAGATTTCAAAATATGAATATTTTTATTCAAAATTACCACAAATTATTAATTAATCCATATTTATATTTTAATAACAAACTATTTTCATGAAAGTAATTAACAATACACTTTTTTGACATATTCACGTACTAAAATAAATATCTTAACAAACGCACATTTAAAAATGAAACTAATTATTTACTCTACTTTCTTTTAATATTTGAATAATCTCAACTTAATTGAAATAACGCGGGTGATTTTAGTTGAGTGATAAATGCGAAGATTTTGTTTGAATTGAAATTTTCAGCCGTAATTTGTTTTATAGAATAATTAAAATATTGAATATAATATAAACTAAATTTACAAATTTTAAATTAATATATCCAAACAAGCAGGGAAAATTTAAACAAAAACAATTCAAATTTAAAAAATTCTCATGATAAAGTTAAACTTGGTCAATAAATATTATTTAAAAAATTGATAGAAAGTCTTGCTAACATTCTTCTAATCTCAATCTCAATTTTATTTTTGCTAGTTCAAAAACTTTGAAAAATGATGTTAAATGCAGATATAATGTATATGTTTCATTATTTAAGGTTTATTTAGGGTTTGAGTTCGATAATCAGTGAAAAACCCTCATATAACAATTTAATTAATAAAAATATATTTATATTTATATTTATTTTTTAATTTAAAATGTTATAATATTATTATAAAGGGTTATCAGGATGAAAGTAAGTTAATCTTTGTTGTGTCAAAATTTTCTTTGTTCTTTGTTTATTGTGTAATTTATGGATTTCTGCAGTAGAAATTCATGTTGTTTCTTTAGAAATTGAATAATAGGTGTTGAGAAAATTGACAAGGTTTAAATATTTCTGAAGTGTCCTAATTTATTTATTTTTTATAAAAAAATTAAACTTTTAAAATTTTATGAATTTACCGATAAATTAGTAATTATGTTTATTTTCGTATTTTATCATCATCAAATATAAATATTTTAACTTTTCATATATTATAATTTCATTAATTTTAGTGTATCACGAAAGTTTTAAAGAATGAAAAATAGTTATTTTAATTTTAAATTTTTGTTGATGATGATGTATTAGAGATTTAATTAGGATACGAAAATTAAAAAAAAAACGTAAAATGTTTAAAAAGAAACAAAATAATACGCAACGTATTCTCACTCTATTTAAGCTTCGTTTTTGCACTTTTTCTCACTACTAGACTTTCCTCTGACCTTCCCGCATTCATAAAACGACGTAGTTGCCTATCGCCTTCTCCGACCACCGCTATCTCCGGCCGCCGGTTAGTCTTTTCTTCTCTTTTCCACTGTTGCATGGTTCTCAAATTGTCGTCGAAACCCACCACTGATTTTACGTAATGAATACCATTCCCTGAAATGTTCTTGCTTCCTTTATCGTTTTCTTTTAAAAAGTAATATGAAATTTCCTAATTTTCTTGATTGAGGATATTGGAGTTTTTTGTTGAATGTATTGTTATAAGATGTTGCATTCTTTATTATCTCCATTTATAATTTTGATTCTTGCGGAGGAGAAGGTGGAGGAAGCGAAGAGTACGCAGAAACGGAGTTTGGTTGTGGTTTTTGTTTCCAGTGATGATGATTTGGATGTTCCGGTGGTGGAGGAACGGAAGAAAGCATGCGGGAAACGGGATTCAATAACATGAGTGGAGTGACTGCGAAATTTGAGAATGTTGAGAAGAACACAAAGTTGGGTGTTGCTGGAAAGTGGAGATATGATGGTTTTCGCTATTATGATCATAAAATTATTTTTTATTTTATTTTTTAGTAAATATAATCTAAAATGTTTTCATGTATAAATTCTTAGATGAAATCTTTTCAAACATTCATCTTCATCTTCATGCATATTTAAGTTTCAAAGGGACGACCACATACAGGTTTTTTTCTTGATCCTTTCTACGTATTTTTTTTTACTATGGTGCTGTTTCATAATGGAGGTTATGATAAATTCTTTTCGAAATTTAAATTTTTTAAAATTTGATCTTAAATGGAGATATGATGTTTTTGTTGATATTTTATTTTATTTTATTTTTTGGATATAATTTAAAATGTTTTGAAATGTATGAATTATGAAATTTTTTCAACATTTATATTCATAAATATTTAAATTTTAAATTAGGTAGGTTTCTTGTGCCATTACCTTATTTCTTCTTAATTTGTAAGTATTGGTGGTTTTTTGGTGTTTTTCTTTTTTTTTGAGGTTTCGTTTCTTTTTCTCTATTCTAACTCTAATCACTCTTAGAGCCTCAGAGCCCATAAGTTTATTATTTTTTTAAAAATATATTTTTATAAAATTATATTTTAAAAAATAATAAACATATGAATCATCTTGTAGTGGAGGAAATGGGGAAATACATAGTACAATTGCATCCAAAATTGCAATAGAAAGAGATAAGGAAACGAAAGCTCGAAAAAGAAAAACTCCAATCTACAATCAATGCTTACAAAAACATGAACAAATAGATATGAGATACAACAAGAAATACCGAATCTAAAACTTAAATATGCATTAACTTATATTTTTGTAGTTGTGATGAATTTGAAACTTAAATATGCATCAACTTTTAATTTTGCAGTTGCGTTGGCTTTCGCATGACGACATCAAAAGTTTTCTTCCTCATCCTCTCCATGCGATGTCCTTCTATATGAGGTGTTATTTCATAATGGGTGTTAGGAGAAAGCCTTTTCGAAACCCTCTAAATTTTCAAAAATTTTAAAATATAAAAAATTATCATGAAAAGAATAAACTTGGCCAATAAATAATATATAAAGAGTGTTGGAGTGGTTAACATTATCATAATCTCATTTTTTGTTGTGATTCAAAAACTTTGAAGAATGATCTTTAATGGAGATATGATGTTTTTGCCAATTGTAATGTAAAAAGACTTTCTATTTTATTTTTTTAGTGGATATAATTTAAGATGTTTTGAAATGTATAAATTGTTGATGAAATCTTTTTAAACATTCATGTTCATGTATATTTAAGTTTCAAATTCTCTATGTTTCTTGTGACCTTACCTTGTTTCTTCTTAATTTGTAAGCATTGGTGGTTTATTGGTGTTTTTCTTTCTTTGAGGTTTCGTTTCTTTTTCTCTATTCTAAAATCACCCTTTACCACGAGAGTTCACAAGTTTATTATTTAAAAAAAAAATATTTTTATAAAATTATATTTTAAAAAATAGTAAACTTATGAATCATCTTGTAGTGGAGGAAATGGGGAAATACACAGTACAATTGCATCCAAAATTGCAATAGAAAAAGATAAGGAAACGAAAGCTCAAAAAAAAAAAACTCCACTCTACAATCAATGCTTACAAAAGCATGAACAAAGAGGTATGAGATAAAAAAAAAAATGTCAAAAAAATATTAAATTTAAAACTTAAATATGTCATAATATAATGAGAGTTATAGTATGAAAGTTATTAAAAACCGTCATAATTAACTGTATAATACAACATAATTTTCTTTCGTTAGAATAGTCATAATTAGCTTTCCAAATAAAATTTCTCTCTCTTTTCTTTCCTTCCATAACTTTCTTCTTTCACTTCAGTGCTTTTTTTTCATTTTCCCCTCTTTAGGTCTTTTTAAAAAATATACCTCTTTCCCTCTTGTAAAGGTACCTCTTTCGATCTTCACATTCCTCATTCACTTATTCACTCAACCTTTAAACCCTCACCATAATCCTCGATTCAGTCGTAGTCGTTCTCACCGGAAACGTTCGTGCAGAGGCAATGCTGATGCCGTTGCCGAGGGAGGTGCCAAGGATAAAGCGACGAGCGAGCAGAACCCTGCCACTCGCAGGGTCATACGCTCTCAGTTCCTCAAACTCAAGACTCTCATTCAACGGTACATAGCGTTACTTCTCACTCTTCAATCTATTTACAACGTTAAATTCAATTTTTATCCCTAATTAGCTAACCCTAAACAAACCTAGCAGCGAAAAGAGATGATTTATTGAACACGGAGTTCGACAACTTCGACACCATTTTGGACGAGTTCGACAAGTTACACGACCAAGGTAGGTAGTTGTATTTGTTCCTTTGCTTTTGTTCTCGTTGTTATAATCTTAACTTTCTAGTGATTGGTCTGGTTGGATGGAATTTTGCAATTGAGAAGCCCAGAGAGCAGGTTGCAGATGCAGAGGCGCTGTTGGATCTGACGCGTACTCTGTTAGGTCTTAGGCCATATAGGGTGTCACCCCTTCTTAATTTGTTTCCTCTTTGCTCATACGCCATGGCCAAGGCCAAGACTCAATCGATTGGCAGAAACTTGGCGATCGTCCCCTCGAAGAGGCTGCGGAACAAGATCGCAGGTTTCTCCATACATCTCATGAAATGGATCCAGAAGGGTTCTGTTCGCGGCATCTCGCTCAAGCTGTAGGAGGAGGAGTGGGAGCAACTCATGGACTTCGTCCCCGACATCTCCGCCAACAACACCGATCACATCGAGGTGGACAAGGAAACCATGGATATGCTCCACTCCCTCGAACTCAACGTAATCAGCGGCATCACCCAGGTTGACCCTGTCCCTGTCCAACAAAACTTCCCCTTCACCAGGAGATACTGATCCATTTGTCATCACAAAACCTCAGAATTTTACTTTCACTTTTTCTTTTCATTCATGTTTTTTAGCTTTATCATGTTGCTGCTATCCCTTCTTTAAATTGGACTCATTTTTAAATTTCGATTATATCAAATTATATACCTTCCGTTCTTCCCCCCCCAAAAAAAACGTCCGAAACCCTTTGAACCTCAGTCCCAAAAATTGGTCTGTTTAAATCTCGATCCCAAAAATTGCTCATTGTTGTGGTTTTCGTACTTTTTATAATTTGGTGTTCATACTGTATTCAGGCATTCAAGGGGTATGAAAACAATTCAGAGAATTGGGTACTAAGCATCACCTCCTTATCTGGAGCATTTAATGGGACTACAAGAACCTACACAGATGGCATGCAGTGAGTTCTTGTCAGTTTTTCCTTATAATTAAACTTATAACTGTTTTATAATTGTTGATATTTGTTAGCTGTCTTAATTTAATTTTATTGCCTTCAAATGGGGGGTGGTTGAGAGAGCATGTAATATTAATTCCTATGAGAAATGATTGTAAAACAAATAAATAACTAAGACGATACATGTAAAAGGCTATCTGGCTATGCAGCTCTTTTCAGAACATTATCTACGTTCTTGCTTTAACTAAATTTTATGAGCTCTCTCCTGCAAACATGAAATTAGAATCAATATCTCGCTAATTATTAGTGTTGGCTACATTTAGCAAACTAAAATGCTAAGCTTGTCTATAATTTGAGATTGTTTCAGGCCAGAAGATGGGAAAACATTGAAACCCATTTGCCTGCTACAGCTTTGCCGCATTTGAGTGATTATATATGATTGATTTGACATTTCCTGGCTAAAGAAGTACTGTAATTTTGGGTTTGATCACTTTAACATGTCATGGAGAAAGATGGGCATATGGGGTCTTGTTAACTGTCTATTGGGGAATGCAGGTCCATTTGCTTCAGGAGATTGGATCCTCCCTGATCTTACAATTCAAGGCTCTACAAGACTCAATTACCCCATGCTTTTCATAAAAGTTTTGCAGGTGAGCCAGTGGTGTATCCTCCAGATGTTCCTCCCCTTATAAGGGATATAGGTTGGTTTTTAAATGCAATAGATAAACTATTTTTTGCTTCCTTTGACAAGTACTGTTTCAAACACATTAGTGGGGTTATTAAGTATTTATTTTATCATTATTTTCTGTCAATTTAACTCTTGAGTGGGATGTTTCCTTGTGTTTATTTGAAAATAAATGTTTAATAGTATCCAACCGTGCATTACACGCATTAGTAGCCAGGCCAAGTGTTTGAAACTGCTTAATCACACAAATTAATAATTAATTATAAAAAAGTCAAGATGGATTTCAAGTGGGAAAAAGTGATTTCAACCTCAGTGATATGCTTTGTAGTTTATGAATGTCTTTTTCTTCTTTCCCCTTCTGGAAAGAGTTTTTCTTTTATCAAGATTCATATATAACTTATTAACATTTTTTTTGGTAATAATACAATGATAGTAACATCTAAAAACATCAATAACATTTTAAAGAGTAATTAATTTGTTGCTGTTTAACTAATATTGATGATCAATAAAAAAACTTATAAGATTCTTTGAAAAATATTTTAGAAAAAATATTTTACTAATATGTTACCTTTTCTTGTGCAGGGATGAGGACTGGCAAGACAATGATGGAGCACTAAACACAATATCCATGACTCATCCTCTCCTGCCAGTTGAACACCCAACTGCTTGGTTGAAAAGGAATCAGATTGCAAACCTTTACATCCTGGTATCTGGTCCGTAAAACTAGCACCCTATATACTTTTTTCCTATAATAATTCATAACATATTAGCTTTGCATTATTTCCTTATATCTAAAGCTATATGGTCTACTAAATTGGTTCACAGGATATCAGTATAGTGCAGTGATCTCTTTCTTTAAGTTGCATCAAGAACATCTTTAATAGGAATTTTTTATGAATAAAAATATTATTTTATTGTGGGTCTCAAGTATATGAGTTCTTTAAAATTAAAGAGAATGCATGCATGTGAGACTCGTTAAAATAACTACTTTTGTGAGTAAATTCCATTAAAGATGCTACTAAACCATCTAATTTCTAATCTGATATTTTGGAAATTCTTAATACGGGCGGAAATTTGTCCATGAAATTAGCACTTTTTGTTCTTAGAAGATGTTTTGTATTGATAAATTTATGGTATTTTTATGAAACAGGTACTGCAAATATGTGGAGGGTGATAAGATGTTTTGTATTGATAAATTTATGGTATTTTTATGAAACAGGTACCACAAATATGTGGAGGGTGATCACATACTATTCATTATTAATAGGGAGAGAGCAGGAGTGCAGTTTGACTTAATCCATGACAAATTAGGAGTGGGAGATTAGTTCTAATATGTTTAGAAAGTGAACCATTTATATTTTGACAATTTAATGAATTTGTTTCACATTATCAACTTTGTTCTCTCTTTGATAATTAAGTCATCTTTTATTGTATTTATCTATTTTAATTATATTATAGAGTATAATTATATTTTGAAATTAGTTTATGTTATAATTTAATTATATAATGAAACATAACTGTTTCTGAAGTTTAGTTATAATATGAGATTAATTAATATTATGAAATCATATTATAAAAAAGAATTAAATAAATTATTATAAATATTAAAAATAAAATTAAAGTTTAATTATAATATGAAATTAAATTATATTATGAAATTAAATTATAAAATTAAATTAAATAAATTATTATAAATATTAAAAATAAAATAAAATATTTGAATTATAACATATATAAAGGTTATTATAAACGTCATTGGTTTACCAATTTAAAAATTACGATATTTATAATTGATGTAAATTACATGTTTACATTATGTGGTGTTTGCTACAATGATTCTCAATTGACAGTCACATTAAACTTTGTGCTGACAAAAATTTTGGCGGTACGCAGTATCGTCACAGACGTATAATGTGGCGGTTATAAACGCCAGGTTTTTACTAAAATAACTGTCACCACATACACATTTTTTTGTAGTGAGTTGTGATGAATTTAAAACTTAAAAATGCATAAACTTTTAATTTTGCTTGCGATGGTTTTCGCAGAGTTTCTGATGCACGACGACATCAAAAGTTTTCTCATCCTCTTTATGCAATGTCCTTCGATCTGAGGTGTTATTTCAGAATGGGTGTTAGGGGAAATCCTTTTCGAAACACTATAAATTTTCAAAATTTTAAAATTTTCAAAATATAAAAAATTCTCATGAAAACTTAGTCAATAAATAATATATAAAGAGTGTTGGAGTGGCTAGCATTCTCCTAATCTCAATTTTTGGTTGTGATTCAAAAACTTTGACGAATGATCTTTAATGGAGATATGATGTTTTTGCCAACTCTGAGGTAAAAAGACTTTCTATTTTATTTTTTTAGTGGATAATTTAAGATGTTTTGAAATGTATAATTGTTGATGAAATATTTTTAAACATTCATGTTCATGTATATTTAAGTTTCAAATTCTCAATGTTTCGTGTGACATTACGTTGTTTCTTCTTAATTTGTAAGCATTGGTGGTTTTTTGGTGTTTTTCTTACTTGAGGTTTCCTTTCTTTTTCTCTATTCTATTATGATGCAAAAAGATTTTTAATTTTAATTTTTTAGTGGATATTATTTAAGATGTTTTGAAATGTATAATTTTTTTATGAAATATTTTTAACCATTCATGCATATTTACGTTTCAAATTCTGTATATCTCTTGTGAAATTACATTATTTCTTCTCCATTGTTTTTTGGTGTTTTTTTTTCTTTGAGCTTTCATTTCTTCTTCTCTATTCCAACCCTGACTCACTCTTACCACCTGACAGTTCACAGATTCATTTTTTTAAAAAAAATATATGAAGAAACAAGTATGAAGAATCTAAAACTCAAATATGCATCAACTTATGTTTTTTTTTGCAGTTCTGATGACTTTCGCAATGTTTGTGACGCACTACGACAATAAAAGTTTTCTTCTTAATCCTATTTGTCTATTGTTTACGATGCCTTTCGATTTGAGGTGCTATTTCACAGTGGATGTTAGGAGAAAGCCTTTTCGAAACACTTTAAATTTTTTTAATTTTTTTTAAAAAAATTTTAGAATTTTCAAAATTTTAAAACTTCTCATGGTAAGGCTAAACTTAGCCAATAAATAATATATAAAGAGTACTGGAGGAAGTTTTGTTAACATTCTTTTAATCTCATTCTTTTAATCTCCATTGTTTTTTGGTGTTTTTTTTTCTTTGAGCTTTCATTTCTTCTTCTCTATTCCAACCCTGACTCACTCTTACCACCTGACAGTTCACAGATTCATTTTTTTAAAAAAAATATATGAAGAAACAAGTATGAAGAATCTAAAACTCAAATATGCATCAACTTATGTTTTTTTTTGCAGTTCTGATGACTTTCGCAATGTTTGTGACGCACTACGACAATAAAAGTTTTCTTCTTAATCCTATTTGTCTATTGTTTACGATGCCTTTCGATTTGAGGTGCTATTTCACAGTGGATGTTAGGAGAAAGCCTTTTCGAAACACTTTAAATTTTTTTAATTTTTTTTAAAAAAATTTTAGAATTTTCAAAATTTTAAAACTTCTCATGGTAAGGCTAAACTTAGCCAATAAATAATATATAAAGAGTACTGGAGGAAGTTTTGTTAACATTCTTTTAATCTCATTTTTTTTTTCTGATTCAAAAACTTTGAAGAATGATCTTAAACGGAGATATGATATTTTTGTTGATTATGATGCAAAAAAGACTTTTATTTTATTTTTTTAGTGGATGTAATTTAAGATGTTTTGAAATTTATAAATTGTTGATGAAATCTTTTCAAACATTTATCTTTATGCATATTTAAGTTTCAAATTGTGTATATTTCTTGTGGCATTAAATTGTGTATATTTCTTGTGGCATTATATTGTTTTTTCATAATTTGCCAGCATTGGTGGTTTTTGTTCTTTGAGCTTTCCTAAGAGTCCACAAATTCATTTTTTTAAATATAGTTTTTAAAATATATTTATTAAAATAAGAAACTTGTGAATCCTCTTGTAGTGGAAGCCATTGAAAATGGTGAAATACATACTACAATTACAATAGAAAAAAAATAATAAAGAAACGAAAGTTGAAAAAAAAACACCAATATAAAATCAATGCTAAGAAATGCGTATAAGATGACACAAGAAATAAAGAATCTGAAACTGAAATATATATCAACTTATATGTTTGTAATTGCAATGACTTTTCTCATGTTTGTGATGCACAAACATGAGAGGTTTTCTTCTTCATCCTCTCTAATTACTTTTTATTATGTCTTTCAATCTTAGATGCTATTTTAAAATAGATATTATGAAAAAACCTTTTTTCAAATCTAAATGTTTTTTTAACGAAAATCGTCTTGATATTATGATTTTAATTTTTATCAAAATTGAAATTGTATTTATTGATCCTAACTTCTCTACATAAAATAATACTTTTGAATCACAACTTACCAATCTTATAAAGCAAATATATATATATATATATATATATATATATATATATATATATATATATTCTCATATTTTGATGCAAAACCATTAGTGACATAAATATCATGTAATGCACATTTAAGAAATGTTAACCCGTCAAAATTTATTCTAAAGTTTCAGAAAAGATATCAAGCTTTTAAAATTTTATGACTTTACGGATAAATTAGTAATTAGGTTTTTTTTTTTTTTTTTGCATTTTATCATCAGATGTTTTAACTTTGCATAATTATAATTTCATTAATTTTAGTGTATGACGAAAGTTTTAACAAATGAAAACGATTTTTTTTAATTTTAAAATTTTGTTGATGATTATTTAGAAACTTAATTAGAATATACGAAAATAAAGAAAAGAAACGTACAATGTGTGAAAAGAAACAATAGATTATGCAACGTATTTTATTAAAGTCATTTTACTGAACTCATTCAATTTAGTTTCGTTTTTGCATTTTCTCGCTACGAGACTTTCTAGTTTCGCGTCCTCTTACCTTCCCGCATTCATAAACCGACGTCGTTGCCTATCGCCTTCTCCGACCACCGCTATCTCCGGCCGGTTAGTCTCTTTTGAACTTTTCCACCGTTGCATGCTTCTCAAATCTCGTCGACATGACTGAAACCACCACTGATCTTTACGTAGGAAGTATTATGAAAACCATGCATTTGACAGTACAATGAAGAAAACCCTGGAATGTTGTTGCTTCCTTTATCGTTTTCTTTTAAAAAATAATATGAAATTTCCTATTTTACTGTTCTTTTTAGTTTCATCCAGTATATGGGACTTCTGCTGTAGGGTTTATGGAATATGTCATAGAGTTACTAGTTTTCACTAATCATGGTTGCCTTCAATTTTTTAAGCTGATCCTCTATGCGATATGATGTTGGAGGGGACTTCGTTTTATCTATTGGAGTTGAAGCACATTTCCTTTTTCTCGGTTGATGATATTGGAGTTTTTTGTTGAATGAGGATGAATATTTCATTATCTATTGTTACAAGATGTTGCGTTATTTATTTTCTCTTTAAATATAGCATAAACTTGCATTTTTTTTTCTCAGTCCATCTTTTGCCTATTTGCTGAGACCAAATCAATGGAGAAGAACTCTCTGTTATTATTGTGGAAGATGAGAACGTGGAAGTGCAACCATTAGGTTATGATTAATGATTTAGATTGTGTGTTTAAGTATAAATTGAACACTATTTTTTTCCGTTGGAGCTAAAAGATTAGGCATAATTTGTATTTTAGTATGCAATCTGAATCATTAAAATTTAATATATTGGTTGTAGTTAAATGATCACTGCTCACAATAACCAAGAGTTCTCACGTGATGCACTCCCTTGCTAATATTATGTAATACTTTTGTTCGTTGTATTTTGGCTTTTTTAATGGTCACAAATTTTCTTTTATATATCTGCGTTGGATGATGATGGTATGAAGAAGTCTATTTTGTATACTTATGTTTTGATAATGTATAATTTCTTGAAGATAACCGCTTATCTGTTTGCAGCCTGGATGCCTGGGTGAATTGAATTTGTTGCAAAAAGAAAAGTTTTCGTGGGTTGTAAAAGCAATTATCTGTCTAGTTATCCGTGTATACTGTGGAGATTTCGAAATTGAATACAGTAGAGCTGTTGATAAGTTGATTGTTCTAGGCTGGTGAATTGAAATGATTATCAGTGCCAAATGTCACTTTAAACAGGCTGACTAAGGTTTCTGATTTTCCTTTTTCAGAAGTCATTTTCGGGTACCATGGCAAAGAGAAAAGGTAGAGGACGACCAAAAGGGTCCAGGGTTCAGAAGAAGGTTAAAGAGAGTGAAGATGGTGAATTGGTCATTTCAATTGCACACTTGAATGTGTTGAAAGTTGATCCTGACTTTATTGAAGAACATGAGGGAGGTATACATAGATTGACTTTATTACTTTCCTTTTTACTACTTGTATTTTACTGTTTTTTTTTTGGTTGTGAGAAAGCATATGCTTGCTGTCGTTATATATGAACTTTGTGATTCAGGTACCAGTATGCCTAAGAAAAGAGGACGGGGACGACCAAAAGGATCACAGGCTGAGAATTTTCAAAAAAGTGTGCACAGCGACTTGAATAGTCGCATGAATCCATCTAAAATCGTTGAAGTTGGTCTTGACAGTGAAGAACCACAAGATGCAGGTATGGTTACGAGATAACACCCAGTTCTGATTTCTCTCACTTTATTGTTTAATTCATTTCCTCTTTTATCCACTCTACAATAATTCTTATTTTATTAGGAGAACCACATGGCATTATAGAACTGATTTGCCTATGACAATTATAATGTTTGATCATATCAAGACGCATATCCAATGGGAAATATTTCTGATGATAACTCTGATAGTGAGTGTTATTTTTTTCCTTTATAATATTTTTTGCTACCTTGATTAAGGTAATGCAATGAACTATTTTCTTGAGAGATTTCTTAACTGGTGTGTCTCTCTCACTCTCTGTTTCTCCCTTTTGTGCTACCTACATTCAATGCAGTACATCATCATCATATATTTTCTCAAACTCCTTGGGGTCGGTACATGGAAGAGAACATGTATGCTAATCAATGTTTTATATTCAATACTTGTTGCATTTAAATACAGCTGTGCCCAACAAAAATGGACAAGAACGACCAATAGGGTCGAGGCAGTACTGTCAAGAGAATGCTGATTGCGAGAACTTCTATAGGAGTCCATCAAATATGATGGAAGTCAGTCTTCAATGTAAGGAGGAACAAGAAACTGATACTACTGGTTAGTATATGTCTTATTGTCTTCTTTATTAGCTATATACCCTCGTTTATCTAATTGAAGGCAATTTTAAGTTTGTCAGAACAAAAGCTCTTGATAAAACTGCTATTAGCAAAAAAAATGGCATGCTTTTCATTAAGATAGTTTTCTCTCTTAATGATCTCCAATGCATTAGTAAGGCATGTATTGCTTCGGAAAAATTACTAAAACATGCTGTTCATTTGTCCTGAAAATTTCAGTTGCAGTTTTTAACTTCGCAGGTTGCTCTATATGCCATTATTAACATTGATTGCTAGGAACTATTTCATTAACGACTGACCTCTTTACAACCTTTTTTCATTTGTGTATGTTTAAGATGAAGTTGACGAGCCTTGGGGAAGGGGATTATGGCAACCAATAGAGTCAATAAATCAAGAGAACCATCAACAAAATGCAGGTAGAAAGTTGGATGTGTTCATTTAAGTGGTGGTCAGTGTTTCTTCTCTAAGGCTTTATTTGACACTTCTTTTGTTTTATGTTGTGTTTCAGATACACATACACTTGTCAAGCCTAAAAAAAAGGGAAGAGGACAGACAAGAGGGTTGTCGCTTCAAATGAAGCGTCAACTGAGTGCAGATGGAAAGTTGGATGTTCTCATCCATCCTACAAAGCTGGTGGCAGTAGGTGCAGGCCGCAATGATTTCATTACTGATCTTTCTCTTATTGTTCGCCAGAATGCACGTCTTAATGTGCGCCAGTGGAAGAGGGTTCCACAAAGTACTAGGTATACAATAGTGCAAAATATTCTGGTATGTTATGACATTGGTTATGTTTGGTTTAATCATGATTTTGTAAAATGATATTTGATTAAAGGATATATTGGTTTTTTTGCTGGTTTGTGGGTGTGATTCCATAGTTTTGCTTATGTGGGGATAAGGGCTTATTTTAAGTAATATGACAAGAGAGATGTAAATTCATCTTTGAGCAAATGGTTTTAACCAAACTCTAGTAGAAAGATGCTACTAATCTATTATACTGGTATACATGAGGAATCATCAGTTTGTGGAATTGTAAAGAAAGGCTGGCAAGATTTATGTATTCAAAATCACCTATAAACAAGGTTAGTCAAATGTAATAATCTAAAGATATAGTCACCTAATACAAAAAGAATCTAATCTATCTATCTAAAATTCAAAAAGTGATAAGAGGATATAATTCATTTAAGACATTTAATCTCCTTTGTGATCATCATCATTGAAAAAGACACTTTAGTCGAGATTCATTTAAAAACAAACTAACAACTTTAAAAAATTTCACATTAAATGAAGATATGATGGGAGAATAAATAAAAATGTTCTCACTAATACATATATAATCTAAATATTTCTTATTATATAGGATTTTTTCCTTATTTCTATAATTATAATAGAAATTTATGAGTTTTAGAAAATCACAATGTTTGCCCTTATTAACATTGTGTTGAAGCCATGCCAGAATCATGGCAGAAATCCAAAAAAAGTATCTTTTAAATTGGACATTTTACCAATATGTATTATCCAAGTGTTGTAGCATTTTTTTCTTTCTTTACTTACATAAGCTCTCTGTTTTGTAATATTGTCTGTTGCACCATTAATTATGTGACTGACTATGTATGTACAAAAGTATTAAAGCAAATATGTGTTTCGAGCCTTGTTAAAATTCATGTAGTGTAATATATATTTATTTTGGGTACTTTGTGTCCATGCCCACTTTAAGTGAAATCTTGCCTTGCTGTCTTTCATTTATGCAGTATTCTAATGTTCTCACTCTAGCTTTCATTCTACTCTAGCATTGAGTCTATTTTAAATAAACCATTAGTTAATTAGAGAATAACAGTTGAGTTTGATCCCAAATATAAGAGAAAGGAAAGGAAAGGATATTGTATGTTTGTGGGAAAATTGATGCCTTTGGGTTAGGGAGGTGCAGACCCTTAATGTTTATGTAAGTCAGGTAGTGTTGAGGAGTCAATTCAATTCCCTTATTCATTGTTCCTATTAATCTAGCTTGTTCTCTCCGTTATGTGCATGTGTGCTTTAAGAGAAAACGTACCTTGTTGTCTGTAGGGCTGTTCCATTTGGTCTATTTTTTTCCTTCTTTTATTTTATTAACCTATTCAAATATGTGTGTGCTTGCCTGGATAAATTAGGTTCTTTGGTTCAATTTTTGTTAACAGAACAATTGGAGACTGCCTGATACAGATATGGTAAGGAAAGCTATTCTGCATGAAGCAGGTCGTTTATATCAGAATTGGCGCAGCAGGCTTCATGGGTATTACTTAAAGTTTGAAACAAAGGACGAGGCCTTGAAGCATGTCCCTGATGATGTTACCGATTCTGATTGGCAATTCTTGGTTGATTATTTTAGCAGCCCTTATTTTGAGGTACGATAATTTGTGCTCGTCTATACACCATTCTGCCCTGTGAATGTCAATAAATTTCATCACTTGCTCTACGTCAATCTTCAGACAATGAGTGCAAAAAACAAGGCAAATAAGGCAAAACAGCGGACAAAACATACTACTGGGTCAAAATCTTATCAAGCAACCAGCTATGATGCAGTGAGATTTCTGCTTAACGTTTGTTCTTATGATTATCACGTCTCATTTTGTATGACTTTTTTTCTTATAATGTTTAATAAGCATATAATTTTAACAGCGTGACCCAGTGACTGGAACGGAGCCCGATATGCAGACTTTTTGGCAGTTGACACACACAAGGGAAAATGGGGAATGGATTGACGAAGCGTCTAAGGAAATCAATGTAATTGAATTTCATATTACTGCTATATTTTTTCTATATAATTTGATTTGATGTTACTATGTTCTCTAAATGACGAATTGTTCGTAGGACAAAGTTGCTGAACAAATTAACGAGAAGAGATGCCAAATAGAAGATTCTCAGGAAGTGGGGGAAACAAATGAAGAAGAAATTATTAATACTGCCTTCAATACATTGGTTGGGAAGAAATCATATCTGCGAGGTTTTGGTCCTTTTGGAGCAGGACTAAGGTCACCATCATCACCAAGCTCCAGTACAATTCAACAGATGCAGACTGAATTAGATGCCCAAAAGAGAGAGACAGAGAATGCTAGGAAAGAATGCAATGAAATAAGAGCTAGACTTGTTGAGGTTGAGTCCCATCTAGAGGATGAGCGGCTGAAACGTACAGAGCTAGAGGCTCGTCTCTTGGATCGTCAAAATGAGATGCAGGAAATCAGCAGTCAGGTTCAAAACACCATCCAGGCTGCATTGTCTCAGTATCTTCCGCCAGT
Organism: Phaseolus vulgaris; assembly: GCF_000499845.2. Lineage (NCBI taxonomy): Eukaryota > Viridiplantae > Streptophyta > Magnoliopsida > Fabales > Fabaceae > Phaseolus > Phaseolus vulgaris. The sequence goes on along the minus strand of NC_023758.2, from coordinate 41,781,774 downwards.
AAGTATAAAAGATAAACATATTGTTGGACTTGGATTGGATGCTCAATTTTATGTACATTGGTTTAAGTTGTTTGATATAATGTAATTTTTAATGTGAGAGTGAGATTCAAATTTTATTAATAATGCTTTTGAATCAGAAGAAGCATTCAAATGATTTTCTGAACACCAAAAGATCTGACCTTTGGTATCAGAACAATTGTTTTTCAAGCTAATCGGCAAGATATTTTAAATTCTTATGTATATTCATGGATATCATACTATCATTATAAAATGAGGATTTTTCGTGAACATTGAAAGTTGTAATACTTGGCTACTGAACTGAGGATTTGTCTGCAGTTAAGGAGGGTACTGTTGAGTTTTGTCTTTGTTTTTTGTGGGATTAGAGTACTATTTAGTTGTTTCTGCTGTAGATTTCTTTCCTTCTTTCTCATCTTGATCTTGTCCAATTCTCCAAATTCTTTTGTCAGACAATAGAATAAGTTATTTACTTGCTAATTAGATGTATACACTGTTAAATTATGGCTCTACTTTGTGTGCGTATCATTTTTCATATTTCTTATGAATTACGTCTTTAAAATCTTCCTCTGACGTGTTCTTGTTTCAAAATATTGTTGTGGATAGAAAAGCGAAGCAGAGACCTCAACAAAGAATAAAAGAAAGATCGAAGAGCTTGAAGCACAACTCCATGAAGCAGAGGATGTGATAACAGATATTAGATCAGAATTAATTAAATATCGCAAGTGTTAGGAAAGTAAGGATGAAGAACTGGTTAACAGACTGTAAATGTTTTTTGAAATATTTATTCAGAGTTAAAAAGAGTGTCATGTATAGCTTTGGCGTGACTTTGTTTAATTTTAGATATATTATATATTTTAAATTTGCTTGTATTTGAGATGAAGCTCGAGATAATCTAGGTTTTTAAAAAAAATAATATTTTAAGTCGATATAGTTTATGCATTTTTTGAATTTAATTTTAATTATTTCAATTTTATTCTGCATTTGCGATGTTTGTTATCATTAATTAATTTTAAATACAAAATTAGTGTCTAATTTAAGTGTTTGTTATATAATTAATTAATTTTAAATAAAAAGTTAGTGTCCAATTTAATTTTCGATCAATTCGATGCAAGAATGTTTTAACAAATCTTTATTTTGAAAAAGTTTTAACACTGACTTAAATTTTATATAACTAATTTTAATCTTTATAATTATAATTATGGTAGTTTTCCCATTTTCTTTTTAACGGATTTAATTTGAGAACATTCCCAATGTTATCATTTAAATAATTTGCAGCACTTTATATAAGCAAGTTAGTCTTTATACTTCAACTTTTCTTTTATTCCATCCGTTTTTATACTTTTAACTTTTATATAGTTTTCTATTCAATATTTGTTTATAGTTTATTGTGTGAACTAGAGTAGATCTGTATGTGAGTGATCACGAAAGGAAGGAAATGTGAGATTAGCAATGTTGTTTGAGTATCAGTGCATGAATTACAGTATGCAAGTTTAGGTAGTGAGTGAAGTACATATTCTTTTTTTACCAGAACTTGTAGATTATGAAGGTGCTGACAAAGTTGGTTCTAGTATTGGTACTGTAAATAATAGTTATGTGTAGGACAGTTTTAATTGTTAATTTACTCAATCTAATTAATTAATGAATAGTATTTAATCCTATTAATCTTATTTAAAAATACTTACTTATTTACAAAATAAATATATTTTTAAACTACCATCCCCTAAAAAAATACTCATATAAGCTTTAACTTTTATTTGAAAATAAAATATTGATACTCTTTAACTCTAAAAGATCTAGGTATAAGAATTAATATATCAAAACAACACATCTTTAGCATGAGTGTTCTAACATTCTATAGGCATGAATATAAAATTAAAAAGTTTATAAAAAGTAATGTTTTTTTTAAAAGGTAAGCTACCACACATGTTTTTAAAAATGATAATTGTCAATACCCAATTTCTTTGGGTAAATAAAATTTGTAGAATTTGCGGGAAAAAATCTTCTAAATAAAAATATTTTAAAAAAGATAACATATTGAAATGATAAAAAAAAAGTTCAAAAGGAAATAAAAAAAAAAGAGAAGAAGAAAAAACAACAATTCAAAAAAAAAAAATTATTTTATTTTTAATTAAAAATCCCACGCTTATTATTCAGACCTTCATACTTCCTTTATTTTCATCCTTTTTATCTTCAATTTCTCCTTTTACCCCTCAGTCCACCCTCACTGCTCTCCTTCTCACACCCCCACTCTTACTCAGTTCTGCTCCTCAGCCCACCTTCGCTGTTTTTCTGTTCACACCGCTTCCTCACTTAGCACACATCCCAACCCATATCCACACCCCATTTGTTTCCTCACACATCCCAAAAATTTCACTGTTTTTCCTCCTCAATCATTCTTTGGGAATTTCTGTCAAGAAGTAAATGGTTGCATAAGAAGTTGAATTCATTTTGATTCGCTGTAGGATGCTTGAGCTAAAGGCGACCTCAAGTACTTGAATCCTTTGAATATAAAATTACTAATTATCATTTGAGATACTGCAATGGTGGACAGAAGGATGACTCTGCAATTATTGAGGTACTACCAAAAACTGATGCATTTTAATTAGTTTGGCATGGTGTGTTTAGAACGCATTCGGAGTATTCTGATTAAAAGATGCAACCAAGTTTTGCCAATTGTGTCAGGCGAAACAAGTAGCATTGCCATGAATGGAATCCAAATAGAAACAACAATCATCTTACCAGATTTGGAGCAACTTTATTTGGAAAATTTCATCAATTTAAAATGTGCTTTTAAATGTCCCTTGCAGAGTGGAACGTTTTCCAAATTACAAACTATGTCACTCAAAGATTGTCCAATACTGGGTGAAATTTTCAGCAATGGAACAATTCAACATTTTCGGAACTTCAAAAGCTGGAACTTGAAGATTGAAGATTTTCAAAAATTGGAGAACTTATTAGAGAAGACACTGAAAGAGAAAGGAATGTGATTCCAAAACTATAAATACTGTCTAATTTCCTTGCCTATTATGTTCTTTTAGCGTTTCTGTTTTATACTGGATTGGGCCGAAACCTTTGGGCTGAGCCTTTGTCCCTCTTAGTTCACATATATATATATATATATATATTAGTTAGCTCAGTATGTGATATAAGAAAGTGCCATAAGCATGCACGTGTAAAATGGCCATGCAGAATAAAACAGTTAGAGCAATATACTCAGTCTCTCTCTTCTTCTCTTTTCTGCACTGTTCATCGTCTTCTTCCTTCACTCTCACATTTCAGACAACCATGAAACATATGCAGAACGTCAAAATGGTATCAGAGCGGGTCTGACCCGCTCTGCTCTCCGCTGCGACTGGTTCTCTTCTATCTCTCTACGCTCTTATCTTTCATTTCTTTTTCCCGTTTTTATCTCCCTTTGCTTTGCTCTCTTGAAAATGGCTGTCAATGAACAAGACCCATCCAAGAATGACCAACAAAACCCCGCCAGTGCATATTACCTTCATCCTGGAGAAAACCCAGGTATGGTATTGGTTACGCCACATCTTGATGGAACAAACTACCACTTGTGGAGCAGAGCAATGAAGCGTGCGCTGTTGTCAAAGAACAAATACAAGTTCGTCAACGGTGAGATCCTTGAACCCTCGCGAAGTGATGCCAAGTACGAGGCTTGGGAAAGATGCAATGTTACAGTTGTTTCTTGGATTACACGAAGCCTTACTCCACAGATTGCTCAAAGCACGGTGTACATTGATGATGCAAGAGACTTATGGAAAGATCTTGAAGAAAGATTCTCAAAGGGGAGTCATTTTCGTGTTTCAGACCTTCTGCAAGAAATCAACTCCATCAAACAAGGTGAAAGGAGCATCAACGAATACTACACTGATTCTAAAACTCTGTGGGAAGAGCTAGATTCACTGCATCCGCTGCTCACCTGCACTTGCAAATCAAAGTGTACGTGCAATGTGATAAAGATCATAGTGGGATACAGGGAGTCAGAAAGGGTCATGTGTTTTCTAAAAGGATTGGGAGAAAATTACAATACTGTAAAGACGCAAGTTCTGCTAATGGATCCTTTGCCAGGGGTTAATCGTGTTTTTTCCTTGGTTCTGCAACAAGAAAGACACTTAACTGAAAGTGCAGTAGTGGATACAAAGATTCTCATTAACAATGCTAATCAATATGGCCAAAAGATGAATGTGAAGAACAATGGGAGCAACCCTTCCTGGCGCAACTACGGAAGGGGAAGAGGAAAGAACTATGGTAAGCAATGTTCCTTTTGCAATAAGATGAATCACACGGCTGATGAGTGTTACTCAAAGCACGAGTATCCTCCTTGGATCAAGCAAAGAACGAGTTATGCTGCAAACACTATGAAAAGTGAGGAAACCAGTGAAACAGAGGGAGAAAAGAATGCACACAGTGATGCTCACAATGACCAAATTCTGAGAAATCTTGACGCCGAACAATTACAACAGCTTGTGGACATGATTTAGGGGTGCAAAGAAAAACAGAGAGTGGTAAATAACAGCGTAGGAAACTCTTTGAAATCAAACAACACAGGTAAAGAAGGTAAAAATCTCTGGATCCTTGACACTAGGGCCACGGATCATGTAATGTGCTCCATTACCTGTTTCACTAGCTTTTACGAGATAAAACCAGTAAAAGTCAAATTGCCAAATAATCACAATGTCATTGCTACCCATGCTGGCACTGTTATTTTAACTCACAAAATTACCCTTCATAACGTGCTATATATACCTGCTTTCACCCTTAACATTCTGTCTGTACAAAGGTTGATAAATTCTTTAAAATGTAGGCTTGTTTTCACTTATAATGTTTGTCAGATACAGGAGAAACATACTTCGAAGATGATTGGTCAAGCTGATATTGTGAATGGTCTATACCACCTCCACATTGATGAGAAAGAAAGTCAGATCTGCTCCCTGCGTGAACAAGAAAATTTTGAAGCTGTCAAAGGGTTAAATATATGGCACTGTAGAATGGGCCATCCATCAAAAAGGGTGTTAGAAAAACTTGCCAAACAATACACGGATATACACTCCACTGATATTGATGTATGTACTCCTTGTCACCTTGCTAAACAACATAAGCTTCCCTTTCCTTTAAACAAAACTAGTAGCGATCATGTTTTTGATTTGGTTCACATGGATATATGGGGACCTTTAAATGTTCACTCTTTGCATGGGCACAAATGTTTTCTCACTGTTGTTGACGATCACAGTAGATATACTTGGATTCATTTAATGAAAAGTAAGAATGAAACTAGAGATTACATGCAACGTTTTGTCACTCACGTTAAAAACCAATTCAACAAAAGTGTAAAAGCTATTAGAACCGATAATGGAAAAGAGTTTTGCTGGAAAAATTTCTATGATGAACATGGTATAATTCACCAAACTTCCTGTAATGAAACTCCCGAACAAAACTCCACTGTGGAAAGAAAGCACCAACACATTCTTAACATTGCTCGCTGCATTCTATATCAGTCAAACTTGCCAAAAATTTTCTGGTCTTATGCTGTTCTTCATTCTGTGCATCTCATAAACCGCCTTCCTTCCCCTGTCATTCAAAACGAATGTCCATATAAACTAATGCATGGTATGGCTCCTGATCTTTACAATATCAAAGTATTTGGATGTCTCTGTTTTGCTTCTACCCTTGAGCAAAACAGACACAAGCTTGACCCCAGGGCACGCAAATGTATCTTCCTTGGCTTCAAGCATGGTACTAAAGACTATGTGGTTATGGATGTCCATACTAGAGAGATATTTGTATCAAGAAATGTGATATTCTATGAAACCTACTTTTATAACTCAAAAAGAGAAAACAGTGACGAGACTACATTTGAAGACACTGAGTTTACAATGGGTGATGCTGCCATTCCCATACCTACTGCGACAGAGGAAAACGCTGAACAAGAAGAACTCAGACGATCCTCAAGAGTCAAGAGACCACCAGCTTACTTGGAAGATTACCATCACAGCATAATGACCTCACCATGCAACAATGCAATGTAGAAAACCAAGGTGTTGTATCCTCTTAGCTCTGTTATATCTTACAAGAATTTGGCAGAACATCACTTAAAGTATGCTTTGTCAATTTCATGTCAAAATGAACCTCAAAACTATGAGGAAGCCAAGCAATATCCAGAATGGAGGGAAGCCATGAAAGCTGAAATAAAGGCCCTCGAAGAAAATGAAACTTGGAAGATTACGGAACTTCCACCAAACAAGACAGCCATTGGGTGCAAGTGGGTATTCAGAATCAAACGAAAAGCTAACGGAGACATAGAAAGATACAAAGCAAGGCTTGTGGCAAAGGGATACACACAGCGTGAAGGCATTGATTACATGGAAACCTATTCACCGGTGGCAAGACTCACGACGATTCGCACCATCCTTGCAGTAGCCTCCGCCATGGATTGGCATCTTGAACAGCTCGACGTGAACAACGCTTTCTTGCACGGTGACCTAGAAGAAGAAGTCTACATGGAAATTCCACCAGGTATTGCTTCCAACAAAACACATCAGGTATGCCGATTAGTGAAGTCTCTCTACGGTCTAAAACAAGCAAGCAAACGATGGTATGACAAGCTCACTTCCTTTCTTTGTTCCATCAACTTTACTCGCTCTAAAGCTGACAATTCTCTTTTTATAAGAAACACTGAAGGTTCTTTCATTGCTCTACTTGTATATGTTGATGACATCCTTATTGCTGGAAATAACGCCAATGAAATTAATATAGTAAAGAGTTCTTTAGATGCAACCTTCAAAATAAAAGACTTAGGTCATTTAAAGTTCTTCCTAGGACTCGAGATAGCTAGAACTAGGGAGGGAATCCACATTTGTCAACGTAAATATGCTATTGAGATTTTGGCTGATGCAGGAATGCTAGGTGCAAAACCAGCGGCCACACCCATGGCGCAAAAGAATGAAAAATTGTTTGACAGAGATACAAAAGTGCATGATATATCTTTGTATAGAAGAATCATTGGAAGGTTGCTCTACTTAGTAAACACACGACCAGACATTAGCTTTGCTGTGCAATTCCTTAGCCAGTTTGTTGAATCTCCTACGAAGGCACATCACCAAGCTGCACAGAGGATCCTTCGTTATATAAAGACTTCTCCAGCACAAGACCTTTTTTATCCCAAGGATACCAGTTTTCAGATCAAGGCATTCAGTGATTCAGACTGGGCATCATGCATTACAACGCGACGCTCCACCACAGGATTCTGTATTTTCCTTGGAGAATCCTTGGTATCATGGAGAACCAAGAAACAGAGCACCATATCCCGCTCTTCATCTGAAGCTGAATACCGAGCTCTTGCAGCTACAAGTTGCGAAATACAATGGTTGATTTTCTTGCTCGAAGATCTTCACGTAACCACTAATGGAGTTGCTAGCTTATTCTGTGATAACCAGTCAGCGAGACACATAGCGCAAAATAACAGCTTCCATGAACGAACCAAGCACATAGAGATAGATTGCCATGTAGTAAGGGAGAAGCTTCATGAAGGTCTCTTTCACTTACTACCGATCAGCACTGAGGATCAACCTGCAGACCTCTTTACCAAGTCTCTTAACAGAGAGATGTTTTACAGATTTCTCTCCAAGCTAGGTGTGTTAAACATTCACCCACCAGCTTGAGGGGGCGTTTTAGCGTTTCTGTTTTATACTGGATTGGGTTGAAACCTTTGGGCTGAGCCTTTGTCCCTCTTAGCTCACGTGTATATATATATATATATATATATATATATATATTAGTTAGCTCAGTATGTGATATAAGAAAGTGTCATAAGCATGCACGTGTAAAATGGCCATGCAGAATAAAACAGTTAGAGCAATATACTCGGTCTCTCTCTTCTTCTCTTTTCTGCACTGTTCATCGTCTTCTTCCTTCACTCTCACATTTCAGACAACCATGAAATATATGCAGAACGTCAAAATGTTCAACTCATACATTGGGTTGGTCCTCTTTGGAGCTGTTAAGGATACATAATTGTCCTAAGTTGAAAACTTTACCATTAGACACTCTCAATGCAATCAACTTAAAGTCCATTAATGGACATCAAGAATGGTGGGCTAAAATAAGATGTGTTTGTTTGTCTTTTCTTGTATTGTTTTATGGTTTATTATGTGTTTGTGACAAAAGTTTGTAGACTTGGAACTAAGTTAATTATAATGTGCAAAATGTGATTGAGTTGAAACAGACAAGTAATGTTTTTTCATTTAAATTTATATTACTCTTTTTATATTTGTCTTTAAACTTATCAGGATAATGGAGGGAGAACCTCTTCTATAAGCCTGTAGAGAAAAATTAGAGAGATTGAATACCAGCAAATATACTACCAACTTTGTATGTAGTGTCTCATAACTAAACAGTAATTTTATATTCAGTTCTATCATTAAGATGGTCTAAATTGTTACTTTTAGATTTAAGTAATATTTGGATTAACAAAATAGACTCTACCAAGACAATAACATTGTAAAAAAAATACTTTTTTTTATTATCTAATACATATACAAACGTTTTAGTCTTGTTAAAAATGATGTTATCCTTTTATATCTCAAATACGTAGAATGTGATCACTAGCATCAATAACCTTTGGATGAAAATATTATTCTAATGATCTTCTATGAAGCTTTAAACAAATATGTAAAGGAAAATGATAGCCTCAAAACATAACTCACTGCTATGTGAGATGCTTCGTTTAAAAACAAAATATTACTGTTGGTAGACAGGTAATAACTCCTGCCAATACTCCTAAGCATTGTTGGCTCAGTCAGAAGGTTTTCGTCTAAGTAGGTCTACCACATCAAGCTTATCGATCTTAGCAGCAAGTATGAAGTCATTTTCTGTTAATCCACCTGCAAGAACATAAATAAGTTAGATAAATGCTCGTTTGTGGTATTAGTCAGTAAATTTAAGAAAAAAAAATGTTTAAAACAACAAAAGAAGCAAGCTTATTGAGCCTCAAAATCATTTGTAATCTTAAAATAGTGCATCTAATACAGATGCAAATGAGTTGAATAAGTAGTTATTTCCAGAAGCCTCAGAGGTAAACACAAAATCAATATCAAAGATTTAAGTGATATATTAGACTATTTTTAACATATTATCATTTATTACCATTTATGTTGTAAGAATGAAATTTTCTATGAAAGGTATAAATCAGGGTACAATTAGTACAAAATCAGTAAAAAATAAGAAGGAAGATAGGAAAATTGATAAAGCATAATTAAACAAGATTGTGGAAAGGAGTTTTAAAGAAAAAAAGTCGCACAAATTTTGTTCATTCCTATTGAAATGTATCTCACCCAAGACTATGAAAATGGATGACATGAAAAGAAATGGTAAACGATTCAACTAACTTACCTATTTATTTTAGTAATCTGGACGTCAAAAATACATAATATTGACCAACACGTCTATGTAATTAAACTCTTTTCCCCCATTGTCTAAAGGAGGAATATGAATGTAATATTCAAAATAGATAGTTCTTTTTTTCCTTTAAGGAGGTTGGGATGTTATACCTTCATTGGTTTTGTTATCTCTGAAACTAACACATGTTACTCTTACATTATTTATTGTCTACCAACTTTTGATTAAAAAACTTAAAAGTTGTACACTAAATAATCATACCAATAGCATGAGTCCAAATCTCTATAACAACATTATTCCAGCCAACAAGGTGAAGATCAGGATGATGACCTGCACTATAAGCATCCTCTTGGTAACATATTGTGTGTACATTTCAAAACGAGATCAATAACAAAATGAAAACATAACACCATACCTTCACTTTCAGCAAGACCAGCTACTATCTTAAAAAAATTCAATCCCTTGGAGAAAGTTTTTACTGTCCATGACCGCCTCAACTTCATTATACCAGCATCATTTACCAAATTCCACTCAGGAACCTAACCACTCAATATCATTATCCAAGACCATGAGTCATGAGACTTTAAAATCTTGAATTCATGGATACAAACCTGTGGCATCAGAGTTCGTGCTGAATCCTCATTCATGGGTCGTAATTCCTTCAAATTGCATGGCACACATTTCTTATCTGTCAGACCTAAGGGAGAACAAACGAAATTTTACTACACACCAAGAACAACAGCAGAAGAGAAAATGACCAACTTAATTTTGTCTATTGATAGAAGCAATCGGGTCTTGCAACATCAACTAGAGACACATATCACAACCAACAAGGCATAGACACAAGTAGCATGCCCAATTTTGCCACATACTACAATTTTTTTTGAGTATTGGGGTGATGCAAATGTAGTAAATCTAAGAAGAGAGATTCAATTTGATGAAACTCAAATCATGGTCTTCATGCATACCATTGTCATAACGAATCACGAAACTATAAGCAAGTTATATATGTATTTAAACAGTAACATTCATGCAAAAAGGTGGAAGTGAATGAACCAAGAAAAATGCAATTAGCGATGAATACACATCTATATAAATACGATGAAAGCATGAGCATCTGAGGAAGCATATCAGGTAGAACATTGAAGAAAAAAATGACAAGTTATTTAATGCAGGAACTCACGTGTAAGTGATATGCGAGAAGTGGACATGTCTGGAACGAGGAAAGATAATGGTAGGTTAGGAGAAGCACAAAGGAATCGATGAATGTGTAGAGAAAACAGATGAAACAATGCCCTGCGCAAATAACGTTGTTCTTCTTCTTTGCTTGATCCATAACTCAGGACCATAAATTAACTACCTTAAATTATGCAATTGTTTTTGCTGCGTATAAAGAAATAATAAAATCAATAAGTTAAGTGAAATATTTTTTAAAATTTTCACTCATTTGACACAAGTCCAATTTTTCATTTTATTTTGTTAAATATTTATAAATTTTTATAAGTAAATCTTATATTTAGTTAGTCTTTCTCCGGTTTTTATGGTTTTCAATGTAAATTGACGTGTCTTGGTGAAAATGTATTCTTATGTTATTTTTTAACCATCAAAATAATATTTAATTCTTCATATAAAAACGATCAAGTTATATGTATAACAACAGATATATTTGTTTAAAAAATGGATTATATAAAATGTTATGTTTATATCGCTAGTAATTTGTATCTTATCATTTTAATGTTGAGTTTCTTGCTGAGTTTGGTTGCCAAAATATCTTCCTTTTCCCATAAAAAAGTTAAGATTTGTTATTTTGCCAAAATTTATTTGTTGGCATTTTAAAATGTAAATATATTATTATTTTTATTATATCAGTACTCTATCATTATTTTAAAAATAATTTATATGTATCTATTGTGTTGCAGAGGAAAAATTAGTAAATCAGTAAACTGTATCACCATTTTATTATAATTAAAGATTTATAACATTCCTGCTTCACTGTAAACAATATAACCACAAAAAATATATAATAAAAATAAATTAATAATAATATTATATATATACGTATATATGTATACATAAAGTAATTTTCTATTAATATTGATTGGATTCTACGTCAATACAATAGGTAATACTTTCTTAATTTTGTTTTCAATCTTTAAAATTTATAATAGTTTTTTTTGGCTTTCAAAATTTATATTTTAAACCCATGTAATTTAAAATATATAAATTTTAATTTATTTGTCTAAGTTAAAGTTTGCTAACCAATTGGAAGTATCACGTAATAACTTATTTCGCTGATAAAAAAAACCGTAATAACTTATTTCAAGAATTAATTACTCTTTAATCTTTATAGTAATACAAATTTGTATTTGTTAATCTCTACATTAAAAATTGTCAATTATAGTCCTTACACATATTATTTTATCTTATATAGTTTTATATACTTTTCTAGTTTGATTAATTATTTTTGTCTAAACTCAGAGACTAAAATATATTAAAATAATATACATAGACACTAAAAATATGTTTTTTAAAATATAAAGACTATTTTTTTTGTTTAACTATACAAATTAAATAAATAATCAATAATAAAAATATTAATTTAATTTTACATTTTTGAGTATCATACATGTTTATATTTCAGTAGAGAGACTAGAATACTTTTTTTCTCTCTCTAAACAACATAGTTAAAAAGTAATTTAAAATATAAAAATAAAAAAAAAATTTCCTTTAAATTTAAAAGAAATGAACACATATCTAAACCTATAGTTTTAAACTAAACTTAGATATTTTTTCAAAGTGGAAGTGAGAGAGGAAACAAAGGTTAAAACAGAGGCACGAAAAAAAAAGGTATAAGCATAAAAAGAGAAGAAAAGGTTAAGGAAGGGCGAAGTTGAAAAAACCAAAACCCTTTGAACCTTAGGAAGAGTGTGTTAGCGAGCGAAGCCCTAAACAGCACACACATACTCACTCCAATGGCGGTTGTTGCTCAAACCCCTGACATCGCCGGCGAGCGACAGTCCGGCCAGGACGTTCGTACACAGAACGGTACCGTTTCCATATCTATCTTTCTCTGCTTATTTTCTTCGTCTTCCACGACTAATAACGAAGCAACCGTTTCTAACATCGTTCGTTCATTTTTCCGTTAACGCAGTGGTGGCGTGCCAAGCCGTTGCCAACATCGTCAAAAGCTCCTTAGGTCCCGTTGGTCTCGACAAGGTACTCTCTCTCTCTCTCTCTCTGTCGTTAGATCTTAGATGAAGTTGGCGATATTTGATGCGATTCGCTGCGCGCTTTTTTCAGATGCTCGTCGACGACATTGGCGACGTCACAATCACCAACGACGGTGCTACGATTCTCAAGATGTTGGAAGTGGAGCATCCTGCTGCCAAGGTGAACGAGGAAACGGTTATTCTTTGCATTTTTTTTTCTTGTTTCTGCGCTGTTTCTCACGTGTGTGGTTTTCTAGGTTTTGGTGGAACTTGCCGAGCTTCAAGACAGGGAAGTAGGAGATGGTACTACCTCTGTCGTCATTGTAGCTGCTGAGCTTCTCAAAGTAACTGCGACGATCTCTTTTTGCTACTCTGTGTTTTGTGTTTGTCTCGGATGTAATGGATGTAACTAACGAGTGTTCTTTTTCTGCAGAGGGCAAATGATCTTGTCCGGAACAAGATTCATCCTACCTCGATTATCAGTGGATATAGAGTAAGTGTCTTTTCATTTCTTGAACTTAATTGATTGTCGATTGCCTTTTCGAACTTTGTAGCTACAGTTATGATGTTTTGATGTTCTGCTGTATGAATGGGGAGCTGGCATGGTTTAACTTCTCTTTTATGTTGATTATTCGGGATAGCTTGCTATGCGGGAGGCGTGCAAATATGTAGATGAAAAACTGGCTGTGAAGGTAAGAGGCTGCTAAGCTAACCTTTTTATTTTTTGTATGTTTGAAGATTTTATTCACAAATTGTATATTCCATGATGGCAGTGTAATTTCTCCTTAGATCGTTGATATGTGTTATTGTTAGTTTAATTTGAAGCTGATAATGTTAGTTCCACAACGGTTTCTCTTATACCGTAATTATGAGTTCTTATGATTTGATTTCCTTAACTAATCCATTGCCCATAGTATCGCATTATAAAAAAATGTATGCTTATGTTTCCTGTATTCCGTTTTGTATCACTAAAAAAAGTCTGGGCTGTGAGGTTGATAGTAGCATCTCTTGGCTATTGGTTCCCTGTGTTATTTTTTTCATAAGCTTACTTTCATTTTTTATGTCCTAATATTAATGCATTTGCAAATTGTTGTGTAATGTGTTACTAAGTCAGACTGTTCTCTTGACTTGTAGGTTGAAAAGCTCGGAAAGGATTCGCTAATTAACTGTGCCAAGACCAGTATGTCCTCGAAGTTGATTGCTGGTGATAGTGACTTCTTTGCTAATTTGGTATGTTTGTGATTGCAATGATTTTATATTGAATTTTGGGTGTTTATATCATATGATTAGTGCACACCATGTTCTGCTTCTCTGCAAATTCTAGGTCATATCCAATTTTATAAAGCTCATATGATTTTTTCTGCTTCACGTATCAATTTTTAGTTGGGTTAGTAGTTGAACATGATATTGTAAAGCTATATTCTTTTCAATCCTCATATCATATAATTTTAAAACCTGTTTTTTTAGTAAACCATCCCAGCCTTTTTACTAGATTTTACACTTCGTTTCTGCTTGAGAGGAAAGGAGGTGAACTTTTCTCTTGCTTTCATGTGTAAAATTGTTTGTTGTTGACTATATATGACTTGGTAGTATTAAGTATTTTCACATGAAACTGAAATAAAAGTTTTATTATTGATACCATGAGAGTTTTAAAATCAATCAAAAGGATTTCAATGTTAGCCAAAAAGTAATGAAAGTTTTGTAATTAAATATATTATTTATTGAGCAGTATTGTTTGGGGTGGGGGTTATTTATGTGATGTCATGCATTGAATTGAACGCTATGCAGTTTGAATTTTGGGGTTATGGTCCATGGGAATTTCAAAAGAAGTTATGTTAATCATATGTAGGCTTATTGTTCTGAAGTTATTGTTTAGTTATGTAAAAGTGCTAACTGCTACTTTAGGACATTTTTTTGTCTGTCGACTGTAGGTATTACTAGTCATTTTTTTTTTATGTTTTGAAATTGACTTGTATGCGCAATTTACACAGGTTGTAGATGCAGTGCAATCTGTTAAGATGACCAATGCTCGAGGTGAAGTTAAATACCCAATCAAGGTTGGTACTACAAATTCTTTGTTTTTGTTGAATTTGAATCGATTTAATACCTTGTTTCTTTTGTGATTCATGTTCCAGGGAATCAATATCTTGAAATCCCATGGAAAAAGTGCTAGAGACAGCTTTCTGATGAATGGTTATGCTCTAAACACTGGCCGTGCTGCTCAAGGAATGCCTCTTAGGGTTGCCCCTGCAAAAATTGCTTGTCTTGATTTCAATCTACAAAAGACAAAAATGCAATTGGGTGTTCAAGTTTTAGTCACTGATCCTAGGGAGCTAGAGAAAATTCGTCAAAGGTACTGTCAGTATGATCATATGGCTTCTGTTACTATGATACCCTATCTTTCTGGATTCATTTTCTTTAGATATGAGAATAAATTTATCATGTTATTGTAAGTAATAAAATAGACAAATAGAATTTTTGGATGACAGGCATGAAGTCAATACAAAGCCTCTCAAGGGTTTAGCCAAACAATATAAATACGATGGTTACGTTTTAATTTGTGTAGTTCTTTTGAGAAATAAAGATCTAATTGTGTAATCCATCTCATGTTAAGTTTGAATATAGGAATTCACTTTTGCTTTGATTGGGACAATTCTTCATCCATATCATCTTCTAAAATAAAATAATATCTATTATACATTTTAACAAATGGCCACTTTTCTAACTGCAGAGAGGCTGATATGACTAAGGAACGGATTGAAAAGCTATTGAAAGCTGGAGCTAATGTTGTTCTGACTACTAAAGGAATCGATGACATGGCACTCAAGGTATGCTTCTTTGTGGTACTCTTTTAATGATTTTTTTCTTCAAGCAAGATGATTCATTTATAATCTTACATTTAGGGCGTCAAAGAAAATGTTTGACTTTATCTTTCTGTTTTATATCTGTTGACAGCTTAACATGTCATTGTTTTCATCCTCGTGTACATTATGCTTCCTCATATCCAATCTGATAGATGAAGCAAACCGATAGACCAGTTATGGTCTGATTTTTTATATTCTTGATTATCGTCATCAACTATGGGGTCTGGTAATGTTGCTAATAAAGTCAATGGCCTCTTTATGAACGCTGAAGACTGACATATTTGTAGTGTGTCCGCATGCGCACATTTTGGGATTGATGTTGAATGTTGAGCAGCCACTCCTTGTACTGTTAATCATGAATGAAAATACACGATATTGGCTTTCTTTTTCACTCTTGGATGTAGGGAAATGTAGTTTGCTGTGTTAAAATCCATGTCTTTGCCCCTTCTCTGTATACTCTGTCTTGTAGACTATTAGGGTAGCATATATCCCCATCCGTATGTTTCCTTTCACTATCTATATGTCCCATCTAAATATATCAATGCATTCTATGTTGTAAGTATAAATTAAATCTGTATCGATCAAGGAATTAGGATTTTATCAATTACGAGTAAAGATCATGAAAAAGGAAGAAATGAAGGGAGTTGAAAATATTATATTCCTGAAGTGCTGGTTTGTTAGTATATAAAGACGATCATTTCAGGGTTTTTGGGGTGCCTTGTGAGATTTTAGAGTTTTTGTGTTTGATGGGATTTATTGATTTGGGGAAAATTCAAGCTGAGTACTGGGTTTGATGGGGTAATTGTTTATACTTTCTGCTTATGTGACACTTGAATGATAACAAAATTTGGATTTAGTTGACAAATTAAATGAAGCATCACACCAAATAACTCATGTCCTAACAGAAGCTAGAATTTTTTCAGGGTTTGTTTTTCATCTACCATATATTTTTTTATTGCTGGTTGTATCATTACACGTAATGACTTTTGTTAAAACTTAGGACCAAATTGTACCAAAGGTCAAAGTTATAAACCTTGCATGAATCCAGTAACTGTTTTTAAGGAAGTAAATGTCTGACCTTAGTTTACTATAAAATGGTGAAATGATGAAATTATGAAATAATATTAAGTAGAAGCTCAATGTTGAAATTACACCAAACTTGTTGTGACCCCTATGCATATGGATCTTTAAACTTGGCCTACCGGCTTCTGATTTTTTGCATGAATTGGTTTTTGTGATTGTTTTTAAATTAGATGTTTTTTTCTGATGAATGACATAAGTCAAGAATTTATCTATTTCTTTCTGACTATTTAACTTTTGTTTCAGTACTTTGTTGAGGCTGGGGCAATTGCTGTAAGACGCGTGCGTAAAGAGGATATGCGTCATGTTGCCAAGGCTACTGGTGCAACGATGGTAGGTTTGTTTGTTTTGAATTTCTTGATTTAATTGCAATTTAAGTTTGTAAAGCTGAATATTTTATAAAAAGGACTGTTGATATGATAGTGGTCCATTCCTTTTTATCTCCCTCCTTTTTTCTACATGATAAAAAAATGTTGCTATTTATATGGGTTGGAGAGAATGCAATGTATGTCTGATTCAAACCATTGTAACAATTGATGACACGCTTCTTGCTTGTCATCCCAAGAAGCCCTTTTTCTTTATGAAATATGGAGTGTTTGCAGCTTATTAATGTCAGGTTTAAATTGAAGGAAAGTAACCTTATTTGTTACTCTGGCTTCCCTGTTTTGTTGAAGACATAGGCTGTATTCCTTGTCCGGATGTAGGCTGGCTTCTTGTGTATTGCATTCGAGTTCCTTAGACATTTTATGAGGGTCTCTTATATACATCTCTGATCATGTCTTAATTAGCAACCACCTGGGATGAATTTGTAGTAAATAAACCAAAAGATTCAAGTAACCAAGATCTTGATTCTATTTGTTTTAATTTATATTTATACCCTTCCCTTAATAGTCATTGACTGTCCTTGAAGTTGGTACCAAACATCTGTGCTAACAATATCTCAGTTCTTATATGTCAAGCAACATCTTGTTTAGTATTATTTTTTTCTATAGAAGTTTAGAATACCAGTTCCTTTATGTACCGTATGACTTTATTTTTACTTTGACCTAGGTCTCAACATTTGCTGACATGGAAGGAGAGGAAACATTTGAACCATCTTTTCTTGGATCTGCTGATGAGGTTGTTGAGGAAAGAATATCTGATGATGCTGTAGTTATGATCAAAGGGACCAAAACTACAAGTGCAGTAAGTAATTTGATTGACTTGTAGAGTTTTTTTCTTTCTCAACAATAAAATTTGATTCATGACACAAAAGCGTAAGGAATTTGGAGGTTCAAGATTCCTTGATGGCCAAAAAAGGAAAGCTACTTAAAAGAACTCCATAAAGCATAAAATGAGCAAAATTGGACAATTCCTATACTTGTTAAGAAACTCTTTTTAAGAATTCATGTTTAATATCAAATAGAAGCCATTTGCCTAATCTTATAATGGCTTAGTTTGTATGGAATTGGTATGAAAGCCCATACAGGCTGTACTGGGTAATTGCAGATTTTTAAAAATTGAATACAGAAAATAAAATAGGTAACTGCAAATTCCAAAATTCCATAAAATTTATTAACCTCTGCAGTAGGCTTTCATATTTTGATGGATGGAATAGCCATTAGTTACATCCTGTTGAAAAAATAGCATTAAAATGTTGACCTGCTTGTTCTGTGTTATGATTTCTTCATTGCAATGGTAATTAAGTTGCATCAATACTAGAAAAGTTCATCTTCACGGAGTTCTTTTATGAGAGAAAAAGGAATAAAGTCAATGAGATCCAAAAGTGAATCTAGTTAACAAAATTGCCTATAGTATGGAATTTGAGCATGGTAGAAATTGCATCAATACTAGAAAAGTTCATTTTCACGGAGTTCTTTTATGAGAAAAAAAGGAATAAAGTTAATGAGATCCAAAAGTGAATCTAGTTAACAAAATTGCCTATGGTATGGAATTTGAACATTGTAGAAAGTGTGGCATGTAAGTTGAGTTATGAGGAAAGCGGATGTTTATTTTTTGGAAATAAGTGGTGATCATGGTGAAATGTCTTTCCAGCCGTACCATTTATCCTTTCTAGGTAAATAATTGTATATTATTTAGTTAATAGTTTTAAATTATTGAAAAATATCTTATATTATTATTATTATTATTATTTGTATATAATATAATTTATTAAATCAATTTACCATTATTTACATAAATTGTTTGCTTACAATCAATTTACTGTTGATATTCAATGGCATAAACCACAATTTATTTTATTTATGTACGTAAATTTGAAACACATCACAGAATTATTCCTTTATCAAAATATACAAATATAATTAAAATTTATATATCAAATCCTCGTACAGATTATTTATAACTAAATTTTTATCCTACATATAATTAAATTTAATCTCATTATTGAGAAACTTAATTACGAATTATATTAAAAAAATACATCATAGATTATTTTTTGAAATTTAATTTTAAAATACAAAAGTATGTTTTTCCTCATGTTAAGCTCTTTTTTCTCATGATTCTAAATCATCAGATTCTCTGAAACCCATTGGTGTTCTCAGTTGTTTTTTTTCAAGAAAATTAATATTTTCTGGTGATAATTCATTTCATATCTGTCAAATAATTATCTTTCTGAATTGGATTATTAGTCATAATATTCATCTTTACAATATCAACTGATTCTGTTATTCTTCTATAGGTCTCTTTGATTTTAAGAGGTGCAAATGACCATATGCTTGATGAGATGGATAGAGCTCTGCATGATGCCTTGTCAATTGTCAAGAGAACTCTTGAATCAAACACGGTATCCTGCTGTCCTTGGCTTTCATCTTACTTTGGTTGAAAGTAATTATATTACATTAGATTCATTTTTTCAAATGATATCATAATTTGAATTCGTTTCTTCCGGTGATGCTGAACTTTGTTACTGTTGTAATAGTCTTTTTATAGTTCTCCCACTGCATGTCTGCTTGATGTTGTGTTCTTCGCAATTGCATGTAACTTAGTGTGTGACAGGAAATAGTATCCTAGGTCTGACTTAAAGGCACTTGATGAGAAGTAATATATCCCACTTAAGCGTACACATTAAAATATCAGATGCATATAAACAACCAAAGTAATTTGTTTTCACCCCACTATCGAGTCATCTTAAATATTTGGATTGCAGTTTGATAGACAGAATTGGTCGAGAGGGCTACCTCTTCTCTCTTTTTGTCCATGCTATTTAGCTTTTGCTCAATACACACACAAACCCATTTATATTGATTATGAACTATACCCAAGGCATGCGCTACTGAAAGGTCAATTAATTTGGATACTAAAAGCAACTGTAACTTATTCGACAATACACTTAAGGAGGTACGAGATTGTAGTTGTCAATGGTCAGAATTTAGGTTGTGTGCCTGCTTGATACAGATTCTCTTGAAAAATAATCACTTTTTTAATTGAAGAATCACTTTTAAAGCTTGTCATATGAAATCAGAAGCTGAAAAGAATTTAAAATCTGATTAAAATCAGAAGCAATTTTGAATAGCTTGTCATTAAATCAGTTGTTTCTTTAGAAGAAATTTTATAATTCTAAACAAACATAAATTAGTTTCTGCCATTTCTAAATTTTTTTAAAATATCACTAATTTTATTTAGATCAGAATCTTTTTATCTAATTTATAACAAACTAGTCCTTTATTGCTTAATCACTATCAGCGGCAGTGAGTATTTGCGATTTGGAGTTTGATGGTAAAAAGGGTACTACTTAAAACTTTCACTAGTGTGAACTTTCTCCAGTATTTATATAGCCTACATTTTGAATATACACTTTTTTCTTCTTTTAGTTTCCTATTTTGTTTACCTTGTGCTTGATTTTCGATATATATGATTCAGGTGGTA
Source organism: Phaseolus vulgaris (assembly GCF_000499845.2). Classification (NCBI taxonomy): domain Eukaryota; kingdom Viridiplantae; phylum Streptophyta; class Magnoliopsida; order Fabales; family Fabaceae; genus Phaseolus; species Phaseolus vulgaris. Next base: position 41,761,331 of record NC_023758.2, on the reverse strand, counting down.
GCTGGTGGAGGTGCAGTTGAAGCAGCTTTGTCAGTTTATTTGGAGTACCTTGCTACAACTTTAGGATCTCGGGAGCAGTTGGCTATAGCTGAATTTGCTGAGTCTCTGTTAGTCATTCCAAAGGTAAGTTATAAGCTAAATTAATGGCTCATGCTTTTGGATTTTCTCCATATTTTACAAATAACTAGGGTGTAGGGCCTAATTGAGCAAATGGTGCAAAGTTTGGTCTTCATCCAACGTTTGACAAATATATTTGACTATATAGTTATATGTAGATTCTACACTAATTTTTTCTCTAATTTTTGTAGAGTGGGCTTTCATGTTTGGATGAACCTTTACTTGTTGATTTGATATTTAACTTCAAATGCTTTGGTTTATTGTGTCAATTAGTTTTGATAGATTGGTTCTTGGTTCCAACCATTTTCAAGTGTATATATTGATGTCACTTAACTGGTGCAGGTGCTCTCTGTTAATGCTGCTAAGGATGCCACTGAGCTGGTTGCAAAATTACGGGCCTACCACCATTCAGCGCAAACTAAAGCTGATAAGAAACATTTATCGAGGTATTGCTTACTAGTAATAGTAACGATATAGTTTCCTTTGTATTGTCTTTATAGCTTTGAGTCTGTTTTTTCAATTTAGCTTTGCACATTATATTTCTCAGCATTAGTATTTTCTCACAACCTGTGTCTTGGGGAGTGGTAATTCTACAAATATGCTTCTTATACACACTAGAACTTCATAACCATTTTGACGTGAAGCTATTGACATGATTTTGCAATGTCATGTGCATTTATTGTTATTTGGCGTTGTGGGTAGAGAGATAAAAGAATAGGATATAAATTTTATCATTGGAATTGGACAGGTAAAATAAGTTTGTGCATCTACCCATAATATAGAGATTCAATTATTATTCCAACAAAGGAATGTTTGAACAACGGAAATTAGAGAAAAGTACAATTGAGAATACATATGAAACGATCCTTGATAAGCTTTTACATTCTTTTCTATTCCATTAAAATTTCGATATTGTTTTGCTCTCTTTTTTCTCTCAGCATGGGTCTGGACCTCCATGAAGGGAAAATCAGAAACAACTTGGAGGCTGGAGTCATTGAGCCTGCAATGAGTAAAGTCAAAATTATTCAGGTATGTATTTAGTTAAATATCAACAGTTGTTGACTTCAAGAAACAGCTTCCATCTTATACAGCTGCCTGAGCAAACTTTTTGTTATTTATTTCAGTTTGCCACCGAAGCTGCTATTACTATCCTACGAATTGATGACATGATCAGGCTTGTCAAGGAAGAAAGTCAAAATGAAGATTAGAAGTTTAATTGAATTTGGGGTCTACTTCCCAGTTCTTACAAAAGGGAGGGTTTTGCTGGTTGTGCTGGTGTGCATTTGAAGAGGGTATCTGCATTTTATCTTCAATGCCCTTGTTCTTGAAGAGAGAATGTTACAATTGTTTTTATTAAAGTAGCGTTTATTATATTTAACTATAACTAGCAATTTATCTTCCTACAATTTTAGGCACACATTTTTGGTCATGCATTGGCTGTTTGCATGTTTGTACATCTGAGGCAGTGTTTGATTTCTGGAATTTTGATATTTTATTTTTAGTAATTAGTTTTTAATGTATGAGCTAAATACGTGTGCAAATTGGATTACGATGCCATTTAATCTTTCATATCAAGAGGATACATAACTAGTTCTAACATAATTTGTCGTTAACATAAGATTACGTTGCTTTTAGGATGGATGAATCAATATAGGTGAACTTGTATTCAATAGAATGGATAGAGGAACGGCTTTTATTGCAATGTTCATTGATTATTCAATATCCCCTCGATTATATTTAGGAAGTAGTTATATATTTGACAATAAATTTTAATACGATGAGCTATTTTATCTTGCACTGGATATTTCCGAAATTAAATGAGTATGATCATCATTTAGATGATAAAATCATTGAAGATGTGTAATAAGAGACTTCTAATTTCTTTTAAATTGAAGCTAATTCCAGTGATTGTCTTAACGTATGTATTGAGTAAGAGATGTCTACATAAATATATTCTTTCAACAACCGTTTTGAAATGTAGGAATGGATGGTAGCAATGTCGTTTAACGAATGGTCAGAAGTTAATGTGGAAACCTGTAGCCTAACAAACCCAACATAGACTCTACTTACGACATCACACTGTGACAAGGAATCACACTATCAACATATTCATTTTTATATTATAAATTAAATGCTTTTATATTTTAAACTAGCTTTTTTTTTTCCAACAAGTTTCAGAAGTAGATTTTTTTTTCGAAAAATTCTCAACACTTTTTTATGTTACAATATTAAATTCTCAAATATTAACTTTATGTAATTTTAATTATTTAATATTGATGATTTTAATTGTTTTTTTCTCCGAGACACCAACCACTACTTATATTTATTCAAATTTAATTTACTTTCCAATATTAATATAAGTCCAATTAAAATGGTAGTTTACTATAGATATAGATATGAAGCATAAAAGACTATGGAATGTATTTTCTTCTTTTTCAAGTAAATTAATGGTGCCTAGTGGACACCACAACCCAAGCCGTTGGTAGATACAGTCATCAATTGCAGCACGGGAACATCTTACCTTGATCCGCAAGGTTCACATGCCCACGCCCAGACTTCATATATAAACCCTAAACATTTGCTAATCACATTTTGAGCTTACAAGTGAGAAAACAAATTAACAAAGCTCAATTACATATAAATCATGTTATTTTAGAGGGATAAAAAAACATGGAGGGAATAGAGAGTTGGTTTGGGAAGGGATTAATGAAAGTAGAAAAGGAGAGTGAAGAATATCAATCCATTGAAAATGGTTTCTTGAAGGGTATGGGATTTATGGGACATGCCACAACTATCATGGCCCTTCACAAGAACGATATTTCCTTTAGTTTGGCAAGGAAAGCTCGTTGGGATTCCTTTAAGATTTTCTCTAAGGCTATGGAAATTAAATGTGGTGGAGATGCTAATGTCAGGTATGCTTGGTATGGTGCTTCATTGGATGATCTTCTAGAGATTGTATCTGCTGGATTCAATGGATGCAAAAACCATGATGAGTCTCATGGAGTTGGGATTCCCTTATTTTCTGTCCATTTTTCTATTGATAGGTGAGTTCAACAATATTTTGCAAGAACTGGTTCTATTTTTCACGTCAATTTTAAGTCGATGAGAAAATAGATAGAGCTAAGATTTTTTTTTATCTCATTCACAGTGCTATGTGTACAGTGGGAGATGAGCATGGTTTGAGACATGTGCTGCTATGCAGGGTGATATTAGGGAAGGTGGAAAGTGTTGCTTGTGGTTCAAAGCAGAGCCAACCTAGTTCTCAGCAATATGATTCTGGGGTGGATGATATATTAGCACCTACAAAACATATTATATGGACTGCTTTTATGAATTCATACATTCACCCAAGTTATATTTTAAGTTTCAAATATAAATGTATAAAGGGTAATTGTTGTTACCTTTTCATTTAATTCATGTAATACATATTTCATATTTGTTAGCAAGTTCTTGAATCAATGATTAATCATTTCTTTATTTTGGTTTGCAGATTCAGTGATATGTGGGACACTAAAACCTCAATCACCATATGTGTTGTTTCCCAATTTAGTAGCAGGAGTTTCAAATAATTTGAAACCAGAACAAATGACTACGTTACTCAGAAGCTACCGAGTTTACCAAGTAATAAGTTCTTAATGTTTTGGTACCCACTGCTTCATTTTGAATGTAGATTAGCAGTAATTGAATAAGATTAAATACTGTTTGGTATCAGGAACGAAAGATTTCACGAGAAGTATGGATAAAGAAAGTGAGATTGATTGTGGGAGACACACTGCTGCATTCAGTGATCACAAAATCCAACTACAATGTGCACATTCTTTAGTCTCTCTTTTGTTGCCTTTTATCAACAAATTATTGCTTTTCTTTTTCCTTCTCTCTGTGCATTTAATTTGGTTTTAAATTTTGAAAGTTGGGTTGGATCCTAATTGGGTTTACATTTTGTGTTACTAGGATTTTATACAATAGAATACAACACATTGACATGAAATTGTGGTGTGTAGAGATATATGAGTATTACAAGTAATAAAAAAAAATATGGCTATGGCTTTGTTCATGTGTGCGGTTCTATTCCTATCTTTGCTTATTCCAACTTGACACTTTTCTTTAAATAATCCTTTTGGCAAAACAATTCTGTTTAAGGGTAAAAACTAGTTAGCACGATAACAAATAATTTCTTACTATTTTAATTAAAACTGTTTTTGATAAAATGGTTATTGTAAATATGACATTGATGATTTAAGTATATAATTATATATGCAATTGTCTTTATTGAAAAAAGATTAATCATTTTCATTTAGTATTTTACCATATAGATGATATAATCATCATTGAATAGACTCAATTTGACAAAAAAAATCAAATAAGAAAACGTAATAGTTTTATTTGACGTAATATAATATATTAATATTATTATATTTTGTCAATAAGAAAACTATTAACTCACGAGGATGAGTTTGAAATTGTAGTAAAATAAAAATCACCAACAGGACACAGATAACGTGTGTTTGGGTGATTCTTTTGCAAAAACTTGTGCTGTTCGAGTTGAAAAGTACTCTCTGCGTGAAGGGTTGTGGAAAGAAATCAAATTTTATGACAATGAATCTGTAACTGTGAATGGGTGTTTGTTTTGGACTGATAACAGTGTGACAGGGAAACTTTCTTTTGGGTGGCTATGGAGGTAAGTGACAAGAAGAGTTATGAAATGATCATTCATGTACTTAGAAAGATTGGGTTGTCCCCTTTGGTTACTGGTCATGCTGAAGTTTATAAGAAACTTGCAGTGTACACGGATTCAGTTGCAGTGATTATTTGCTTCGAAACTATAAATATGACACAGTGCTAAGATTTGTGGGTTTTGTATGGTAGTACGAAGGTGTGGAGTGTTGGTGTAGAATGCACATAATAGGAATGTTATCGAGATTGGAGCGTCCAGTGGGTATTTTGAAAAATGAGATTCTGATGTCAACAGATAAAGTGATACATAGTGTTAGTGGAAACCATAGTTTTTCTTCCTGAAAAATGTGGTTGTGGAGGAAGATGATTCACTTGAAACTGACGGATTCACATTACTTACTTTGTTCATAAGCAACATTAGCAAATTAAGCATTGAAGATTGTGGGGGCTATTGAATATGTTTTTTTTATCTTAAGCTTTTATGCATTGAACTTGTTAAGGTAATTGTATAGTTTAAGGTTCCCTGTATTTGATGTGTACTTTTCTGATTTAGTGGGATGCTCTGCATGGTTCCTCAGTCGTGCCTTGCCTGCTTTATGAAATTGTTTTATGTTTAGTTGTTGAAGGCTTGATTACAGATTTGCAAATTCATCATATTAACTGTGAAAGAGAAGCCTTTGTTTTTTGGGCCATTTGCATTGTATCAGATTTGCTTGTTAGACAAGGAAAGTTAAGGTTTGGAGTAAAATTTTCCACAAATTTTGTCCACGAATATTTCAGGACTGCAATACATTGGGACATAGAATTCGCTTCATGCGACCAAATCTGATACATCGAATATATATATATATATATATATATATATATATATATGTAGTATCTCATTCAAAAAGTTACATAAATCAATATATTGGGACCTAGAATCATTGTGTTTTAATGAATCAAACAGTAAAATCTATCCTTTTCAGAAAAACGGAATGAGACATTAGTAGACAATAAAAAGTCAACTTTTTAATTTGGATTTTGAGAATAATAATTGCAAATTCATTATTATGATTTATGAATTTTCATTTATATAATCGATATATGTTGTATCTGATACATGTAGTATATATGCATCATAGGTTTTACATTAACTTCTAGTGTTTCTATTTTGTGGGTAGGAGTATGTTTGCAAAGGTGCAGGAATATGAGAATGAGAGTTGCGGTTTCATTGTTGCGTGTGTGCCCTTTTATAAAAACAGAGATTTACGTGTGTATGATAGGAATATTTCCTAATAAGTCAAGAGGGAAAAACAGATTGAAATCTATATTTTCTCCTGACAAACATTGAGATGAGAGAAGTAGAAAATTTCGTCTTTAAGATACGTAGTTTGGGTAATTAGGTAATATTAAAAAATCTGTTACACTTTCAAGATACAAGTCCCTATGCAATCTAAGCACCAGGATAACATACATGGGTTTCTCACCATTTGCAAAATAACCAAGTTACACGGAACTCTTACCAATTTCACTAAATCTAGAATAATTTTTAGATAGACATTATTCATCACCAGGACTCAAATCATTATCTGGCAAATGATTTTAAGGTTGTCATCATAAAAACACAACTGTTTAACCATAAAAAAGGTTTTTGCAAAAGTCAGTAATGATTTGAGTGCCTAATGTATAATGTAATAATATATGTGCCTATACAAAAGTTTCTCCTAAATCTATCCACCACAGCGAAATTGATATGTTCACGCTGTCCTAGAGAACCATGTTGACCATGGATGGCGATGGCCAAGGTATGATCCATGTATGTATGTGAAAGCCAATCATGCTAAGAGCCAGAAATTTCTGTGAGTTTTTGAATTGAGAACATAACCTCCATTTTGGCCTTTTCTCTGTACACTAACACAGGTGCAGGAGCTGTTTTGAATCAAATACTCTGCTGTGTCTATGGCTTTCATCCCTTTCATAGATCCTCCTACAGGTCGCTTATATCTGTTTCTATGCAACAAAACTCATTAGCAACATGGTTATAACTTCACCATCACATACATAAACATTGAATAACAGTATAAAGAATATTTAGGCAGGTATTAAATCCGAGCTAAATTCTATTCAAAGTATTCAAAGAAAAAGAATTTCAGAAGCTACAAATAATATGGTTGTCTTTCTCTTCCTGGAGACAGAAGAATTTAAGAAAGTACAAAAAGTGTCTCACACGCAAACATCAATAACATGCAAAGTTAGATAGAGAAACAAGAACAATTATCAAGCAGTTCAATATCACTATTTTTTCAATGTCAATGTCTAGAAAACTTATATTTCATATCCAAATCAACAAGACAACCATATCTAGATAAATATATTTAAAATTTACAAATTAGGAAACAAAATTAATAACACTTAATTATATGAAAATTAGGAAATCTATACCACCTGCAAATTTCGCAGTAAAACCTGGAATCAGATGTCACAGATGTTGTTTTTCAATCAAAATTGAAGGTTCATCTCAGTAATAAGCGCTGTATCTAAATTTAAATTTTATCGTAAGATTAAAGGATAGGTAATTGGAATGAGAATAGCATGTTATACGAACCCTAATAATGCAGAAGAAATACTGCGTTTCTGGCCTATAACTATGACATCGACCCCATAGGTTTTGCTGAGGGAAAGAATGGTGGTGGCCCTGTCTTTTCCATCCATCTCAACTATCATCGCACGCACTTTCATCTTTGGCTGAGAAGCCCTGCAAATGTGTTTCATCTCCTCCAGAAAATCAACCCCTTCTCCCTCGGCCGCGGCGGCGGCGCCGCCTCCTCCGCCAAATTCAAGGGTTGCAGTGGTGGAGCTTCCCAACGAAGGCATCTTGAGGAACGTGGAAATAGTGTTGCGCCAGGAGCTAGGGTTCTCAACATGCAGCAGAATCAACTCGTCTTGGTCGATGACCGCATGCGACAGGGCGTACTGTAACGCTCCCGCTGACTCCCGTGTGGGGTCGGCCACTACCATGACCTTCCTGGCCTCCGCGCTGGCGTTCCGGTTACTCGCCATGCCTTGCGCCATGCCTCAGGTCGCCGTCGACGCCGCGAGGCGAAACTCCGAGAGCGGTGAAGAGAAGAAAAATGGAGATCGAAGTGAAATGTGATGAAAATAGCGATGGTTGATAATATGAGAGGCTCATCGTTTTTGTGATGGCAGCGAGTACACGGGAACAGCTATCATCCTTCTCATCTTTCTTCTCTCCTCCTATCTTTAGCATCTCTTCTCTCTCCTTCTGACTCGCTCAAATCCTTTTCTTTTTAATGTTCTTTTATTTATTATTTCCTTCTTCTATTATATTATAACAATCTGCTGCAATAACTTTAAGTTTAGTATAAAATCTCTTTTTTAATGTGATTTTTACAAAAATATTAGAGTGGTTATATAGTTACACAATGTTTATTATTAAACATATTGTTTCGTGTTTCTGAAAACAGTTTTTTTATCAACTTAATTTTGCCAAGTTACTCCACACAAATTATCAAAATAAGTTATTTTTATTTTTTAAGAAAATTGAAACAAATATCTAAAAAAGTTATTATTGGTTGAGTAGTTTCGAAAATATTGAACTTTGTCAACTGCAACAAAAGATACATCTTTTCTAATATTAGGTAAGTTTATTCGTACTTTTTTTATAAAATAAGTATATTTTTTTCATGTGTTGGTATAATTTACTTATTTTAGAAATAAATAATTTTTACATTTTTTAATAATTAAATAGTATATATTTAAAATAAAATTTTATTTTAAAATACTAAACTGATTCATTACCTAATTAGAGTGAGAGCAATGTACGTTGATCATATTCTCTGGAGTTTTTTCTCTTGAATTATGAGTCACATGAAACTTCAATTTATGATTATCTTTTTGGTTGAGAGTGAGACTTTACTTTAATTTGTTAGAACGATGGCATCTTTATTGTTTTAACAGGGTGAGGTATCATCGGTTAGGAGTGGTACAAAATGAAAAACCTTAAATCATAGTTTTAATAATTGAATTTGATACAAACGGCAACAACGTGAATGAAATCCAAATAGAAAGTTGAATCATGCTGGGGAATGGAGAAGAAATTAGTAAATAAAAAATGTTATTTTTTTATCAACGAAGAATAAATTAAAACTAAAACATTTCAGGATAACAAAAATACAATCATAGCATCTAACAGCATTGCAAGTTTCCACCTAATACATAACCAAATGGGCTTACTACCCCAAAGTAGATCAATTTTTTAAAATCTATATAAATTCTCTTCAATACTAAACCCCTTTGGCACTCTTAATAGTATAATTCCTACCTCAACCGCATAAGAGGAGTGCTTTGCCTAACCGAATGCATTTTTCTTCTTTAAAATCTGTTCCTTGCTATTGTTGTTTCTTTTTATTGCTCCTTCCATCTTGCTTCTCGAGCCCATCCTTCCAAACCTTCACAACCCGCACTTACGAAATACCCTTCCTAGTCTTTAGCTAAGATAGTGACATTCTGCTGTGACTAGAGAATACAACAAAGCAAACCAGATAATTCAGGTAAAGTACAAACCATAGGCCTGCCACGTGTTCCTTCATTCTCTGCAGCACAACCAGAACTGTCACCTGCTTGACCTGCTTCTTAAACATAGACATACTCCTTCCAACTCTGCTGCTCAACCTGAACCGTCATTTTGTTCTATAATGCTCAACGGGACATAAACTCCCATCCAAGTCTTACAAACCATATCTATCTGTTACACAAAGACCTTTCCTAGCCTGTGACTAAGCTAGTAGCATTTCTGTGTGGTTGAAAAAGCACAGAAAAATCATAATATCCCATACCCAACCTATTACATATACATTCAAAAGCGCATTGCACAACCAAAACAGAACCAGATCTTCCTATTACAGTGAAAACACTGGTTCTATACCACACACAACCCCTCCCAATTCTTCGTGTAAAGTAGATTCCAATTCGAAGCCAGGACGTCTCCACCTTAATTTTCACACCCACACCGAATCAACCCAGATACCAACCTCTCCCACCTTAAATCCTTGGTCTAGTGACAGAGAATATAACCTAGGGTAGACTGCCTTTAAGTTGGTATTATTAGCCCAAGAGTCCTCCAACAATCTCACTTTGTCCCCAGCCCCAATCTTCCACCCATCTACTTTATTTTGCTATACCATAAATTTAAAAATACGATCTCCTTTAATGTCAAATAACAAGTCCCAAAAATATAAAACAGTATTAATTACTATTTTAGTAATCATATCATTTCATTCACTTAAATTGTTAAAAAATAAGAGAAAAGTAAATAATTATTAAAAATAAATTGTATAATTAAAAAGAAGATAATTATAATAATACTTTATAATTGAAAAGGAAGAAAGGGGGGAGTATAAAAGAAGGAAACTTACTTTCCACTATAGATAGGATAGGCAGAAAAGCGAAGAATGTTGGAAAAAAGGGTACAGGAAATTAGCACACTTAATTAAAAGCTAAGTTAAAGATGAGGAGCATAATTATATGATATAGAATACAACTTCTGGTCTCTTCTCTTGGGACCAAACAATGCTACATTTTAATGCCTGTGACCGGTCACTTTCAAACTCACATCAAGACCCTTAATAAAAACCGGGAGGTGAATAGGAGGAAGGAGGGATTAGTAGCTGTTTTGCCATATTTGTGGGGTCTGCTTGGGTGGTTGGCTTTGAGAACCACCAAGTGTTGCTTCCCTGGGATTCTGCTGCGGGTGTTCCAGAGATACCCCACTCTGAGAGTGATAGAAATTAGGGTAACCAAGGGATCCAAAATGCTGAGAAGGCTGTTGTGGACTTTGCCGAAATCCCCCTGCTTGTTGATTCTGTCCCTGGAAGCTGTAGTACGTGCTGGGAGGAACTGCAGACATTGTTCGAGAGCTAGGTCCATGAACCCACATGGGAGAATTCTCATTCTGACAACCAAACACAAAATCAGCACGTCCCTTCTTTAATATAACCAACCACAAATATTAACCATTTGGGTTGGGACATATCTAAACCTGGTAATTTATATATTTTTTTAAAAGGACCGTGGTTTTTCACAACCATAATACTACCTCCGTTCCACAATAACTGTATTTTAAGGTTATTGCATGCGCATTAAGAACAATAAATATACTACTTTTTGAAACAATTTCACTGAAATAGCCTTACTCTCCACATAAATACGTTACTCTGAATAAGAAAGAGAAAATAAATGATTTGAGGGCATATTAGCAGGATAAAAAAATTAATGTTTCATTAGAAGGTGAGAACATCAATCATTTTGGATCTTCTTATATGACTAAGACTGCAATTATTTTGGAACAGAGATAGTTTAAAAATTAAAAATAACTCCAGTTTTTAAAGGTTGAAATGTTGACACTTAATAGGCTCAACTCCCAAGACATTGTACGTGGAAACAAAAGCAGTTAAATGAAGATCTTTACCTGCTGTAGTGAGATCATATGATTGTTGTCCTTGTACTGAGAGTTTATAACATCATCATATCCAATGGTTGTACTAGTAGGCGCAGCAGGTGGATTCAATGGATAGTTTCCTCCAGGAATGCTGGTGGAACTTCCAAAACCATATCCAGATGCAACAGCAGCAGACTGAGGTAAGCTACTGACAGAAATGCTATTTTTATATTGTGGAAGCATGGCAGCCAAAGATTGGTGGTATGTGTTATTGCCAGCAAAAGCCTGCTGAAATGCTGATGGCATGTAGGTATAACTCTGAGGCAAGAATGGATAGCTTATCATATTAGCAAAATGTCCCAGGGGAAGAGTAGGCTGGGAATAGGGATGCAGAGCAAGGTGTTGTTGTTGGGGAACTGCAGCTCCAGTGGCAACATTAGCTCCAGGTAGAGCTTGTGGATTAGGTTGAGGCGTTGAAATGTTATTAGCCCTCAGAGCCTACAAGTTGACAAATAATATTAATGACACTGAATACCATCTTTTCCCTCGTAATAAACAAAAACTATAAAATCAATATACAAGTACGGATAAAAATGTCAAACTCCAAATCAACTGTTTGCAAACAATGTCAATATAAATTGCACCCATAACCTGGGATTATTTTAGATTCAATATGATAAAATGCATGTCCGCTTTCACACATGTAAGGCACAAATACTTGTGTGAAATCCATATTCAATATTAATACTTGCACAAATACTTGTGTGAAATCCATATTCAATATTAATACTTGCACAAATACATCCATATTTGTGGTTTTAGACTATAGTCCGTTCTCTAATATCCAGCAACCACATAGTACTAGCCAACCTCAAGTATTACACTTCACACGGACTGGGCAGTGAGAAAAACCGTCAACTAGGGTTGGAAAAGGATAATCAACACCTTGATAATTTTAATTTTATATTTGTACATATATAAACATATTTTATTTAATATATATTGTTATATTGTCTCACCAACATCTTCATTTTTTAAAATCATAGTATTTCAGTGCTTTTGCACAATATAGACACATAACAATGTCATCCATATTTTATCCGCCCCAATTTTTATGGGAATACCAAACTGAATAGTAACACAATGAATGGACATAGAATCACTCAAGATTTATCACCGGTAGATTGCAGAGCAGAGTACAGAAATATTCAAAGATTAAATCAAACACAATACAGACACAGGATACCATCGATGCAGGCACCTAGGCATAAAAATCCAAATGCCTCTTCTCATTCAATATATGCTCTTAAGTTGCTAATTAAGTAATTAACATAAACATCGTAAGTAGAAAACAGCGACTAGACAAATATTAGCTCATGTGAAGACACTATTAAGTAGCCCAAACCAACACTTCCCTAGTGCTATTATGTATCAGAATATCAGTATATAACTGCAGCCCACAAATATAATGAACATGCAAATACCATTACATATTCTCTTTGACTAAGAATAATCAACCTGTCTCAAATGCTATAGAAAAACTAAGATAAGCTAGAGTAGAAGTTCACCTCTGACATGGTTATACTGGGACCACCAATTGAAGAAGCAATGTTGCTATATTTCGCAGGCAATGATTGTGTTGCAGGGAAGGGTGAGTATGGGATATCCTCCCTTGCTGTTTGAACAGTTGAAGCCAACAGAGCACTGGGCAAAGAATTGGTATAAGCCTGCCAAGAAACAGCACTATAAGTTTAGTGCAAGTAGCAAAATAGCTAGATAATATTGAAACAAGATAAAAGAAACTACAGTAATACAAGTTATTACTAGATATGACAGTAAAGCAAAAAAATGGCCCTGCACAATATTATAAGTCACCAGTAATAAGTTGCCACACAAATTTGTCTAGTAAAGTCACTGAGAATTGAAATTCACTCAGAACAAATACCTGTGATAGAAAAATCATACACCACCCCAGCAATACGGATGACATAACAAATGGGGGAATTTCTATCCTCAATTCTCAATTCGATCACAAAAATTGATTAAAATTGGTGACTCAAAGAGCACCTTTTACAGTAAACTACTCTACCACTAATTATTTTGTTTGAAGAGAATAAGCTAGATTTTTTTCTCAAGAAAATGAATAGCAGCACAGCACTGTACATCTCCTAGTTATAACATGATATTCGTTAGGACACTGAGCTTGGACCACAGCTCAACAACCCATCTAAATAGGAGAGTTAAATAGCAGGAAATGTTGCAGTTAATTAGAATATCTGAGTGCTACAATGGGCCTTCATGAGCATGAAGGGCGAAGCCAAGCTTTGGTTACAATCTTGGTGCCAAGAGAACCTTAACTTCTATGAGGATTCATTTTCCACGGCTATGATAAGAAAGTTAGGCTATGGCAGTTGGATTTTTGTGGGACTGACTTCCTTGGAATAGAAAGACCAACAAGATAAAATCACCATTGATTTCTTTGAACATTCAATTTAGAAGATCAAGAAGCAAGCTGAAATGTCCATGGAGAAGAAAGGGAAGTCACCAAATTTTGGACAAAATGATTAAGTGTGACAAAAAGTTGAAGTGCATGGTGACAAGACTGATTGCCGGCCCTCAAGGATTGTAGCCCCTTGTATCATCATCCAAATTTCCCGATTCAAGTTTGAACACCAATAACAGAGATAATGCTAAAAACCCATGAGGCTGAGAATGTCTCATTACCAGCAAAGACAACCATTGTCAGCCAGGGGTGGATGCATCTCTCTTGAGTAATTATGCTCAGCCTATTACCAATCCACCACCACCCTCAAAGCCACACTATGTGTGGGCCCTTATTGATTGGGTTGCTATGTCTGCGCAGCCAGAAGATATGTAGAAGCTACATGCTTCACACAGAACAACCAGTTCAAGAAGGGGAGGAGGTCTAAGGAAGCATTGAATGGGAACTCTACAAAATAGATTTATTTTCTGAGCTAATGGACCAAGCACAATCAGACTTTAGTGAACAGATGAATATAGGGAAGTTTGACAAAGCATCTCGGTTTTGAATATAATTCGCTAAATCCCATCCAAAGTAACAAAAGGAATAAAAGTAAAATCTAATTATTTCAGCAGCTACACATTTTGGGCTTAATGAACCAAGCCGAAGTAAAATCAGAGAAGCGAGTCAGAACTTTGGGGCACAAACCCCTGTTCTTGAACACACTTAATGGATCTTCACTTTTATCCAACACAAGAGTGGTATTAGATGCATTTAAAGCCAGTATGTAGTACTGATTTAAGCTTATCCGGTTTGAAATGGCAGAGATGTTTTGCCATTGTCCCTGATGTCTTTCCGGTTATTGTAGCAGCTACTGTTTTGCTGAGCTGAGCTTTATGCTCAGCTTCTCTGGTGACATGCAATTGTCCTGGCTACAGCAGAAGTCAGACAGAGAGGCTAAAACCAAGGGGTACATTCCTGGAAGTGGATGTCAGACAGTTCAGTGCACTCTATGCTTCCTATGCAGGGAGTCCAGTTATTTATCGTCTCATAAAGCATGGCAACTTTTATGTCTCCAAGACAATCCAAGCGTGAAATGGTCCTTATTCTCACTGCCTACAAAAGCTTCCGACTCTGATTTTCTAGGAACACTATGCATAGTGCAGAGGTCGTTTAACAATTTTCCGAAAGTTATAACCAAGATGCACAATCCTGGCAGTGGTGCATGAGATGGTTCAGTGGCTCTCTATAAGGCATCGCAATTTTGATGTCTCCAAGACAATCCAAGTTATAGTCCTCATGATCACTGCCTATGAAAGCTTCCAATTGAGTTTCTAGCAACACCTATGTAAACTGTAGATATTGTTTAAATAATTTTTGCAAGTATCTTACTCCACATTGTTGCCTTTAAAGGAACAACATCCAGGTTGCATTGCAAGAAGAAGCACAAACGTCAAATCATCAGTCCATAGTTTTGAAGGATAGAGTTGTACCAGAAGTTTCCTTATCTCAGCCTCGGAAACAAGGCTGTTCATCTAGTGGCAGGTAGGATTATAACAATGACATTGGGCCTATGGCCCCCCAACAACTAATCTTAATAGGAGTTAAAGAGCTGCTGATGTGGCAGTTAGTTAGGATATGTGAGTGGTCATATGGAGAGGGGGTGCGTGTAATCATCATCCAGTATCTTTTCTGGTAGTCCTTAGGGACTGGGCAGACAGAGTTATCTCTTCTATCAGGAGCATTTGCTCTGGGATTACAGGGGTCTTTGCTGTAATATTTCTTATTTTTCCAATCAATAACATTGTTGTGAGGTTCTAATGAATCTAGTTCCTAACAATATCAAAATCACTTCAGAACTAACTCAACAAACAGACTCAGAAATGAAAATGTTACATATTGCAAATCAAAAGATCTAAGAAGTTTATGCATTACCATTACACTAGAGAAGGGAGACAGGTTCTGTATCTGTGAGCTTGTCTGTGAATGAGGGTATGTGACATCTGGTTGTTGGGCATTTTCGTATGCAAACTCGTGCTGGGAAGAAGGAAATGAATATTGATTTTCCTGAGAGGTTTCAGGGGCTTCAGATTTTAAAGCCTCCGATTGTGAAATGGAGGAATGCTCGTAAGTCCCAGCATCTACACCAGTTATGTGAGCTAAATTCCCATCCGAGGTAGAAGTAAGATGCTCATCCCCATAATAGTCAGGATTTCTGCAAGAAAAACAAAGCATACCTAAGTAAGATGCACATCCCCATAATGACCAGAATATTCAGAAAGTATACTAATATCTAAGCACATACCTGACATCTGAGGACCCAATTGTTGAAGCATCAGCTGCTCCAGATGCATCCTCCAAGTTACTTTTCAAGGGTCTAGATTGATATGGGCCAGATCCAGAAAGGGAAGCATCATTAGCAGATCCAAAACTTCCAAAGCTCAGATTCAAGCATTCAGGGGTATGGAGTTGTAAATGATTTGGAATTACTACAGAAGAATTTTCCCCTTCTTGTTCTGTCCCCTGATCATTTGTGTGTAAATTTAGCTGCTCTAAATTTGCAGCAACTGATGAAACACCTTCAACTGAAAGAAAGATGTTACAAAATCATGACTTAAATGAAGGGACGTGTTTGATATGATCGTGAACTTCAAACAATATTATTATAACAATCTAAACCATTAGAGATCATACACAGGCAGGCATATGACTATACTAGAATTACAATAACTCCTTTTAAACCAGTCATTAGTATAAAGGATGACAAAGAAAACATAATAATAACAATAACCAACCCATTGGATTCACTAGTCAATACCACATTACAATCATATCAATTCTGGATTGTGGAAAATGACAGAAAGCCAATAATCCACAATACCATATAGAAGACATTGTCATGGACAAAAGCAGAATTCGCATAATAGTTTTAAAATAGGATACAAATCAATGAAAAATAAATATAAGGTTATGCTGTATGCCAAACAAAATTAACAAAGGTTAGATAATATGTCAAAAACCCAATCACTCATGAGAGATGACAAGAAGATAATAGGACACATGACACAACCAAGACACTGATAAGAAGACAGAATTGCAAATTTAAGAAATTCCCCAGTACAATACTGCTATGGCACCTATTTAACAACACTGATTACAATAATCTTTCTTTGTGCTGGTGACTTTGATAATGAACAAAAGAGATATAAACATGAAAAATGAGCAATTACAAAGCAACTTTATATGGAAATACTTGTACCAGCACTCTAATTACATGATGACAAGTAAGACTCGTTCTGTACAAACTTTTCAATAAGCAATAATAGGAGGACAAGACAAAAAATAAAATATATCAGACTTCTTCCACAAGTTAAAAATAACTTATGCACCTCATCTTGTTTAGAAGCTCTTTGATATAACTTCACTTTTCCAAATACTAAGGTGCACAATTTAATTCTAACGTGAGAAGCTCGATTTATTCTACTGCCTAAAATCTTCTAGAAGTGTTTATTATGAAGTCTATCCAGACCGAGTTTAATTTTTTTTATGAAAAGTACATGTTCAATATAAATAGAGATGCAAGACAAGAAACAAATAAGCATCATAGTCACCTTCATTATTTTCGAAAGGATGTCGATGAGGTTGGTAGGGATTCATGTCATTGTATAAGCTACCATCAAAAGCAGATGTACTTTCGGGATTCTCTTCAGATGTACTTTTAACAGATCCAGCGTTGTCTGGATTCTCAACAGGATCATCTTCAGCTACAAGTTCATTTACATGGGACTTCAGCTGCTGGTTAGCTTCGGCAGAGTTAGAAGAGTTTGTATGGTACTCAGAGGTTGGATGATCATCTACAACTGAGGATACACAAACAGCTGATCGGTGCTCAATAGATGGCCATTCATCATTCTGTTCAACATTGGAGTTAAAATCAAAGCCTTGATCATTGTTTGTCTCTGACACCTTAGAAGCATGACCTTGCAATGAATGCAAATTGTGCTGTGAAGTTGCTGGGGGTGCAAAAACATGCTGATGGTTACCACTGTGGAGAGAAGAGTTGGGCACAGATGCCTTTGTCTGTGGCCTACCCATCCTGACAATGTCAGCCATTGATACTTGACCTGGGCTAGCACCCCATGCAGATTGCAATCCACCATGTTGTGATGAAGAAAGCCCATCACAGACACCGACAGAATCACTGCAACAGTTTTCAACATTCATGAGACACTCCATCTTAGATTACATACTAAATCTGTGATCAGTACCCAATCACTTAAAGAATTTTTTTGCTTAGAAACATAAAAGAAAAGAAAAATGAGTAAACATTAACTTTGGCCCTCTCAAACCTATATGTGACATCATATTGGTTCTTAAATGATATATAATGCCAACAAATTCATCCTCCAAAGCCAATTTGATTACAAACATGTCAATTTCAAAGATAATTTGACGTTACATATATCATTAGAGGACAAATTTAAATTTAAAATATTTATTAAGTTATAAACAGAGGACATTGTAATAAATATATAAATATAGTACATTGTAATCAGTTTGGTGTCTTGCATATCTTCGGAAGACAAACATTGACGCTTACTTGCTTTGTTATAAAGTTCACACCATGAGATAAAGTACTCCAGAGAAAAAAGGCACAGAATGCATCAACTGTTTGAGGAAAGAATAAAATTGAATCTACAGAGCTTGCAAAAGTTGGATGCTTTAACAGCCAACTTGCTTTTTAGAAAAAACAGGAGGAACCATAACAAGCACCGCCTAGTACATGAATAGAAAATTTTCTTTTCATAATAACCAGACCAAACTCGCAAACAGATCATAACCAAAAGAATTCCTTAGTTCTACTCCAATAGTGAACAAAAATTGTTGAAGGAAAATATACCTGTAGGATGGTAGTTGCCTATTTGCATTATTGTCCAATGCGCTATGCGCAGAAAATGTAGAACCTCCATAAGTAGGCGTTCCATTTTCCTTTTTCAATACAGGTTTTCCCTGCAGAAGACCAGAATCTGACATCCAAACAAAGGTGATAACGATGACAACCACAACAACAATAAATCAACAACAACAGATACTAAAGAAAACCTGATAATGTACAAAGCAGTATAAGACTAAAAACGTCATTCAAAAAATAGCAACCAGCATCAGCTTACCACCACTACTACTGAATTGAGTAGCACCTCCACGCCCAACATAGCGGTCGGCACTAACCCTAGCGCCACCACCGCTGCCACGACTAGACGTATTGCTTAACCCTCGAGGCCTGGAATCCGTTGTGTCCTTAGTCTTAAAACAAAATACAGTAAAATTTTCATCGTCAGCACCAGAAGCAAATACATAAACAAAAGCATCAACTAACTCCTCATAACATACATCTACAAAAGAAAAACGAAAACAAACTGAAGTAACTGAAACACACCTCCTTTTTCTTCTCCCGCTTGCTCTTGACCTCATGAAAAGGATCTACGAAACGAAGTTACATAAGATTAGGCACGTTCGAAGAAAGGGAGAAACGAAAGGAGTGATTGAATTGAAAAACCCTAGTGCAGTTAGTGTTATACCTTGGGAAAGGAGGCGACTAACGGCTTCGTTAGGGTCCATGTTACAGTCTTTAAGCGTTGCGTAGATCTCGTGTTCGGGGATGTTGCTCACTATCTCCTTCAGGCTCTGAACCATCTTCCGACTGGCCGGAGGAATCCCTGCCTTGTGGCCCCCGCCGCCTTTGCCGCTCATCCTCCTCGCTCGCGCTCCGACCGATCTTCCACCGCCCCCGCCGCTCTCCTCGCTAGGGTTCCTCCGCGATGAAAATTATCTCTGCTCGCTGTTTCTCTCTCTCTCTCTTTCTCTCTCTCGATGATTTGCACCCGAACGGAAAGAGAACAATACCGAACTAAACCCTCCTTTTCACTCTTCTCAGTTTCCCTTTTCCCCACTTTTTCGGCAAATTACCATTAATCCATTTCTCAAAAACCTCGTGTTAAGTAAATCCGAGATTTGATTTTGCTTTTAACGAAGATTAATATTTTCAAACCTATTTTTAGAAAATAATCAGTATTTATTCGGAATAATAACTCCTTGTTTAGTCAGATTTTAATATATAGAACCTATACTTAAAATTTTAATATTAATAAATTATATACCAAAAATAGAATTTCTTTTTAAAAAAAGTACTGCAATTTCTTTTCACAAATTACAATTTTAAATAAAAAAAATTATATATGAACAATTTTATATGTAATTTATAACAAATATAAAATAATACAACTGTTTGTAACGATTTCATTTAAAATTATTTTTAAAGAGACATAAAAGTCTATATAATTTCTGTTTAATAAAATTGACAAATTTGTATATGAATACAAAATATAATTTTTTTAATATAAATTATATCTATGTAATACAACTTTTACTATAAAATCATCTGATTTGTAGTTTCAGTCGGATTTATGGTTGGAAGAGTAATAGAAACTTGATTTTAGAATTTTGTATAAAGTTGTGACACCTTAAAGTGTTTTTTTTTTAATTTATTTTTTATTAATAAAAAAAATTATAAAATTATGAATGACTTGTTTTTTTTTTACTGAAAATCATAATTTTTATTACACTGTTTTGGTGCAAAAATCCCAAAAAGATATTTATCTTTATTTTTTAAAATAAAGTACAGCAAGTAAAAATAGTACATATTTTAATATGAAAAAAGAGTTATTTTAATATTATTATTTAGAAGTAACATATTTAGAAAGCCTATAGTTGGAAAGCTTGGAGCATTTGGTTTAAAAGGTTACTACTATGTTATCTCTCTCTAGGGCAATCATTAATATGCTATTTTGGATCTTATGGATACAATCACTATTTTGTTTCTTTAAATAGTTACTATCTCCAAAAACTAAGATACAACTATCAAACTCAAATTACCATAATCATACATTTTAACCATTAAACAGAAACCATAACTCAATATTTAGGCAAAAGAAAATCGGTTCAAACATCTAAAATGTTAGAAGCAGACAAAACAAAGCTTGATCACCATAAAAGCAGAAACAGCAAAAACTAACCATGAAAGGTAGAAGAATAGCCACTTAAAGATAGAAGCAACGGTGTAGAAGCTCACACATTCAACCATGAACAAAAAGTTTATGTAACAAAAACATCTGAAATTAATCTATCTTTTCAAATAAAACTATAATTCAAATTTAGAAATTAGTTTAATTTAAAATTCATTTTTATTATCTGATCACGGTATGTGTTAATTATTAATTTTTTTCAATTATTAATTATTAGTGTTTATTAAGTTTTACTTTTTTTTATATTTATTAAGTTTTTGTTTCTGTCACGTATATTTGCAAAAGTAACCTTGATTGTGGAGAAAAATGTTTATTTTATATTTCTTGTATATTAAGATTCATCAAAATATGTTACTTGAGACGAAATATATATAATAATGTTTTTTTTTCATGTGAAAAATTTAAAAATAAGTACTGTAACATTACATATAAGATCATATTATAATATTTTCCAATATTTGTTGGAATGTGTTATTTCTGACAAAAAGATACATTTCTTATTATTTTATAGTAAAAAATCATATTTTAAATATTTTTTTGAAAAAATAAATAAATGTTATCTTTAAAAAATTAAACTATGACTTAAAACTTGAAATTAGTTTAATTTAATTTTTTTCTTTTTACTTGTGACGATTTTGTTTTTTAAATTATTAATCAGCAATGTTTTGTCATTGTTTAGTTTATTTATTTATTAATTAATTGAATATATTTTCAGAAGTAATGTTAATTATGGGAGGAAATTGTTTATCTCATGTATTCAGTATATATTAAGACTTTATCATCAGTACAATAAGTAGATATGAAAAATTATTGTAAAATTGTAAAAGAAAACAGATACCAAGGTATAAAACATTTCTCTAATTGAATCCCTATATTACTCTTTTGTATTGTTTTTTTTTTCATCAATCTTTATTTAGTTTTCTTCTGGTTCTACTTTGCCTTCATCCTTAAAATAGTGTTTGTTGCATTTCATTAAAAGCAAAGTGGAGAAGGTTTTAGAAAGAGTAACTCAACATGTGTTATTGAATGGTGTTGTTTATAAAGGTTGAGATACATCCTTTTCAATTAGGTCTTATCTTATTATTGAATTTTCTATTTTAAAAGTGTAAACATTATCTCCTTATACTTTTAGTCCATGTGAGCAAGATATATGAATGATGTAATAAATAAGTAAGTTAATAAAAGAGTAAATTTTTTTCTTAGTAGATATGGATTAAATTGATCCAATGACCCTAAAATATTATAACTCATTAAATCTAATAAATTAAATTATGTTTTTAATCTATTACATTTTAATTTATTGTTTTTTATAACATCTTAGTTCATTTAGTAGGAACTTGTTTTTATGAGTAATAGAGGGAAGAGTTTCATGTTGAAGAAAAATAATAATTGTATTTTTAAGTTGAATTCTAAAATGA
The DNA here is from genome assembly GCF_000499845.2 of Phaseolus vulgaris. Lineage (NCBI taxonomy): Eukaryota > Viridiplantae > Streptophyta > Magnoliopsida > Fabales > Fabaceae > Phaseolus > Phaseolus vulgaris. Next base: position 41,739,119 of record NC_023758.2, on the reverse strand, counting down.
TAATAAACCATTTATTTTTTGTTTTCTCTTAAACCTCCTTCATTCTAGAATTTCAAAGAAGTCTTTCTTTATTTCCTTTTCTGCTTAAACTTTCCATTCTCCTAATTTATAGCAATAGGATCTTTGAAAGTATTCTTGTCAAAATTGAGTTAGTGTGGTACATTTGTTTATTAATGGGTGTGGTATGATTATTTGATAGGTTTTTTTTTTCTTAAAAGTGATTAATGGAATCCTTAAGTCTCTTCCACTCTTCACCCTCACTTAATAGCTTCCTCTAAGAACAATATATTTTTAAATGATGAAAGTTTACCATATCATCAAACTCTAAATTAGGTTTTTATAAATAATTTGATATGATATAGGTTAAATGTTTGTATCTAGGTATGAAGTCGGGTAATTTACTTGAATAATTTGAATTTGGAGAAATATTATGTTTTAAAAGTTAGAATTTAGGTTTTAGTTGTATTCTTCATTGTACATTAAGAATTTGTTTTACATGTGAAATTATGATTTCCTTGGTAAAAGTTGAATTTTATTATTTGAGTTATTGAAACTTTATTTTGATTTGAATTGAAAATGATATGGTTAATTCTATGATAGAACTATTGATTTTTTTTTTCCATAATTTTTTAACGGACTAAAGGCAATGAATATGACAATTCAATTGCATGAGTTTTACTAAGAGTTAGACAAAACGTTTTCACTTAAAGACTTGCTAAGCCGAATTCTTAAAAAAAAATAGTTTGATTATATAGTCTCTTGATTTAAAGAATTAAGTTATATATTATTTTGAATTATTTTAACATTTACATGGACAAATTTACAAGTGTTCGTATTATATTAATTTAATTATTTTGTTTGATGAAAACTGAATATGCTATAAAATGAGTTATTTAACTATTTTTATTTTTATTTTTTTATAATTTTGTAATATATACAAAAATAAAATCAATTACAATATCATAAGATTAAAAAATTTATCAGCGGATTTAATATAATTTTTTTTCTCAATGATAATTTTTTTCAATCTTATGATATTGTAATTGATTTTTATTTTGTATATTTTTTAAAATTTGTCTCTTATTATTACTTACAGTTTTCTAACACAACCGTTAGAAAGTCAAAGTTAAAAACTCACATCCATCTAACGCATGCAGCTTAATAAAAGTTTCTGGTTTCTGAGTTACAATTAGAATATATTTATTAAGAGGATGGATGATAAATTGTTTATGCTCCTTCAATCTTTAAATAAAAAAAGGAATTTCAAATGAATAAAAACCCAATTGTATGGTAAAAGAAGAAGAACAAATGAAGTTAATTAGTTAATCCAATTAAGAGAATACTTTTATTAGTGCATAATTTATAAAATGGTCACTAAAATCTGTAAGTACCTTTATGTGAGGTGTCCTCTAGAATTCCCCCAAATGCAAGCATGTACACATATAAATATATTTAAATAATTTGGAGAATAAATGCATGGTACCTTAGAAATACTTATAGTTCTGTCTTATGTTAAAGTTCAAATGCATGGAGACAATAGCAGCGTTCAAATGCATATAACCTAACCTGAGTTGTATTCTATAATATTAAAAAGATTTAAAAAATGTTGGAAAACATGGTTGATGAACCACATGAAGATAGGTGTGGTACCATGTTCAATGAATAATATAATAATGGAAGTGAGGTTTATCTTTGAAATATTAGGTAGAGGAGTAAAAGTGGGACCCAGAAGAGAATTTTGTTTTTGGTACAGTGGAGTGTTCATCCACCAATGATTAATACCATTATTTATTATGTTTATTGGGTACGCACACTTACCACTTTGCTCAAACCATGACTTCTCTATTTTTGGGTTACTATTGGAGTCCTGTATTATCTATGAGTTTCTTCTGAGTTTGGGAGGAATAGGAAATTATTTCACAGTCAACTAATTTCCCTCACCACATCAAATTGCAATTCCATGTTTAAACTGAAAATCGAATCTAAATTCTTAATTAAAGAACTCACGTATCAATCTTGCAACAACAAATTTTGATATCAGCTTCTACTTACAGTAATGTGATAACTTTCAGCTCATTTGAGTCTTAGTCTTAGACACGGAATGTATCGTTAGAGAAATATACACATCCATTCTTTAAACACACAAATACTCATCCAACACTCCTAAAAAATATTTTTCTTTAGTAAATTTTCTTCTAGTAAGTAGTAAACAATAAAATAATATATTGTAAGTCACTTTATCATTAAGTATTTTTTTAATGTTTAAGTGTCTATATCATTACTCTATATCTTTTAATCTTCACGATTTCATGTGTTTAAAGTTTGACAGTATTCGGTTAACTCTATTTTTCCATCTCATTAATTAATCTAATTGTTTTACACAGATTAAGAACAACAATAAATGTTATTTATTGAAATGATTTTACAAAAAATATTTTTTCTTTCTTAATAAGTACTTCATTTTTAGTTGCTGCAGGTAAACATTTATGTAATTTATTTAAGAACAAATTGAAACTAAAATGAAGAACTAATATTTCATTGAAAATTTATAATTTTACCTTTTTTACAAATTAAAACTACAATCAATTAGGACTAATGAAGTATTAACTAGCAAACTGCAAACCAAACTACAGTTGACAATAGACAGATTCACCTTAAGTTAAAAGAAACCAATTATTACTTGTTGAAAATGACCAATTAATTAATCCCTGAAAAAATGGGGATACACACATCACAGTTGATCAATTGCATTCATTATGGACATGGATTTGGAAACCTTGAGTGTATCTTGTTAATTTCATCAATTATTTCAGGTGTGAGCTCGATCTTGCATGCATCTAGAACCTCCTGGAGTTGCCATGATTTGGTAGCCCCAAAAACAATGCTAGCAACAAGTGGGTGTCGCAAAACAAAGGCTGCTCAAGAAAAAACGAGAGGATAAAATAGAAAAGAAAATCAGACACGCAACAAGAAAATAAACTAATGCCTCAAAAGTCCACAACATCAAAGGGATAAGCTCAAGGACCACAATCAATAGCATAGACAATGGACGTTTGAAAAAAAAATGAAAAAGCACAAGTTAATTGCAAATGGTGGAAAAAAACTGCATTATTTTCGTGGGATCGACAATAACAATATCCAACAATGCTAAGATACTACTAAATTAACCATTTTTTGCATCCTTTTAAATACTAAGATTAAAGAAAACCCATTACGTTCTTGTTTATTTAGAAGAAGCCAATGTATGCCATCCAACATTATCAAGAATTTAATACTAGAGTGTTTGGAATCATTGCAAATTACGGAGATAACCCACCCCAAATCACTCAATATAAAGAGAAGAGAAGAAGGGGAGGGGGGCTTGCACATGAAGATCTAGGAAAAGATTATCAAACCTATAGCGAGAGATACAGGATGAAGACCATATGTTTTTGCAGTGTTAAGGTATTCCTGCAAAAGGGGAAACATGAATGTGGAGATTAAAATCAGTAAACAGAAGAAATACGAAGGAATAAAAGAATTTTAAAAACTAAGGGGCATTCAGATTTAAAAATAAGTTGAATTATTAGCATTGTAACAATGTTGAGGATAATCCACTTACCACAGTAGCTGCCTCTATAATTTTATTGGACAAATTGTATCTAGATTCTCCTTCTGAATACTTCCCTGAGAATAATAGCATCAATAGTATCAGTTGGATAAACTCATGCATACCAGGACACTTCTTTTCTCTTTCCTTCCTTAATCTTGGGAAGGAGGGCACGAGGTGATAAAACAAAACGTGTCCCAAAAGATGTCAATTGACCTTTAAAAAGATTTAAACGAGCATCTGTAGGACCACCGTCTGGGGAAAAATATTTCCCTGAAAGTATACCCATTGCCAAGGGACTGTAGGCCAACAAGCTAATACTGAAAAGAGAAATAAATCAATTATCTAACAATGAGGCTTTCATTGAAAACACAGGAAAATGATTTAGGCCAACCAATGGAGCAAAAGTTATAAATTTTCAAGCATTAAGCTTTCATTGTTCCATCCATCTGAATGAAATGGAGTTTTACCACTGTGCTAGTAATAGTATTAAAGCTGATTTATATAATATAAATTTTCTTGTTAATGTTTAATTCATTATGCTGTCTAAATTACGTTTCCCAAACTCGCAACATATCATATGAATCAGAGTAATAACTTCTCATAATAGATAGGCTTCTTTTAGGAAGCACAAACATAAAGTAAGTTGGAGCTTTTATTGCAATAATTGTTATGAAACAACCATCCTAGAAATTATTGTTGTGTGAAGAAACACAAATTATTTGTATCAAACATGTCCCCCTCTGCAACCTTAACCTTTGAACTTAAAGTGTGGACAATGTACCAGTTCACCATGTACTAATCATGGAGACTCTGGTACCAATCATGCCATGTTGCGAACATAGAAAGCTATACAATTTCATATAAAAAATAATATTAAATACCTCTCCTGATGGCAGCATTCAGCCATTGCAGAATCAAAAGTTCTACAAAGAAGGCTATATGAATTCTGTCACTAAACAGAAGGAAATTAGTGTCAGGAATAAATTTTCATCCATGGAATTGTAGTATTGAGGGCGACACTTCCACGTTGAAGAAAATAAAGCAAAACAATAATACAGGAGTTGAACGGTAGTAAGTAACCAAACCTGCAGAGATACTATCTTCAGGTGTGAAGCATATTTTTCAGCAACCTGAATAAACTTCATCAAGCCATAAGGTGTTTCATTGCTAAGACCAATGTATCTGATCTGCAAACGTGCATTCATTTTCATACTCATGAATAATGATTCAGGAATTACAATAGTGACAAGTTGACAATTGAAACTATTTAACAATGCCACTTGCCTTCCCGGCTTTCACAGCTGTGCTGAGAGCTTCAAGTTGTTCATCTATACTAACAGAAGCATATTGTCGGACTGGGTCATACTCGGTTTCTCCGAACATTGGAACATAGCTACAAGGATTGGTGTAAAGAGTTAAGATCCATATATGCACATCCATTGGGCCAAAAATGAGAAGCCGACCAACATGAAATATTAAAAAACAATGTAAACAAATGCCCAAATACTTAAACTAACAAAAACATACAAACCGGTCAGGCCAATGAATTTGATAAAGATCAATATAATCCATCTGCATCCGCAACAGACTGCACAAATTCAATTGCATAAGCTATCAGAGTTTATTACTAGACAGAGAATCAAAAGATGCAAAACTTAATACTATGTTATATCTCTTCAGAACAGAACCCCTCCTATCCACTTCCACCCGCACCCAAATATTTCTCTCGAGTGTATATTATGAGCCATCACAATCTAAATCTCCATCACTATTGTTCTGATAATTCTTTTTTCTTATTTAATAGTCCAGCTGAAACTCAACAAGTTAAATGAAAAAGCTTCTATAAAAGTTAAGTGCATGAGTTAATTTAACTTATGAAAGAAAATCAAAGTTATTTTTTAACTCGTGTTTATGGAACAAAAAATACCTAAAACAGATTCTACAGGTATTATTTGTCCACCATCTACTTATAAACAAGAGACAGCCATTGAGAGCGTGTCTGTAAGCATTATTAACTTGACTCTGCATATACGATACCAAAATGACTCTGCATGTAGGACGTGAATGGAGAAAGAGTTAAGAGAGGACCTAACCTACTATCAATAGCTTCAATAATATTAGAGGAATCCAAACATTTAGGACCATCTCTAATCCAAGTCATCTGCCCCGATGGTCCAGCAACCTGTTCTTGCGATAACAATCATTAATTAATATGCCACACAACAACTTCAGCAAAACAAATAGTAAACCACCGAGTTTAGTTTCTGGAATTGCAAGGCAATGTCACACTAGTCCATCAATCCATCAAACTAGAAAAAAAAGTCCTTAAAAGTTCAAATCAACAAAAGTTAGTCCTAAATTAAAAACTTGTGTAACTTTTATAGAATTAGGCACAAAAATAACAGTAAGTTTTAGGGCATTTCATACAGACTTAATTATATATTTTATTACAAATTTTACCGTCCTAGATCCGATTTTCAAAATGTCTAATGGTGTAAAGATATATCGTGAAAATAAAAGTTGAAGAAAATTACACAGCATCAATTTGAATACTAATCGAATCGCGCATTCCAATTTTAGGAACTACGATGATTTCTAATAGCGAACAAAAGAGACAGTACAACATGCATAGCGAAGGAGAGAAAAGAACGGAACCTTAGTGGCAATAACGACTCTATCCCTGGGGATATTCCGGTGAGCAATCCAACGGCCGAGATACTCCTCGCTCCGGCCGCACGTGTGAGGGCGCTGAGGCACGGGATACATTTCGGCGGAGTCGAAGAAATTGATGCCGGCATGGAAGGCTTGGTCGAGAAGGCGAAAGGACTCGCCCAGCGTGTTCTGCTCCCCGAAAGTCATGGTTCCTAAGCAGAGCCTCGAAACGGTGAGATTGGGAGCGACGTTGAAGAGAGGAACACCACACATTGCCTTCAACTACAAAATCAGATAGTTAACGGAAGTTACAGTGAACGGTTGAGGACGATGATGAAGAGCGAGACGATTGAGTTACGCGTGTGAGCGAAGTGAACACAACAAAATCGATAAATGGATAATGTCATAGCGATAAGCCATTTGAAGCACCATTCAAAATGAACGATTAAGTATATTAATAATTAATTAATTTAACTCATGTTGAATTTTAATCTATCGTATTGTGCTTTAATAAATTTTAATCAACACTAATCACGAGCGTGCAAAATTTGAATTGATAATGAAGAGTTTAGGGCTTGCAATGCAATTTGCAATGTTTGTGGGATCCACCTATGGATCACGTAACGAGTGAAGCTAACATGCATTCTTCAAAGCAAGTAATGTGCTAATTGAAGGGAAGAATGTGAGTGAAGATGAGTGGCTATCTCTGTCTCAAACACTCGCCACCGCCACCGCCACCACCACCAGCTCTCTCCAAACCTCATCTTCCCCTCCGCAACACTATCCTAGGTACCGCCCTCTCCTTCGGCCTCCTCTTCTCCTTCCCATCCGTCTCCGCACTCCAACTCCCTTCCCAACCGTGTCCTCACCGCCAGCCTCCGCAAGAGACGCTCCAAACCGCTCCCGAGGTTGTCACCAACCAGGGCCTTGTCGAGGAAGCGTGGCAGATTGTGAACGACACCTTCCTCGACACTGGTCGCCACCGCTGGTCACAGGATACTTGGCAGGTAACGAGCATCAACTAGTCATACTGATAATACTCTCAGTGTCTGCTGCTGCGTGATGGTTGGTTGATGTTGATACATCGTTTCTTTATTGATTCCAGCTGAAGAGAGAAGCTATTTTGAGCAATTCCATTCAGACGAGATCGAAGGCGCACCAAATCATCAAACGAATGCTCTCCAGTTTGGGCGATCCTTATACGCGCTTTCTCTCCCCTGATGAGGTAATCTAGTCTTCAATTTTGCATGGGGCCTTTGTTGGACGCTAGTATTAGTGTTGTCGGACTCAATTATTGGTGTGCTGCTGCTTATATACTTTATAGGAAACTTCACTTATCGCCATTTTGCTTTAATATGCAATCTAACTTGATAACATAGCCTATACCCTTCTTCATGTACTGCTGTCACCTGTTCGATATGTGGAGGGGGTTCTTAGAATTTGAGTTTGGGCATAATTCAATTCCAAAACCTAAAGTTAGCTAATAAGTTCACGGTTGCCTTTTGGGCATATAACTAGTTAATGTAAACTGAGCATTTCGTGTATTATATCAGCAAGCCTGAATATTTGCAAGTAGTTGGCTGGAAATGAGTGAGTTGAGCTAAATCCAAACTCGAGTTAATAAGAATGGATTTAACTAAAAAACTCAACTCGAGTTTGATATGAACCCCTTTTAGCAAGTAGTTGATTCGATTCAATCTCATAAATGGCTCGGTTAAAATAGTCTGATTCAAAATTATGATTATGGAACATATTCTTATTGATATATTAATTTCATACATACACACACACACACACATATATATATATATATATATATATATATCGAGCTCAAGTTGAACTCATTTGAGTTTCAAACTAGTTTTGAGTTGCTTTGGTTTATTGTTGGTCTTAGGTGACACATTGAGCCCAACAACAACTAGAAGGATGGGTATTGATACTATTATACAATTTGGGTTTAAGCCTAACAAAGTCTGAAAAGCTAATCTCATAGGATGAAGGTTGTCCTCACTTATATATACAATTTTTGTTATGTCATTAGTTAATATGGGTTTTGGAGCAACAGGTGAAAGTGCCACATGATTTGCCTCAATTCCTGGATGCAACTTATATACATGTTGGACTACTTCACTTAATGCAATTGGTTTTAAGATGAAAGCAAGCAGTTTATGGCTATATCGTTTAATAGAAAAACAAATACCCACACACATCACATATAAATCTTCCAAAACATGTAATCCTCAAAATTTTTGCTTCCCCTGCTTTTATTGGAGAGAATAAGAAACTAGTGATGTGTTTTCGTATTATCTTTTTCTTCACTGTTCTCTGTTTTGATTATGTATGCTTATGTAGACTGGTGATTTCTACTGCTGTGCTTCTCATATTTCTTATTAAATTGCACATCGACTTTTTCCACTGTTGAAAGTTCTCCAAGATGGCGAGGTATGACATGACTGGTGTTGGAATAAACCTCAAGGAAGTTCCTGATGAAAATGGAGACCTCAGATTGGAAGTACTGGGAATTATATTGGATGGTCCTGCTCATTCTGCTGGTGTTAGACAGGTAGGCAAATTTGATGAACATTCTTCAAAATTTGCAGATCTTCAAATCATCATCTGCACGATAAAAATCTACACCTGTATCTCTTGCCTTTGCTTTTATGTTTTTTGTCAATGAAATAAATATGCTAAATTAAGTATGCTATGCATTTATAATTGCTACGTAAGCAATCTATCATATTCATTACTTCTAGAAACAGATTATAATATATTTCTTTTTGTTTGCAAGAATATTTGTAGTAAGTTTACTAATAGATAGAAATAGGTGAACAACTTTTTTGGATTCTTTTGACCATTCAAAACTGTTGGAGTTCCCGTATCGACTAGAGATAAAGACTTTTCATAATATATGACGAGCATAGGGTGTGTAAACAAAAATGTATGACAATGGTGAACAACTACTAGTGGCAAATCAAATTAGGACATAATGGAATTGTGATGGTCATACTAGAAATAAGAGTCCCAGTGAAAAAAGAGACTAATGAGAGTTGCATTTTTTGTTGTTGTGGGGAACTCAAAAGTGGAACAGTGACAAAACAAGTTAGGGAGGAGGGTAGCGCTTTGATACCATGTTGGATTTGCTGAAAACTGTTAGAATTTATTCTTATTTAATATTCTGATTTATTTCCTTATTTAATTAAGATCTTTATAATTATAGGACTATCTGATTAGATTAAGATTTATTAGAATATGATTTATAGACATATCATATCATGTATACAGGAATAAAATATCCTATAATTATTTGTCGAGCTTATACAACATGGATTTTGTTGTGTAGTCTATACACAAATTCAACAACTTCTACAGCTTCCTTTATCTTTTTGTTTCTTTGCTAGGGGGATGAAATATTGGCTGTCAATAATGTAGAGGTAAAGGGAAAATCAGCATTTGAAGTATCATCCCTGTTGCAAGGCCCTAATGGAACATCTGTGACTATTCAGGTTTTGGATTCTAATTCCAAGTTAGTTTGGTACCTGCTCTAGCCTTTTTTTTTGTTAGTTAATAATGTTTTGATGTTGTAGATTAATATTTGTATTATTTCTGTCAGGTCAAGCATGGCTATTGTGGACCTGTTGAATCAATAGAAGTTCAGCGGCAACTTGTTGCTCGTACACCAGTCTTTTATCGGCTGGAACAATTGGACAGTGGTGTTACTCCTGTTGGGTACATACGCCTCAAAGAGTTCAATGCATTGGCCAGAAAAGATTTAGTCATTGGTCAGTTTTTCCTATCTTCATGTCTTTTTTTTTTCAAACTAAAATAATGTTACTATCTCAATAAGAACATTTATTTTGGTATACGTTTATGTATTTTGATTTTAAAAGCAGTGGAAAAATAATTAGCAGTCCTCTGTTACTAAATAGAAACTTTTGCCTCTAAACTAACTTGACACTGATCTGCGGAGGGGGTTTTATCTGCCTCATTTTGTTGGTAGTTTAAAAATTTGTTATTTGGGCTATGTAGCTCATGCAAGAATGAATACCATATATTGTTAAAAAAAAGTTAAACAGTGAAGTAAAGCTTCCACTTTTCTGGATCCTATTCCTGGGTATGGTAAAATTACCTGTGGACTTTCATTAGTTATTTCCAGTTTTTTATACATGACACCAGAACAAATAATGTATTTTGCAGCAATGAAGCGACTTCAAGACATGGGTGCTTCGTATTTCATATTGGATCTTAGAGACAATCTTGGTGGGCTAGTACAGGTTGTTTTTCCGTATAACCCTATTTACCTTTCCTAATGACATTTGTTATACAGGCTGAGTGATGACAACTTGTAAATTGTAATCCTCTATATATTTTTTGTCAATGAAACATAGAGATCAGTGTTCAGTTTTCAGAAAATTTATTTGCAAATCTGTGTCATTGTGTGAGTGATTCCATTATTATAATCAAGCATATGGCTTGGTCACATTCCATCATTTTAACTTTTAAAAAATTCACATAACATGATAATCTGGTTAATGTATATACTAAAATATTTTACTGCATACCTAATAATCTGTAAGAAGCAAAAATAATGGATCAAGTAGCTCATCATTAAATCATTTCTGTTGTGAAATGGACTTCATTTTTTTAGCATGGCCCCACATATGGCTTGAACATAAATCTGCATATATTTTGAATTTGAGATGTTTGAGTATCTTTACCATAGATGAATTTAAGAACTGATTTAGAGCTTTGAAGCTCTTTACTTTTGAGTCGCTTATTATGAACAAATTGAATTTATATCTTTTCACTTGCATTGTACATGTTTGCCTGTTTGCATATGTTGACACCTGGTTTTGTAGGAAGATACCGCGGCATCATAACAAGAATTTCTGTTCTCTTGTTTTTTTTTTTAAATTCATGTAATTTTGTATTGTTCTGCGATGTTGTGGATATGCTTTGGTTGATGTAAGATGAAACGATAAATGAAGCCTGCATTCTGTTGGTTATGGTTTTTATTTGCCCTTTAAAATTGCCTAATTTAGTTGCAACTTTTAACTAATTCAGGCTGGAATTGAAATTGCAAAGCTTTTCCTAAAAGAAGGAGACACGGTACGTCAGTTCTATGCTCATTACTGATTTAATGGTTTTGATTAAGAGTAAATTGTTGCTTACCTCCTTGAACTTATGTGCACCTGATGATTATACCTTAGGGTTTGGAAAGGTGCAAACAAGCTCCTTTTGTTCACATTTTGTGGGGAAAACACTCTCCCTTAAGAGACAACATTAAATATTTAATAGAATTATCATTTGACACCCAAAACAATGACTTTCGAAGTAACAAATGAATGGGGTGTTTATTATGTTAGGTATCCACTTAAATGTTGTTTTTCCTAAAAACGATATAATGAGGTTAAAACATGTTTTTATCTCCTCAGTTTTCTGTTTATTTATTTTATGATTTGTGGTCTTTCTGGTGATAGTTTTGGTGTCATGTGAATATCACATGATTATTCTCTTATATATTTATTGGTTTACAATTAGGGTCTCATGCCCCACCCCTTTTTCTTGCCTAATGAGGAGATCACATTTAGGGATTATTTATTTTCAAAAATATCTCATCCAAACATAAAGTTAGAAGGTTGTATACTCCAATTTAGCCTATTATTATTGCTGTAGTTGTTATTATTTTCAAATGGTCCAAGGCTTGACATTGCTAATTTTTAATTCAGAAGAATTTATAACCATTGTTTAATGGTGTATGCTTTATTTGCTCTTTAATTTATTTACTACTATTATTATAATTATAAATATTATTGTTATTATTACTACTACTATTGTTAATAATAATATAGTCCACCTAACATAGCAAAGCACTTGATTATTCTTGATGTGATTACAATGGTAAAAGGATTTTTCTGGACAGACACTTCAATTGCTTTGGCATCCTTTTCTGATTGCTTCTTTTCAATATCTATTATCTATCGCATGAATTCAGTTCAGAGTTAGAAATTGTATATATAGCTGTTACTTTGTTTTAGTATACTGTAGGAAACATTGATCTTAAAAAAGTCTGCTATCTTGTGATACTTATTTAACTGTTCTTCTGAACATCTTAAAGAAGATTTTCTTTTTCTAATTCCTCCATGACAGGTGATCTACACTGTTGGAAGAGATCCTCAGTTGCAGAAGGCTATTGTTTCAGATACTTCACCATTGATTAAAGCTCCTGTTGTTGTAAAAATATTTTCTACATCTGAATTTTTCTCATGAATTAACCTTGAATTATTTCTATTTCTCAATTTCTTTTTTGGTTTATCATCGGGGCAGGAATATTTCAAAGACATTTCTTTGTCTGATTTGACAAAATTATTGATTATTTGACTGATAAATGGTGATTCTAGATGCCAATTCGATAAACATTGGTAACATGAACCTTAGAAATTACAAAGGATACCTTCCAAGATACAAAGATAGCAAACCACCTACAATTCATTGATTTATTGTGGATTATTTTCTCTTTAAATACAGGAGAAGATAATAACTTAAGATTTGTTCAACAGGAAAAATAATTTATGTTGCATCTTAACCAATTAATATAAACCCAGCTTGCCCAATATTGTTATGGTTTGTTGTGGGAAAATTGATTGAACTAACTCAGGGGTCTAGTACTCTAGTTTTCTGGGACTTAAACGTATGAAGCTATATGGTGGATACGCTATGTATGATATTGATAGGTAATGATTTGAGTGTGGAGGAGACACTACCCTCAGAGTTGGATAGTGACAATGTTGTGCCACTTGAACTTGAAATAGGGTTGGCTAGGACGTGCATCTCAGAAGGTGGAGAATCCGTTGTTCAATTGCTCATCCAATGGGATGGGTAAAGCATGGAGGATGCAACTTGGGAAGAAGAATTCAGCATTAAAAGTTAATTTCCCCAGTTGAGACTTGAGGACGAGTCTAATGTTGTAGGATTGGTAGAGTGTGCTCGGAAATAGGAGAGTGGCTCAAGATGTGGAGGGTGCTAGGAGAAATAAGGGTGTGAAGAGAAGGGTTCATAACTGTGTTACCAAGAATGTGAGAGGGGAATTAGGGTACTTATGGGAATTGTGACGAGAGAGAGACCAGAATAATAGAATTTTTCTATGGACAGAGCGCATTAGCCTATCTGCTAGGAGCTGAGCTCTCAGTGGGATCATCCCCTCCTGTAATTTCTTTTTGTCAGCTATTAATACTAACATTCCCTCAATAACGGTTCCATTGTTATTTTCTTTGTTTGGACCCTAAGAAAAATACAAAATGGATTTATTGAAAAAAATGGTTTTTGATTGGATCCAATACTTCAATGACATCATTTGGTCAAAATATCTTACTTGCTCAATGATGGCTTGATTATTAAAACGTTCCACAAATTCATTATAAATAAAATAAGTTAAAGAACATCTGAGATTTGAGATTATGCTCTAGTTTTGTGGACATTTTCATTACCCCTTGCATTTGACTGGCTAAAAGTTGGAAATAAGTTGAGATCTTATATGTTTGAGTGTGTAATTACATGTTTTCCCATCATATTGAGCAAGGCTATGCAAGCAAACATTAAAATAAGTCTCCTTTTGAATGGCCATAACATAATGCTGTACTTCATGACAAGGCTTATGATTCTTTTTGGTTTGAACCTTGCAGGTTTTAGTAAATGACAAAACTGCTAGTGCGAGTGAAATAGTAAGAAGCTCAGTTTCTTAATATGTTTGTTTGATTTTTCAATCTTCTTATGAAGAAATGAAACTATAGGTGTTGTAATTATTTCAGGTTGCTTCTGCACTTCATGATAATTGTAGAGCTGTTCTCGTTGGAAAACGGACATATGGCAAGGTTTGTAAATCTATGATTTTCTTTCCACCACTGCTTTATGCTTTGTTCTGAGAATCTCATTTCCATTTGAATGCATTTTCTGTTGAACACGTCAGCTTTATTTTAAGGTGTATAGTATATCTTTTTGAAGGAGCACCACAAAGACCGTGCAATGTTTTCTTTGCTTCTATAAATGGATTTCTTTCCTCGTTCCGCTTCTCTTAGTAAAGGGAAGATAACACAAGAAAATCGTATAAATATCTTTAATTGACTTGTTATATTTGCAATGGTTTTGCTCTTACACGGGTATAAATACGTGATGCTATCAGTGTAGTTGTAACAACCTATTCTTGACACTTCAATGTGCAATGCTTCAAACAGGGTCTAATCCAATCTGTATTTGAGCTTGACGATGGATCTGGTGTGGTTATCACTGTCGGGAAGTATGTAACACCACATCACAACGACATAAATGGCAATGGAATAGAGCCTGACTTCCAGAAACTTCCAGGTACAATTTTTGTCCCAGTCTATTCTTTTTCACCTGCATGGTAAAAAATGGTAATATAGCACATGATCTGAGACCCATTTTTGCAGCATGGGATGATATCAGCCAACATCTTAAAAAATGCAGTATGCCACAACAGGGATAAAGCAGTTTCTTTGGTATTCCAATGCAACCTTTTGCTTTGGATTTATCATTCAATTTGAAACTTTTGAAGAATCTGCTTCTGGAAGTTGCCGTGTATATCTCAAGAATTTCAGGTTAATATAGATATATATGCATGAAAGGTCTACCTAGTCTTCTTGGCTACAATGACATTGAATTTAACATTGGATTAACACCCAAGATTGGCTTGAAACATTTGTAACTGTTCCATTCAAGATGAAGTGTATAGTGGATTTCACATGAGAAGAAATGGCCGAGGAAGCATGCAAGAGTATACATTCAAGCAGCCGGTGCAGCACTGAAGTGAATTGGGTTTAATACATACTAACATAGAAAAGCTTTGTTATACATTTCTATGAAGATACCATGTTCCTATTTTTACCGTACCTCTCAATAGTAACTTGTATCAGACCAATTAGTTGATTGTTCAAGTGCATGGAAAATGCCACTTCATTGATAAAGAACTCATTACATATTGACAATGATGAAAATAGAAATTGTGAACAACTTCTGCTTGTTCTTTCACTACTCTTTATTTCTTCAGTTTTCTGATGTGAGCAAGGGAAGTCCCATGCATCAAAACCTTAAGTAATTGATTCACTAACTTACAAAATCTACTTGAACAAAATGGTTAAAAAAACTTAACAAATGGATAAAAGATTATTTTATAACGGTTCAAAAAAATGTTTAATAGAACATCATTTTTTTTAAATAAATGAAAATAAACATGAAATTTTGTTATTCTCTTTTTATTATAAATTTGAGCTTTTTTATTAATATATATATATATATATATATATATATATATATTTAAACTTCAATTCGACTATACAGGTCTCCCAAAAGTATTTTTATTTATATTTATATCAAAGAAGTATTTTTTTTATATTTTATTACACTAATTTTGAATTTTGTATGTGAATAAACCATAGACTTCCATAAATTTGCCGCTTCTTTCTAAACCTTCATAAATTTGTTCTCATTTCCATAAACTTTTGTATTTTAATTTTTTTAAATTAAAATATAGTTTATATTCTAGATACATAATTTAAAAATATTTTTTCAGATTTGTAATTAATTTTTGGATTATATAATCTGAAATTTTTTCTCAAGTTCATGATTAATTTTTGAATTACATAAGCTTTGATGATGTAATATGAATTATGAATTACATAATCTGGAAGCTAATCTCATATCAATAAAAATTTTAGATTATATAATCCAAAATACAACTTTTTAAATTTTTTAGATTATATAATCCAAAATATAATTTTTTTTAAAAAATAGTCTAAATTAATTTGGTAGCTCTTTTGACAGTTTCATAATACTTTTTATTTATTTATGTTTCGAATTAAGTTTTTCGAAAATGTTGAATGGACTTTTCCATGGTATGGTTTGGAAGGAAAAATATGATATAAATAGTACAATCGATCATTTTAAGATTAATAAGTCCGGGTTGAATTATCTAGAAAAAATGACGCTATTGTCATAAATTCTGAAGCAATTAATTCAAAACATATTTTATATTTCGAAAGTTAAAATAAACATTTTTTTAAAAATAATTTTGTTTAGTGTTCTACAGCTTAAAATAAACCACGTTTATTTCGAATCCAAAATAAACACACCTGAAATCAATAGTTATAAAATTATAAAACTTACATAACAATATCAACATATTTTTGAATCTCAAAAACCTTATTTGTGTTTTGTTCAAACATAAATTTTAGATTCACCAAATAGTATGTGAATGAATTTGCAATCTGATATGTAATTAACAATGAAAAGGTCTGATGGCAAGAAGCCACTCATCACTCATCAAACCCTTGATTCATTCAAAAGGATTACAATTTCCATATATATTGTGAATTTTCATGCGTTTTCAAATATTATAAGTGGCACTCTCGATTGATGATTCAAATAAACGGAAAATTGATGAGGCATAAATGGTAAAGCATTCGAAATTGAATAATTGGATTGATAAAGCACTAGAAATTGATTTTTGGGATTATTTGTAATTAATTAAGAACAATTTGGATGTGTATTAGTCATAAATAGGTGACGTTAATAACGATTTAAGAGCCTAAGCATATATATAAATCAGAAGTTCATAGAAAAATGTGGACACAACACTAACAAGGTTCAAGCAAAAAACAACTTCAGTGCCTCCTCTCCTCAGCGTTTGTGGTAATTTTCCTTCCATTCTGACTCAAACAAGTTTGTTTTACTTTTTTTAAAGAAAATCTCTATTTCATTCTTAAGATATGTTTAAAAATTTATAATAATTCTTCTGCTTCTTTAATTTTTTTTTAGAAAAGTACTCTTTTAAAGTCTAAGTATATAGCATTTTTTTATTTATCCAAAAAAACTAGTATTTAGTAGACATGTCAATAAAACATAACTACTCTATTGTTTTTCATGAATAGTAGTTCCTTTTCTTCACCTATTCTTAAAGTGTTAACTACAGTATTTCGATCTAGATAATCCCACCAATTTTTTTCATATAGGTGTATCAAGGTTAAAATAAAATATTATATGCGTTGTGACTTTCATATCATTTTATTTGAGAATATAGTTTATTTTTATTATTTCATAATGATATTGTTGTAGTGAATAAAAACACAATGACATTATATGATGGTATATAAATATTAATTATTTTGTTTTTAAATTCATAAAAAATACTCGGTTGCCTTTGGAATATTCAATAATATAAATGAGAATGGCTAAGAGGAATCCCTATCCTGTTAACATCCTTAATCAATACTACACATTTCCTTTTTTATTATTATTTTTCGTTGTGCTTTTCACTTGGTTTTTCTGTGATTCAAGCTTCTCAATGAATGTTGTAAAAATTATTAGTAGACGTAATGTTTGTGTTTTCTTTAACTATTTATAAATGCATGTTTATAAATTTAAATGTTATTCATGCGGAAACTTTTATTTTATTAGATTCTTAATATTTGTATATAATATATAATATTAGAAAGACATTTACAAAATCTTACACCATTCTACGTAAAAAAAATTAATGAACCATTTCTAATAAAACCGTTCGTTACATTTTGGGAGCACTTAGTTGATAAAAGTATGCTTTGTAGCATAACGTAATTCATTCGATTCTTTTACTGTATCGTTATACTTAAATAGCGTTGCAACTATACTTCTCTTTAGTGAGTCGTTAATTTTTGTTACATGTTGGGAATTTGATATATTGGTACTGCATTATATTAAACAGTAGAGAGTTTATTAGGGTTAGAATAGGCAAAGTAGTTTTGAGAGAAGGAAGCTTAAACCTGACAAGACTATCCTGAGTTCTTGTTGGAGAAGGCAGGAGCAGCAGCACAACTTGAGTTTCTTAGGAAAGGAATCGTACTTGGAAAACATTATAGAGGAACACTAGTGTGTTAAGAGAATAGAAATGACTTGTGTGTTAAGAGGTGGAGTGGAGGATAAAAACAATACAGGGAGGGAGACAACATTCTTCATTACAAACCTGAAAGCCAAAACCACTTGCTCAGGCTTTACTTTTTGGTTCAGTCCCATAAAACAGTAGAAAAGAGTGCCATAAAAGAGAAAGAACGTTGCAGAGATGTCACCGTCACATTAATTATATATATTGCACCTCTTAAGCATCAGATCACCCTTCCACCTTTTTCCATAGCCATGCACCTTTTCCCCCCCTCAGTTTGCACCTTCCCTTGCTTGCTTATTTCAACTATCCCATGTCTCCTTTCTCAAGTTTGCTTATATTCTTCCTTCTCTCTTTGATCCAAGAAAGCTATGATTCTTCAAGATTTTGTCATATATAAAATATTAAAAGAACTAATGAAATTCTTCTTCACAGGAACAGACAAGGTGCTGGGCTAGTTTAATAAATCTTAGCACGTAAACATTTTCCCAAACAAGAAGGAGACACCAGCAATCTAAGCACAAACCAACCTGCAGTAATGGGTACTAGAAGCTGGCACATCGCGTTATTCTCCTTGTGGCTTTTCTTTGGTTCAGGTATAGCATTGTACTTAGCCTTTTTTTTCATGCAAAAACTAACTTTTGATTATAAAGATGTTGAAGATAGAATTTATCAGTCGAAAATATGATCGAAATTTATCTTCAGACACAAATGATAACAGTTAAGAGATCGTAGTCATGCATGCACTCTTATTGGGTACTGTTGTAAAAAACTTGGCGCAATTTGCAAATTGATGGTAGCTTTAGAAAGGGTATATACCTAGCTCATGTGCATCACAAAAGTATTGAATGAACGTGAGTCCAAGAATCACATCAGTTCATTCATACCCTGTCACCTTCAGTGGCAAGTATAGAGAAAAAGATTGGGTTACCTAATATCAATTGACCTGTTCAGTTTCAGCATGTTATTCTCATTTGTCCTACTGAACCATTTTCCGTTCCATTTTCAGGTTTAGGAACAGCCAAAATATTAAGAAATCACAGAAACCAGGAAATCTTCTCATCATCAGAATTGGGCACTCAGTTGGATGATGTTCCTATCGTCAATCCCACAGATCCAGACACAGGAAATCCGTATATGGGAAACCCTACAACTCCTCAACCACCTGACATGTCAGGACAAAACCCCACAACCCCAAACACAAATCCAACCAGCCCAACCACAACCCCCACAACCCCAAACACAAATCCAACCACCCCAACCATAACCCCCACAACACCAACCACGACTACTCCTACATCATCAGGAGGTCAATGGTGTGTCGCTAACCAAGGAGCTTCAGACACTGCTCTACAGGTTGCTCTTGACTATGCTTGCGGATATGGAGGTGCAGACTGTTCAGCATTACAACCAGGAGCCAGCTGTTATAACCCGAACACCGTCCGTGATCATGCTTCCTATGCTTTCAACGACTACTACCAGAAGAATCCAGTACCAACTAGTTGTGTATTCGGAGGGACAGCATCGCTTACAAGCAATGATCCAAGTAAGAATTTATTCGAACTTGGAAGCAAAATTATCCTCTTGTGATCATTTTCTTGGCTGTGGTCATGATATTTAAAGTCTTAAAATGGACATTTAAAATTTGTATACCAAATTTTCGAGGCTGCACAGCAAGGGTAACATGTCATGTCTGGCACATATCAAGTACCCATCCAATACATATACCATCATGCATCCAATATCTCAGACCTTTTGGGAATTTCGGGTACAGCTTGGATAGCTGAAATGGAATCACTATTCTTTCATATAAAATGCGGATTTTTATGGAACTTTCTAGAACACGAGAGCCAGTTTAAGGACTTAAACGAGCACCTATAAACTACTAGTTGGATTACCCCATCTCCAGTGTTTCTAGGTTTAAAAATTTGACTAAACATCTTGACATACCTATTTCTCAGTAAGGGATAAATCATGAATGTTCTCAGAATTTCATCTATCTGCTTAGTTTATTGTTTTCGCATTAATTTGTGGCTCCAAGGATTGAGCGAGCTTCATTTATTTCGTTGTTTTTTTAAGGGGATTAGACTTTGTCTCTATACAATTTCTACTTTATTCTATGTCTGTTACTTTTGCTTTTCCAAATAAAAATAGAAAATAACATCTAACTCCATTGCAGGTAATGGAAATTGCAAATTCGCATCACCCAAGTCAACAATGTGAGAATATTTGCAGCACCTATATCTCTCTTTTCATCTTATAAAGAAAGTGCAATCCTAATATATTATCTTATAAATGCAGTGTTAGTCCACCACCACCACCAATATTTGTCAGTCCACCAAGTCCACCAACTCCAATGACTCCAATGACTCCTACTCCACCAGGCTTGACAGTTCCTGGAGACGGATCAACTGGTGTCTTTGGTTCAGAACCAACAGGAAGCCCCAACACTGCCACATCTACCTTTTATTCCCTGCCGCTGTTTACATGTGGCTTATTGGCTTTCCTTCAAATAGCAAATTACATCTAGATGATAAACAAGGTCCAGTCATTCTTTATGTGATGTGCTGGAATTCAATCAGTCTTCCAGCAGTTTTTGCAAAATTTCAAGGAGTCAAGAGTCCACAAGTCTCGCAATTAAAATTACTTCTACCTCTCATCTATGTATGGCTGTTACTTGATCAAGCCAAAAGGATTTATAGGTAGGAGACAGTTTTTATACAGTATTAGCTACTCTTCCATAGAAAATCCTTGTAATTAATATCAGCTAGCACGCCATTTTATTTACTAAAGAGGAATAAAATACATTAAAGTACTTAAAATCATCGTGTTTGGACTAAAACAGGTTATTGTTGAGATTTGAGACCACAACACTCAGAAGGTTCCTTTGGAAAAATCTACCTTACTCACCACAGTGATATTTGAGCAGGGGATGCGGTCACAAACACAAACGTGGCTTGATGGTGATGGTTTTAGTTCCAGTTTTTATCAAACAACTTCGATTTTAAATAAGACAACAAATTCAACATGTTTACACTTAAATGTGCTCATTCAATATAAATGAATGCTTAACTTGCCACAGTTCAAATGCAATATTCATTTTATTATATATTTTAAACAGTCCTTTAGTAAAGCCATTTTATGGTTCAATAGATTAAACTGATTAGTCTAATTTGGTTCTGACAAATATGAGAATAAACATGTTCTAAAAATAATTTCTGTGACAAATACCAAATACTGATTTCAACTTCATTATTTGAGTTAACAAGTGAAAAGTAAAAGATGGAGTATCAAACATAATCCATAAATTTTTTATATCATCATTCTATCAAGGATTGTTCTTATTTACAACATATTAGGGCATATCATTTGAAATCCACCTCAGACTAGAAGTAACAAAGGTACAACAGTGATACAAATGACAGCTAAGGTAGCAACAATTGAACCTTGGTCAAATGATTGCTGTAAGCTTGATCTTGAGAAGTGCTGGAAAGCCAAATACACCGCAATCAACAATGAAACCACAGCACCTTCTTTTGTGTGCCTGACAAAGAAAGATGTTGAAGAAATTTATTTTACACTTTTGCAAAATGTAGAAAAGACAACAGCCCAAAGTCCTAAAAAAGATGGACTTGCTTACCTTAATTTCATAGCCTCATATGGAGCTATCATCACCAAGAGTAATGCCAGAAACGGCAACTCAAGCTCACCTAGAAATAAAATAATAAACCAGAAGATAATTTTTCCTTTTTTCAATCAATATTCAAGTATGAAACACAAAATGCACAACTTATTTGTAGTATTTATTACGCTCCACAATCAGGATTTTATTTCTAGTGTTTCATAGTTTATACTAAGAAGATATAATGCCGACCCTGAGGTTACTAGAAACAATGCATCTATCTATACAAGGTGTTCTTCCATCTTTACATTTCAGGTACGTAGTAGTATCCATTGTCTCTTATGATGCGCCGATACTTCTCCGTAACTGATACTCTAGGATATTTTATCAATACTTATCAATGAAGTATCTAGTCTATAAAGTACTAATAGTTTTATGATGACAATAGTTTATAATTTTTTATTTTGATAATGTCTAATAAATGTGATTTTAATTTGGATTGCAAAATTGTAATTATATATTTATTATGTTTTAAGAGTTTTTATATATATTTTAATACGTATATGTCACTTCGCATCATGTTATTTTAAAAATAAGTATATTGCCATATGGATACACATAGTACCCCATGCACGGATTGTATCCGAGCATCATAAATCGTCTCTCTTTCAATATTTCCTTAATCACGCAAGATGAATAAGAGAACATACCAGGAATATAGAAGAATAAACGAATCAGAAGTGCCACGAAAGCCGTCCACACACCATATCTACCTCTGTACGTCCAATTGGCAATTGGTGTTAAAAAAACAGACCAATTTTTTTTTAAATGTTGATAAGAAGAAAACACGCAACAAATTTTGGTAGAAAAATAACAATTCACCATATAAACTAACCAATAAAACACAAAATGAGAACGAGCGACATACTTGATCCAGGAAACGACACTTGCAGGTGCTTGCAACGCAAACAACGGAACAATAAACGATTTCTGCACCGCAGTGCCTTTCGCCAGTATCAAAACCCTACAAACAATGTCCCGATCATCCATCAGCCACGTATCAATTCTAGTAGCATAATTTCGCATAGAAAGAAAGAACATGAATCGAATCATAGCTTTCCATCATAAGAGTAAGTTACATACACGAAAAGTTACCACCAGCGAGAACAAACAATTCCGTTTGGAAAATCAATCGACGATCGGAAAGAAAGACATAACTATTCGATAATACGTTTCTTTCAGTCGTCGTTAGTCAGCGGAACAAAAGAATCACAAGAATTAATATAATATTATTTAAAATGCTGTATTAAATTCGATTTCGAAATATACAATAAATGATAAATAAATAAATAAATCAGGCGATTGAAGAAGTAAAGGAAGTGCACGGACAGTGAGGAAACGGTAGAGATCCATTGGAGATTGGGAGGAGTGAGAGGAGCGGGAGCGTAGCAAAGGACGCGAAACCCTGCGATTCGGTTACTGGTGTTGGATTTGGCGAAGCTTGTGATTCCGCGGTGACCGATGAAGGACCTTAAATCGGAAAAGCAAAGTGAGAAACGAGAAAAGAGTGAGAGATTGAGATGAGAATGGAGGTAGGGTATACCTGAGGGGATTGAAGGTGTGGGAGAGCGATGGCGGTGAAGAGCGAGAGAGAGAAGGTAGATGAATGCATGAAATTGACGATTGGTGTTGGCGGTTGAGGAGAGAGAGTACAGTTGGTGGTGAAGGAGAAGCTGGAGAAGACACGGGCATTGCCATTGCCACTGCCATTGCTCACATTTATTCTTTCTCCTGTTTCTTTCTATTCTTAGTTCAAAATTTGGATCGGTGCGGTTCGGTTCACCGACTTCGTCTTCAAATCGGTAGACTGGAAAAATTCACTTTTTTTTATTTTTTATTTATAAATAATAGTTATGAGCTATGTAGTACATATACAACACGGATACTGACACGGACACAGATCTATATATTATATAATTTTGAATTATATAAATTGAAAATAAATATTTATGTGCAAAAGTATGTTTCAGATTCTTTTGGGAGTCGGAAGATATTTTTTATGACTGGTTTAAAATAATTTGTTCCTTATTTTTATAATCATAATAAAAAATTATACAACAAATTTAAGTTTTTATAAAATTATTGTATTTGTACCTTTTAAAATTGTATTAAAACCGTGCTAGAATTTTCAAAAATTCAACAAATATTTTTTGAATTGAACACTTCACCGATAAGTGTCTTACGAATGTTGACACCGATACATATGTCCGACACGGATACATCAATTTAAGAAAAATGTCTGAACCCCATAGGTTAAGAGTTATTTATCCTCTCTCATAGTTCGACTTCGTTGATATTATCGTATATTTCTTTTTG
Organism: Phaseolus vulgaris; assembly: GCF_000499845.2. Taxonomy (NCBI): domain Eukaryota; kingdom Viridiplantae; phylum Streptophyta; class Magnoliopsida; order Fabales; family Fabaceae; genus Phaseolus; species Phaseolus vulgaris. The sequence goes on along the minus strand of NC_023758.2, from coordinate 41,714,951 downwards.
GTTGTTAAAAAATATTTACTTTAACTAATTTCATATAAATAAAAAATGATCTATTTGTTTATGGAAAATGCGTAAATTATAAATAATATCGTAAAACTTTATAAAATTTTGACGATAATTTTGTCTTGCAAAATTAACATAATATATATCTTTAAAATATATAAAACATTTAATTATCTTTTTATTGTTATTAAATTTGAACAAAAATTGACATAACAATTATGATAACAGTTAAATAGAAAATACTTTTAATATAAAGTTGTTAATTATGTAACATTTAATAAAGTTACAGAGGTGTAATTTTGATTTCTTCCCTCTTAAACAAAAGAGATTTTAGAAAACCCAGTTTCCTTAGTCCACCTAGAATAATTGCAGTAAGAGATATAAAGTATGCAGATCCCATCTCAGATGACGCAGCATTAGTGGAATATATAACCCTATCCGTGGTGTATAAAGAGATGAGATCCCCATTATTGTCTCCAGGAGTGGTGGCATCCTTTTATCAATTCTACATTTTTCTAAACTTCAATAAGAAAAATATATGGTTGGATTAAGTTACAAATCCAAGTGCGATCTACATTCAACGTTAATTAAGTATAAGTGAAAAAAGTTCATAATATATAAAAGAAAATATTTATATATTTTTTTTAAAAAATTGGATTAGAAGTGATGGAAATCTCTTGTGCAAATTTGACTCAAGTTTAATTATTATTGGATATTTCTAAGTGAAATTTTTCTAAAAAATTTCAATAATTAGAATCAAGGTCATGAGTTCGATTTTCAATTGTTTCTTACACAATTGTCTTGTGATGTGTAAATCAGGTAGGTTGAGTCACAATCGAAAAGTTCGATTTTTGGTGGAATAATTGTTAAGTATAAATTGTTGTATCTGACATCAATTATCCTATGGTGAAAGCTAGGAGAGTCAAGCCACAATCGAAATCAATGAATAATCCTATATGAATGAATAATCCTATATGACGAGAATTTCTTATATAGAAAGTTTTCTTGAATGTTCAAACATGCATATTTTGTTAATGATATGGTAAATAACGATACAAGAGTTACTAATGAGATACTTGTGATTAGAAATGTTTCCACCTGAAGGAAAGTGTATCAATATGGAAGAAGAATGACTCAAGGGAAAAATGGTTAAAAATACAACTATCAATTTAAGTTTCACATGGAATAGAAATAAAAAAAATTAAAAAATCAATTTTTCTTAATATTTTAGATTTGAGAAGAAGTGAATCCTAAATTTGATATGTATCTCTTCAAATAGCCAAAAATTTCGTAAAACAATAGATTAATCTTTTCAGTTGGATTTAGGATTTTATTCAACCATAACAAAAAATAAATACCAATTGTGATTTTTTTTTCATTTAGACTAGTAATTTTGAAATTTTTCCATGAGATTCAAAGAAGATTACCATCTTATCATTATATCATGCATTACCCAATTTGGTTCAGAAGTTAAAACCAGAAAATATGATTGGTTTTGAAAATACGAATATAATTAACATCACATTGTATCATGACGTTTAATTCAAGTAGCATAAGAAGGGTGGTTTTAAGTCTCGGAATCAAAACAAGGAAACTGTTTCCGACAATAAGTTAATTAGTTTGAAGTTGAAGATTTAAAAGTTGTCTTGTGGTGCTAATTAGTTACACTATTTACTTAACTGGTTGGCTTTGGGATTAACCAAGAACATGGTTTTTATGGTGTTGAAATTTGGACCTACACATTTTGTTGTTTCGTGTATTATTGTAGCAATGTCCACATATGCTTGTGTTCGGAGTGCGACACAATTGTCCATATTCGTTTTGCAGAAGTTAAAAACCATTACTCACCACTCGTATATCAATAAATTGACATGAATGAGAGACAAAAATGAGGAGGAGACAAACACCATCTTAAGCACTAAGGAAAGATAATAGGAAAAATGAGGCGAAAAATTCTTTTTACAAAGTTAAAATGATTTAGTAACACTTTGGGCAGAAAAAAGATATGTGCATATATAAGAGTTATTTAGGTAAATTTATATACGTTACTCAAGTTGTTTAAAATCAACCATGATCATGATAACAAAATTTTCTGCTTAGAGACTATGTATCATACTCTTTGATGCTGGCCTTTATGAAAGGTAATTTTCCTTTTATATATATATATATATATTCAAGGATTATTCTCTTTATTTTTCATGAAAGAGATTAAAAAGGAGCGTGTGAGATTTTTTTTTATACATGATATAAAAATGCTAAATAAATATATCAGGCTGTGTTAGATAATGGATTTGTGTGCTAATGAAGGTGAGAAATGTGTGAGTTTCACTATTCCATATGTATTTATGAAATAAAAATTCATTTTATTTTATTTTAAAATTTGTCCCACCCTCATCTTCATTCGTATTGTCCCGTTTAAATATTAATTAATTTTTTTATAAGAAAACAAAATTATAGATCAAATATAAAAAAATATGATAGTATGAAATAACAATTAGATAAATGTTAAATAATTATAAAAAATAAAAATATCATATGATATGATATAAAAATAAGTTGTGAAATTAAAAATTAAAAAATTAACAGTTACCTAATAAATTAAAAGTGTTTTAATAATTTAAAATAGGAATAAATATCAATAGAATGGATATTTGAACGAGTAAGAGAATGTTGATAGATTTGTACATACTTAAAATGTCTTCATACCAAATTTAAAAAATAAAGTATTATTTATATCCAATATTCAAAATTGAGACAAATTCGAATAATACCCACTAATGTGTTCATTTGTCATTGTCATGAAAAAAATGAAATAGAGAAAATAATAGTAGAAAATTTGAATTAAAGAAAGAAGAATGAAACAAATAATAGAAAAGTTTTTGAAAGTTTTTAAGATTAGTATAATAAACTTAGAAAATTGATAGAATTATATATTTATAAAAAAATTACCTTTATTATTACTTATTTTATTATTAATATTATTATTATTATATAATTTTTTTATTAATATCATTTAGTATTTTTATTATCTTTGTTTTTATTAATAGTATAATCATATAAATTTATTTTATTATTATTTAATAATTTTATTATTTATTATATAATAATAATACTTTATTATATTATGCCATATAATAATTAATTATATCATATATAACGTAAATATAATTAATTATGTTAGGTATCATAAGCAATTATCACGCTGATATTAAAATTAAATTGTAAAAAATTATACTTTGAAGTGATTTTTTCTTTCTTTTTTTTCATATCAGTGAGAGTATATAAAAGATTTTTTTTTTTTTCATGAAGCTGTTTAAACATTTTTTCGCATATAATTAATTAGACACGAACATTATCTTTTCATATTCTTTCCTTTTTCTCTATACTTAAGTTATGACGTTGAAGCAAAACAGAGTCTTAAAAATAAACAGAGCCTTAGAGAATAAATTTAAAATTAATAAATTATGTGATCCATATTCATGTTACCACGCGTTTCTCCCGGACCAAGAAAGTGACTTATTTGACCCAACAACACAAAAAAAGTGACATGGATGAAGTGCCCATGCATGCAGCTTAACCAGCAAGTTACTCAAAAACCATGAAAACGAATTCAAAGTGGTAATAAAAATAAATAAAAATAATAATTGTAAGAAAACTATGGTGGAGTATTAGGTACATATTCGTGGGTAACATCTTCTTATATAAAAACAAAAAACATGCAAAAAAAATATTTTTTTATTATTTGTTTTGAGATCACATTTATCACAGAAAACAATCTTATTCTATTTAAATATTAATTATATATGAGAGTCACTGCCCTATGGATAAAAATTTATTATTAATTAACCTATCAACATCTAATATTAAATATTATTATAACTAACACTACAAGAAAATCATCAAATAGAAACCAATTTTTAGAAACCAAAATAATTAGTTGCAATAGTAACTAAATTAGAAACCATTTTAGAAACTAAAATAAAAATTGGTTTCTAAATTAGTTTATATTATTTTCTATTATTGTTAAATAGTTTCTAAATTGGTATCTAATTAGCAACCAATGTTTTATCTACCAATTATTTAGTTTCTAAATTTAGTCTCTAAAACCTTGGTTGCTAATTAGAGATCAATTTAGAAACTATTTAACAATAATAAAAAATAATAGAAACTAATTTAGAAACCAATTTTTGTTTTAGTTTCCAAAATGGTATCTAATTTAGTTACTATTGCAACTAATTATTTTGGTCTCTAAAAATTGGTTTCTATTTCATCATTTTCTTGTAGTGTAAAGGATTATATATACCTCTTTGTTTTTGTGGAAAAAGAAAATATAAATAAATATATGATATTGAAATCACTCAAAATGTAATTAAAAAGTTTGTTTTCCCATTCATTTATAAAAAAAAAATGTAAACAAAGAATATATCCATACAAAGATAATCAATGTACACTTTCTTAACATTTCTTTAACTAGTTATTGTTTTATCATCTCTCACGCTTATTTTAAATCTCATCCCTTTTTAATTAATTCAAGATGTGAGTCACAATATAACAATAAAATGTGATAAATTAAAAAGGTATTTAATATAATGAGAAAGAGTAGTTTTTGTTTCATAGTTTTTTTTTTCTGTAAAACGTCAAATCACTTTATAATAATAACAATAATGATAAAAGTGTGCTGAAGAAGCTTCTTTTTTTTTCCCCAATAATTAGTGCTATAGGGTTCCATGATATATGATGAATGAACAGAAGAACACATTCATGCTAGCCCTAACTGTAGATTTCTTTTTCTTGCTCCAAAATTTGGGTTAAGCTCATAGCAGCATCAACAATTGGCGAGTTTCTCTGCAGTGAGGAATTTGAACATTTCTATGGTTGTCTTGGTCTCATCTTGAAGCAACATAAAGTCATAGTACTAAAGGGATTTTGAAAACTGCTCTTTATCTATAGAGCTGTACAATGAAGGCTATGAATAGGGTTCTCATAGTTTTTCTTCTTCTTGTTTCCCTTTATGTTACATCTTCTCATCAAAACACAGATCAGAACTCATCAGAATTCAATATCACGAAAAGGGTTGAGACTAATGATCATGATGCTAAAGTTTTCTACAAGCACACTTGGCCGGTAAGAGTACTCTCCTTAGAAATTTATATACAATAACATTTTCTAGACCAAATAGGTGGATGTAGTAGAATCTTTTTGTATATGCTTTTTAGAGTTTTTCTATCATAAAAGCTTTCATATTTTCACAAGATAGAAACTGTAAAAACTTAGTGTTTGCATATTAAGGACATTGGTTTGGGAGACCAGTGAATTTGTCTCATATTTTTTTTTAGGTATGTATAAGGGTTGAACCTGATTCTTCTTATTCAATTCTTATTGTTGATAAAAAAAAAGACATTGCACTGTGATTACCTTTGTGATGGTTTTGTTTTTGGTTGTAGAGGATGAAATTTGGGTGGAAAATAATAGTGGGAAGCATAATTGGATTCCTAGGATCAGCATTTGGGACTGTGGGAGGTGTTGGTGGGGGTGGCATCTTTGTACCAATGCTTACCCTAATTGTTGGATTTGATGCAAAATCAGCAACAGCAATATCAAAATGTAAGAATTAGTACTATTTTAAATCCTCTAATGCATGCTCAACGGGTTATGAGATTCATGGCATATATGGGTTGCTTCCTTACTCCATATTCAATGCCAAATTTTTAACTAGAGATTCAATTATTTTCATGTTTTGATGTGCAAGTACTATGTATGATAACAATCTGGGACAAAATATTTATTTATTTATTTTTGAACTAATTTTTTTAAATGTTTCATCACAAGATAAATTAAATACAGGTTTATGATTTACATCGAAATTGAAATTATTTTAAGTAATATTTTTTTTCTTCATATAAAACATGAAATTAAAACCTTCAAAAAGACCCTTACATATGTTTTTTTATCCCAAGTATGAATGCATAAAATTTTTGGAACATTATTTATTATTATTTTTTCAAAATGTGACTACTATGTTAATAATTCTATCAAATATAATAATTAAATCTCCCTTAATAAAAAAATGTCTCACATACTCAGATCTGAGACTTTTATAGAACTATGTAGCTTATCTTAAACTCAAAGGTTGAACTTCTTATCTAAGTTGGCTGTGAAGGTTTTTAGAAATTTTCACTGTTAGTTTTTCTGTCCTGGTTTGTTTTGACGGACTTTAAAAACTAAATCTAATTAATTTTATTAATTTGGATTAACTCATCAGTTTTTTTACGTAATTTGAATTAAACCAATCTAACAGATTGGTTCGACTTAAATCAATAAAGTTGAATACTATACAAATGTACCAAACTCTGATTACGAAAATCTAGCATAAAGTTATAAAAATGTAATACATAAATAAGTGAAATTGAAAATTTAAAAGGAAAATTTATCTGCATAAACGTCACAAGCGCAAAAATTTAATATCTCCAACTTATAATGTAAAAATTATAAATATTTTAAATATTAAGAAAGTGGTTAATGTACAGGTAAAATTCAGACACTTCATAATCTTAAGCGTATTAAGTAGTCTTAATGAAATAAACATATTAAACAATGGATACTAAATACTATTTGGAAAAAAAAAAACAGTTGGTCTAACTCATTAGCAATGTAAAATAATATAATGCATATTTTCAACACAAATTCTTAAAACATTTTGTTTATAAATAACTTTTTTTATATTAATTGTTTATTTTATTTATTTTTATCCAGCTTAACATTTAAATTTCTCACAATAAAACTTTAATTTTTAAAAAAAGATAAGTTTTCTAGTCACTTTCTAAAAATATTGTCGTGAGTGTAAAAGATTGTTTGATAAAAAAAACAAATTTATAATCAATGTATGAAAAAAATCTTTCAGTAAACTAATTATTGATTCGATCTATAACTAATTTTATCATAATTCCATTCAAATATCGGTAATATACTACAAAATAATAATAATTATATCCTTAATTTTTTATAAAATAGTATTAATTATTGACAAATACCTTTTTTAACGAATTAAATAAATAAAATGCAACATTTTAAGATTTGTAACTACTTTACCAAATACATTTTTTTCTGCTAAACTTTAGATTTTTTCAACTAAGCCATTCAATAATAAGATAGCATAAGATAACTTAACAAAGATGTCTTAATGTCCACCATAAAACCAGAAAACAACAGATTATTATCATAGACACTAATCCTAATTAAATCCTTACGACAAAAATCAAAACCTAAACCCTAAACTCAAATTTATCTGCACCCAACCATAATGCGTGCTGTCAAATTGTGCAGCTTGACCTCATTTTCCTCTAAACTTAATTATTGACCAATACTAATCTACAACTACACTATTTTAAAAGGTTTTCTAAACTTGTACTTAAAAAACATATTTGCTTTGGGAATGAGGTAAGAATGTTATGAATTTTGATGTACCATTGTACATGTTTGGAACATTATATGGGTGAAATTTGTATTGTTTGGTTGGTGAAGGCATGGTTACAGGTGGAGCAGGAGCAACTGTTTTCTACAACTTGAAGCAAAGGCACCCAACTCTTGACATGCCTGTGGTTGACTATGACCTAGCACTTCTTTTTCAACCAATGTTGATGCTTGGAATCAGTGTTGGAGTTGCTTTCAATGTCATTTTTCCTGACTGGATGATAACAGCTTTGTTAATTGTAGTTTTCATTGGTAGGTACCAATTCCTTCAAAAATGAATCTCTGATCTTTTTCATTTTTCTTTGCTTCCTTTTGATGTAGTCTAAATGTGAAACAGGCCTTTCAGTCAATGCATTCTTTAAGGGTGTCCAAACATGGAAAAAAGAAACCATTCTTAAGAAGGTTTTTGTTTCAACATATATACCTCATCTTTCTATTAAACTTCTTTGAAACAGTACACAATTTGGTCCCCAAAGTAGCACAAACTTGTGTTGCTTTTGTCATGGCCACCAAAAGAGACAAATTTCCTAACAATTACATCCCTTAAAGACATGACCAAAGCAACACAAAATGTCACTTTCAAGGACTAAGTTGCATACTGAATCAATTTCTGGTGTTTTGATTCATTACATATCCCTGTTATAATTCCAGGAAGCCAGGCAGAATGCACAGTCAAATGGTAAGTGTTTCTGCTATATCCTTGGATCTGTGTTCTTGTAGTTACTATAGTTGAAGGAGAGAAAACATTACCAAACATGTCATGCTAACTTTGAGTTTCATCAGATGCTGGAGGAACCGGTAATGCTGCTCATCCTCAAACAGAAGAGATGATCAATGAAAGTCATATAAATACCAATCAATCGAGGAAAAAAGTAGTAAAAATGAAGACAGTTGCTGCTGGTGTTTTTTTTTTGTTTTTTTTTTTATCGGCTGCTGCTGGTGTTTTCATGTCCAACTTCGGTACTTTCTGATAAATCTAAAACTTCTGTGCAGGTTTCTGTTATTGAAAATATTTACTGGAAGGAACTTGGAATTCTTGTATCTGTGTGGATCTTGATACTTGCATTGCAGATAGGAAAGGTTAGTTGTTTTTTTTTTTTAATCAGAAAAAACAACTAAAATAAATGAGCTCATTTAAGGGTGATCCAACCCTCATATCACTACAAGAAAATCATAAAATAGAAATAAATTTTTAGAGACCAAAATAATTAGTTGCAATAGTAACTAAATTAGAGACCATTCTATAAACTACAAAAAGAATTGGTTTCTAAATTAGTTTATATTATTGTTAAATAGTTTCTAAATTGATATCTAATTAACAACCAAGATTTTAGAGGCCAAATTTAGAAACTAAATAATTGGTAGTTAAAACTTTGGTTGCTAATTAAATACTAATTTAGAAACTATTTAATAATAATAGAAACTAATTTAGAAACCAATTTTGTTTTTAGTTTCTAAAATGGTTTCTACTTAAGTTACTATTGCAACTAATTATTTTGGTATCTAAAAATTAGTTTCTATTTCATGATTTTCTTGTAGTGTACAGAGTAAGAATGAACAAAATACCTTTTCACCTTTACATTGAAAATAATAAATATTCTCCTACTGCCTTCCCCTGCACTACTAGCTAAAGAAAGAACATTAAATCAAATACATACATACTAAGGGTTCTAGACACCAGTCAGAGAACGAAAAAGTTCATTGACGATATCTTTGAAACAATCCAGGATCAAACCTTAAGCTGTGTTAGGGAAAAAACTTCAGAGTGATCAACCACACCACCTTTAAATAAACACCTTTAAATAAGCAATTATTCTTGTGTCTTCAATTTCACTAACCAAATCCAAATATTGCCCATAACAAGATTAACTGAAGTAGATGCATCTAAGATTTTGAAATGTTCAAAATGTGACCTAGGAATGTTATGATCAACCGAACTCACTCCTAACCAGTCATAACAAAGATTCCAAATTTGCCAAGCAACTCTACATCCTAAGAATAAATGATTTGTTGACTCCTCTAACGGCTTGCAAAATCAACAAAGATTGCTCTCGATCCCTATCCTTGTGTCTCTCTAGATTTACCTTGGATGCAACCTTGTTTTCATTCACCCTCCAAGTTGTAACATGGGCCGAAGGAAGCGTCTTAATCCTCCAGAAAAAATTGTACAGTCTTGAAACTTCCTTCCTCCGTCTCTCCTTAAAGACCTATAAGCTGACTTGACTGAAAACGTTGTTGTCTCACTATCCTTCCAAGCCCATCTGTCCTCTGACTCCACCTCGAGCTTCTTGTTAGAAATTATCTCTAGAAGCTGGCTTACTTGATCCTCCTCCCAAAAAAAAAAAAATCCTTCTCCACTTTAAGTTCCACTACCAGATCCTGTTAACCTAGTAGTGTCTTGTTTATTTTAAGAAATATATTTTTGCATCGAGAAGAGATGTATTATGTGAAGGCTCTTATGAATATTTTATTATTCATAGAATAAAAGGATAACATAAAATTTAAATGCTAAAATCATCTCCATTTTAAAGTTAAGATAATAACTTCCTAAATTTAAATAATAAGTTTATATTCTTATTTTTTCCTAATTTAATCACAAGAAAAACTTTCAAAAACTAAACTTTTTCAAATTCAAATTACAAATATTTATACATACATTTCAAGTTATAAAGAGTAAAAGAGTGTAAATAATCAAAGAAGGCTTAGATAGATGATTTGATATTGCTGATAGGATATGACTACTTGGCCCTGAATTTCATGATTCTTGAATTGTGAAAAAAAAAAATATTTTTTTTTTCAAGGAGACACGAAGCGTGATATATATTTCATGTATAATTATAAAGTTTCTTTTTCCACAATTATAGAATAATAGATTTTATGCCTATTAATAGCACTTACTAAAAACGCCATCCAATTTGTTTGGGTTTCGTTTAATTATCTCATATACTTCTCCATTCTGATAACACTGAATCAGGTTCATGCAATTAAGGTCAAACCTAGTTAATCCGAGTCAGAGTAAGAGAAAGTCAAACTTAAATTGAGTCGAGTCGATTTGGTCCAGATTGAGTCTAGACTCGGATCTAAGTTGAGTTGAGTCGGGAACCAACAGTTGAGTCAAGACATATCTATGTTTCATTCGTCTTGAGGCTGATTCACGTTCAGTCAAGTTGGACTAGACTCATGTTGGTTTTAGTCTAATTAAGACTAGATCGAGCCCAACCCAATTAAGATGAGTCGACTTGAATTTTCCTTGTCCAAATCAAGTTGAGTCGACTACTAGTGAGTTAAGTCAATCCAGACTAAGGTTGAGTTAAGTTAGTTAATCCAGGTCAAATTATGTTAGGAAGAAACCAATGTTCGGTTAAAATTTCTTAATTATTTTTTAACACCGAATGTCTAACAAGTTTTACGAGTTATAAGAATTGAAGATATTGAGTTGAAGGTGATTGAATTTTTTTTATCGACTTTCCATGCATAAAAATATATTAATTTGTGAAGAATTTTGAGAGTAATAGATGAAGTGCAAACGGTGTGAGAAATACTAACAGATTTTTTTCCCTTTGCTTTCTTGAGTTTTCTTTCTTTTTGTATTCTTATTATGGATTGTCTTGCATCATAGGAGTATTTTAACTTCTTCCGAAAGGTCTAAATCCCATAAATGCATTATATATTATTGCCAAATATCATAACTCTCCCTAAAAAAAATAAAAATAAAAGAAGTACCTTAAGGAAAAATATTTTTAAATGAATAAATATATTATGCATAGAAATTTTATGAATATTTTATTCATGTACTCGGTATAAAACAAAAAGTGTAAAATAACACAAAATTCAAATACTAACATTTTAATTTTAAAATCAAACTAATAATTTCCAAAGTCTAAATAACAAGTCAACATGCATATATTTATCTAAACAATATCCTAAAAGTTCTGTGATAACAAACCTTCAAATTAAGTGTAGCTTCGACGAAATTTTCATATTTGGTACAATTTGTATTCTTTATATTTGTTTTTTTAGTTCATCAACATCTTTGCTGTATGCTAATATATATTCCTTCGATTTTGAATCAGAACTACACCACAAATTGTTCAGTGCTGTATTGGGTATTGAACCTGCTCCAGGTACGAATAGCTAGTTGAAATTTGTCTGAAACAGAAGTTTTTGTTATTCATTTCAGATTTTTGAAGATTTAATATTTTATAAACATGTAGATAAAAACATATTATAGAAGTTGGTTTTATAAAGTTAAATTACACTACAACAAGAAAATAAAGTAATAAAAATTAATTTTAAAGACAAAAAATAATTAGTTACTAATAATTAAATTAGATATTATTTTACAAACTAAAAAATTATTGATTTTTAAATTAATTTCTATTATTAATAAATAGTTTTTAAATTGATATCTAATTAATTATCAAGATTTTAACTATCAATTATTTAAATTTTAAATTTGGTAGAAAAACCTTGATAGTTAATTAGATATTAATTTAAAAATTATTTATCAGTAATATAAACTAATTTAGAAACCAATAACTTTTTTAGTCTCTAAAATAATATTCAATTTAGTCGTTATAACTACTAATTATTTTTTGTCTCTAAAATTTGTTTCTATTTAATGATTTTCTTGTAGTGTTAGGTTTAAAGTTTATTTTTAATATTATCATATAAGTCAGTTTTATAAAGTTAAGTTAAGTTTAAAGTTTATTTCTTAATATGATATCACAGTCATTAAATCTTACTTTATAAATTAATGTTATAAAAGTTAAGTTACACAGTCAAAGATACCATCAGTGAGTTTCTCATTCTCTGGATGATGTCTTGAATCCTTGGTATGTATATACTCGATTTAATGCTGATGCGTTGTTTTTTTTTTTCTTCAGTTATTAGTGTTGGAAATGAAGTAGATGATTAATTTGTGAATTTTAGATACAAAGGTGGAAATAAACTTTTATCTTTTATTTTCTGTATGAGGGTTAGATCACTCCTTAAGTGGACCGATTTAATTTAATTGTTTATTGACGATAAAAAAACACTTAATTTCAATTCTTAATACAAGCTAACCTTACCTACGAAATGAAGTGTTGAATGTGAATACATCTAAATCTATTTTTGCTCGCTTTACTTATTCTGAGTGGTGCATTGATCATGTGTTTAGTACGTTTTCAATTAAGTGAGCTTATACAAGGTTTCTTCCTTTGGTTGAGTTGATTTGTAAGGATTAGATTATTTAGAAGGGTTGTGTTATGGGCATGTATAAGGGTTGGACTACCATAAAGTAGTTCATATTTATTATTTTTTGATGATTGATTTGGTCTTAACATAAAAAAACGTGATTTTAGTCTTAGAATGAATGAATGAAGCAGAGGAAGATATTGTAGTGGTGATTATGTTATTATGATATCAGGTGCCTATCACTGTGGGAACAAGTTTTTATGAGGCGATGCTTCTGTACAAAGGAAAGAGAGTGATAGCATCACTGGGTGATGAATACAGAGGTTTGCATGTAGGGAAGTTAATGGTTTATTGTACGTGTGGGTTGGTTGCTGGTGTAATTGGTGGGTTGCTGGGTCTTGGTGGAGGATTCATCTTGGGGCCACTTTTCATTGGACTAGGAATTCCTCCTCAGGTATACGTTTCATCATCATCATCATCTTCTTCTTCTTCTCATCTTCTTCCACATGGAATTCACTCTCATTCACCACCACTTTCCACCAAGCTAGGTCTCAAGTGCTACATCCACTTTTGCAATGACGTTTTCTGCATCCATGTCCGTGGTGGAATATTACCTTCTCAAACGTTTCCCTGTTCCTTATGGTAAGTGTATACATGAACCACCACAAATTCAAGGGCTTATCAATAACCTAACCATTATATCATGGCCACTGATAGAGTAAACATCACTCTTACAATTAATCATTGAGTTTTTTATCACTTTATATTGACTTTTAATAATAATATATAAACTTATCAACATGCTAAAAGTTATTTCCCACGGATAATATACTTAAATACTGCATGCTAAAGGAACTAACAAATATTTGAGAGGATGTGTAATTTAACAAATTTATCACATCAAGATGATTAGTTGGTTAAGAAAAATAATAGTATAAGCAGTGAGTAGGTTTAGTATATATGTATATAGTTGAATCACAGATTTGCCAAATTTTATGAAATTAATTTAAAATTAAATCAATGTAAAATCTTTATACAATATTGGGCATACATTTCCCCCATGAAAAAGGCAAAAGTATTTCATAGCTGATGTGATTCAACTAAAATTACCGTCTCAAATAGTAGATATCACTTGACAAAAACTACAAAGAGGTAAATTGAACTGATATTTTTTTTATCAGAAAAAAAAACACACTATAAGAACTTAAATAAAAATTAATTTTAAAAACAAAAAAAGTAATTATTAATTAAATAAAATATTATTTTATAAACTAAAAAAAATATTAATATCTAAAATAAGTTCTATAATTAATTAATAAATATAATTTTTAAATTGATATTAACTATCAATATTTTAGTTATCAATTACTTTATATTTTAAAGTTGGTAGCTAAAACCTTGATAATTAATTATATATTATTTTGAAAATTAATCTATAAATTTTATTAATAATATAAATTACTTAAAATATCAATAATTTTTTTAATCTTTAAAATAATATCTAATTTATTTAATATAATAATTAACTACTTTTTGTCTATAAAATTAAATTTTATATTTAATTATTTTCTTGTTTTAAAAGAGATAAATTCATAATCCTGACAAAAAAGGAAGGGTTGTTAAGTGCTACAAATACTATTTAACATAACTCTAATTTTTATATATATATATATATATATATATATATATAACTGTTTAGAGTTATGTTAAATAGTATTTGAGAGTGAAGAAGTTACATGAATATATATAAAATATATATAACGAAATCACTGTTTAACACAAAATTTATTAAAAGTGAAGAAGTTACATGAATATGAAATAAGAAGTGGAATGTATACAACTTTGTAATTTTTAATAGTTTTTTTTTATGATAGTATATGTTTAGTGATAAAACTTTTGGTACCTAAAAGTACAAAGTTACTTCATAAGATGGAGCTTTTAATGCTTAACGTGTGATTATTTTGCAGCACTTTACTTTGTAGCAGTAGCCACTGCTGCTGCACTGGTTGGGCAGCATTTGGTGAGAAAGGTTATTGCAATATTGGGGAGAACGTCTCTGATAATTTTCATCCTTGCACTCACGGTTTTTGTGAGTGGAATATCACTAGGCAAGTGCATTTTGCACGATATTCCTTTGGATTCTTCTTCCTTTTTAGGATGATTAGTACCCTATCAGTACTATATACACTATACTAATCTCAGTAAGAACTTGTGGTTGCTGTTTACCCTTATCTTATTTTATTAACATCTATTTCAACAACTTGTCGTGCTTTAAGTTGCAGAGAGTAATAAACGATTTGCTGATATATATTGATTCCATAGTTGGAATCAGTTGGAATATACTGATAGGATCAAAGTGCTTACACCATCATCACAACGATTGCCACAAACATACACTTTTATTTGTTACAATCAACACAATGCATTTTAAATTATAGGGACCTCATATACTTACTTTAGAAAAATTAAAGAAAATTTATTCATGCATATGCTTTGACATTTCCAATAATCAGTAATAGATTACAAATTTACAAAATGACTTAACCTTTTTTTCATTTATTTCAAATTGCAGGAGGAGTAGGCATAGCAAACCTGATTAAAAGGATCGAACAGAAGGAGAACATGGGTTTTGGAGATCTTTGCTCCTACAGGGTTAGAAGTTAAAGACATAACTATGTTTTTAGGGACTGTATTAAGAACACAACTATTTAGTTTAAAGCTGCATAAGCATTTAAATCTATTCTATATATACGATAGTGTTTGTGTAAAACGTTTTCATTATTGACAAATAAATTGTTTCTTTTTTTGCGCAGACAAAATAAATTCTTTTGTTTTCGATTATATTCTGAAGTACGAGTTTTTCAATAAAATCACACGTTTTTCACAGATGTCATAAATGTTTTCCGAAATTAATTAATGAAAAGGAGTGGTGAAGAATATTCAAAAAGAGACTATGAACACTGATCATTTACATATATATACATATTTAATTTCTCTTGATTTAAAAGTTTAATTATATAAAATTTTGATCTGAATTTGAGAAATATTTAACATTAGAACATTTGGTTTTGGAAGCTCCACAAACCGTAGTGCATGTGGCATATTTGAAGCACTAATTAGTTTATTAGGCCAAAGTAGTGGGAGTACACTGTCCACAAAGAGCCAAAAAAGTATGTGTAATTGTATAGAAAATAAAAAATGAAAGATGAAAGAAACCAATGAACACAAAGAATAGAGACCATGTTGTTATCAGTACAACTCTGACCGAAGATGTTGTTTTCTTGTACCTAAATTTTGATTGAATACAAAAAAACCATTATCAACAATTACCGTACAAGCTCCTTTATTTGAAGTGAGCACTTTCTTCAAATTTCTATATATATAGTCCTCATGGTTTCATGTTGATGCAAAGTATATCAGTTAGTTCTAAAAGGACTAAGATTTTCAGTTTAGAAAACTTGTCTGTGTCTGAAGAGAGAGTAATGGCTGTGCATGCATCAAGAAGGTGGGATGTGAAATGGGTTGCTGCAAAGGCTTTCATTGCTTTTGTTCTTCTTGTTTCAGTCTCAGCTACTCCTTCTTCTCATCAAAATGCAGACATCAAAACACCATCCAATGGAACTATAGGTGTTGATTATCATGCTAAAGCATTTTACAAGCACCATTGGCCGGTAAGAAAGAATTAATGCTCATTTTCACAGTTACTTGGATCACAAAACTTCTGCGTCAATTTCAAATATCCACAACAGTGATAAAAATATGTTTTGAGATGATCTAAGAGAACCCTTTTAACTTTGAATATCTTATTAGATGAATACTCCAAAAAATTTCAGTGCATGCATGCATGCATGTGGATATTGGTTTTGTATTAAGTTGGATGAGATGGATTAATCTTGTGAATAATGGTTTTCATTTTTGTGTGTGTTGTGTGCAGAGTATGAAATTTGGATGGAGAATAATAGTAGGAAGCTTAGTTGCATTCCTAGGATCAGCATTTGGGACTGTGGGAGGTGTTGGTGGGGGTGGCATCTTTGTGCCCATGCTTACTCTTATTGTTGGATTCGATCAAAAGTCAGCAACAGCAATTTCAAAATGTAAGAACTTCCATTCTTTTTTAATTCTTCACTAACAAATTAACATTTTATCTTTATCTTTGTGGAATTTTATTGTTGTTCTCTCTTATGTTAGTGATAGGTTTTGAACCTTCTTTTCTTTCTTCTGCCATATAAATGTAAGACTAATGATATATTAATAAGTTTATTTTTTTATACAATCCATTACAACTCTCAATATTATTATTTTAATATTTTTCTATATTATCTTATTATAAATTTACTTTTTATTATATATTTATATTTAAATCAATCACATCAAAAAAAGTTATATACAAATTTATATACAAGTTTTATGGTTCTCAAATAGATTTGTTCAGTATCATCTATATCTGATACAACTGTTGTTTTCTTCTTCTTGTTTTTGATAGAATCAATAATATTTTTCTTGATAATAAATGTTAAAGATTTTTTTAAATGTCATTATATATATATTATTTTTTTTCTTGTTATTATAACTATTTTTTTCTTTTTCCGTATTTATTACATGAATAATCTAATTAAAAAATTTATGTTATCTTGAAGTTTTAAAAAATATAAATAAAAAGAACATTTTTTTTTGTTTAAAAATGGATAATTAATGATAAAGGTATGAACCTGTAACAAAAAAAATTAATAGCATTTACCAAGCATGCGGGAGTGGTACTAGGTTGATTTCATTGTCCAAATCTCAGTGCCAATATTTTAATGAAATTAACATGTTCTTTATAAATGAATAATTTATTTTGCTTTTAGACCTCACTATTTATTATCTTCTGATGTATGAATGCATATATTTTAATTAATATAGTTTTCCCAGTTTTTATTTCATCTGTCATGATTCTTTATTCTTTTGCAGTCCTAAAGCAACTAGTTTTATATATGACTGTAAATATATGGAAAAATCTTAGAGAGATAAAAAAAAAAATGAAAAACATTCTTCTATATGTACATGTAACGTTATTTTCTCGAATGATAAAAAAATATGCACTTGTCAATTTTTTATTCTTAAATCATATACACAGACACACAAAAGATGTATAAAGTAAAATCTCTTGTTTATTGTAATAAGTAAAAAATATAAATAAGTATTATCCAACATACATATATGAAAACTTCCTAGGAATATTTAAAAATGTCATATTTGTTTGGTTTAGTCGTTAAAAATATTTAAATTCATAATTTTATTTTTCAAGTAATAAGAGTTATCACTTGATATATATGTTTCCAAATGATTTTATAAGAATTACTTTTCTTCATCTAATTCAATCCCATCTTTTTTTATTTTGTTTTACGATTCTAAGAAGTAATTTTTTTTTATTGTTGTTTGATTAAAATAAAATAAAATATGGAAATAGCTTAAATTTATTTTTAAAATATAGTTTAATTTTTTCTCTCTCACACACATATATTCGTATAATTTATGTATTAATATTTTTTATTTATAGTTTTTATGGGTATCTAATGGAAACTTTTTTCCGCAATTTAGAAATCAATTATACGCTTAATTAATTTAATATAAATATAATATTATCAGGCAAAGAATACAATTTGAAAACTTTTTTTAACTCTAATTAACCAGAATATTTGTGAGGCAATATGAAAGAGAAAACAGTTAAGCATGAGACAAAATGTAATAATTGAATTATCAATAATTTATAACAATATATAATAGAATTACTCTGTTTTTATATATACATCTCATATTCCTATTTTAATCTTAAATATATTTTAAAATTATAAAAAAATATAAAATTCTTTATACTAAAAATAATAGAAATCATCTACTATTATTCTGATATAATATATCAACAAACATTTAATCTTACAGAAAATATAAATGAAACAAATTAAATAAAGAGATACATTTTTAAACAAATAAATTATAAACTATATATTAAGATAAGTTTTATTAAAGTAAAAAAAAAAGTTATAGAGATTCACTAGGTGAGTAATTTCTTAAAACATTCAATACATAAAGCCAAAGATAAAAGTTCATTATGCTTTATTGGTATTTTCTTAATACAAATATAGACTGTGTCAACCAACTTTTAATCAACATATTAACTGTTTTAACAGAAAAATTTAGTACTCATATGGAATCTGTTTGTTTGATGAATTAGGCATGATTACTGGTGGAGCAACAGCAACAGTGTTCTACAATTTGAGGCAAAGACACCCCACACTTGATTTGCCTGTGATTGATTATGACTTAGCACTTCTCTTCCAACCAATGTTGATGCTTGGAATCAGCATAGGAGTTGCTTTCAATGTCATTTTTCCTGAGTGGATGCTAACAGTTTTGCTAATAATATTTTTTGTTGGTAAGAATTACTGATCAAACTTCAAAATTCAGACACTATTGATTTGCTCAATTAATTTCTTCCCTCTGATGTGATCTGAATGTTAAACAGGCATTTCAATTAAATCCTTCTTTAAGGGTGTTGAGACATGGAAGAAAGAAACCATTATGAAGAAGGTTAATTAATTGCTTCATTAAACATCACCCTCTTTTATATTTTAAATTTCTTTCAAGTTTTGCATTCTGATGCTTGTGCCTGCATCCATGTTATGATTCCAGGAAGCTAAGAAGAATTCTCGGATTGATGGTAAGTGGTTTGATATTATTTGTACTCTACCTTTCTGTATATATAAGTGTTTATCAGACATGTCATGCTATTTTTGAATCTAATCACACATTGCAACTCCTGAAGATGATGCACATTATATTCAGACAGAAGAGCCTACCAAAGATGATACTAAAGAACCAATGAAAAAGGTAGTACAAAATACTGAAAGTTATTGATTCCATATATATGCAACATCTATTCTTTCTAATGATATCTAAAACTGTCATGCAGGTTTCTATAATTGAGAACATTCGTTGGAAGGAACTTGGACTTCTTTTTTCTGGCTGGATCGTGATTCTTGGATTAGAGATTGGAAAAGTTGGTATTCATAAATAGTTCTACTCATAATTTTGAGTTTTTCATTTTCTATGCATTGGTGAACATAATATGATGATAACACATGGCTCTGTTTTGAAATCAACAGAAACACACAACAACTTGCTCGAGGTTATATTGGCTAATGAATCTACTTCAGGTATAAACTACTCTAGGATAATTGAATAAACCAATTATCATGGTGATTGCTGACTATTTTACTTCTTTATTTACTCTCAGGTTCCCTTAGCTGTAGGAATGAGTTCATATGAGGCTGTTCGTCTGTACAAAGGGAAGAGAATCATAGCATCCAAGGGAGATCAACAAACACATTTTTGTGTGCTGCAGTTGGTTCTATTCTGTGCTTGTGGAACACTTGCTGGCATGATTGCTGGTTTGCTAGGCCTTGGTGGAGGATTCATCTTGGGACCCCTTTTCCTTGGTCTAGGCATTCCTCCTCAGGTACCCTTTTTCTAGCCTTAAAACATAGATTTTACTATGAATTCACTCTAATTGAGGATTTTTTCACAAAGGTTGCAAGTGCTACATCCACTCTGGTCATGGCTTTTTCTGCATCTATGGCAGTGGTGGAATATTACCTTCTCAAACGTTTCCCCGTTCCTTATGGTAAGTTTCCATAAGATTTTTACAAGATAATTAGAAAAATTTAATCAATTTCTCTATAATTTGAGTTAAGTAAACACTAACTTGTTACAATGAAAAATTTAATGCTGAACTTTGGATACATGTTACAGCAATTTACTTCGTCAGTATAGCCACTGCTGCAGCACTTGTTGGACAGCATTTAGTGAGAAAGGCAATTGCCATACTAGGAAGAGCATCTGTGATCATTTTCATCCTAACCTTCACACTTAGTGTTAGTGCAGTTTTACTAGGTAAGTGTAAGATTGTTTCATTTGCAGAGTGTGTTAATGCAGTTTTATGAGCCAAAAGTAAAATGCTTTTATTTTGTCACAGGTGGAGTAGGAGTTGTACACATGATTCAAAAGATTGAACATCAGGAGTACATGGGATTTGGAGACCTTTGCACATACAAGGTCAAAAAATAGAGTTCAGCAGAAAGAGAAATGAAGAAAGTAATAAGTGCTTGATGTGAAAAAAAGAGAAATTGAGAATGTGATATGAATGTTTACAATGCTAAAATGTTGATATATCAATGTTCTGAAGTTCTTGATGGATGGTATCTAATTGCAGAACATATCTTTAGTTAACAAAAATCCTGAAGCTATTAATAACTTTTAAAATATTTATTTTAACTGGAAAATAAAATAAAAACGACATGTGCAGAAGTTTAAAGGAAAAAGAATGAAACTCGGCAAAAGATTTCTCTATTCCAACTTAATTATGCAATGAGAGACTCAAAATTACCACTTCTTAAGTTAAAAAGTTTAAGAACTTGGTGGGTGGAAAATGAATAACATCATTAAATAATTATCATGAAGAAAAAAAGAAACTTGTTCGCCAAGTAATTCCGATACTAAAGTAAATATTTAAAAGGTAAGACTTAACTAAAATAATAATTTTTTTAATAAAATGTGGTTCAATCTGTTTAATAAGAGACATGCTATATTTAATTCCATACCTTTTTCTCTCAAAAAATGCACATGAGAAAGTTCTCAACATTTTAGTAATTAAGATATTAATATATATATATATATATATATATATATATATAAGCAAACTTCTTTATAAATATTTTTCTAGAGAAAAAAATAAAATAAATAAATTTGTTTATAAATTAAAATTAACTTATATATAAATAAACGTACAAAAATTATTTTAAGTAAAGTTTTGAAATTTAATTTTCAATAAGTTATTTTAATTTATTATAAATTACGTTTTAGTGAATCATTGAACAATTTTTTTTACTTTCCGCCCATATCCTTATATTGTCGTGATACAAAGTTTTTACTTTCTGCACCATGTAGTTTAATCCGGAACCTTCATAATAGATGGGGAAATTAAATTTGTCCGTGTGATTAAGCACATTTTAGATTAGTTAATCGATAATATTTTAAAATTATTTAATACAGAATAATATTATAAATTTATAGATTGTATAATTTAAATATATTTTTAAATTGTACAATTTAAAATGTTTATGTAAATATATTTTAGATTACATATTCTAAAAAATTTGTTATGTTATTCTAAATTTAAAAATTTAAAAATATTATTATGAGTTGACCAATTTAAAATACTTCAACCATATAGGCAATTTGCATTTTTCCCACCATTAATGGAAATCAAAGTCGCTGGTGTTTTGTTGTCTTGGTGATTTTCTCTTATTCTGTCTTGTCAGTTCTATATATAAAAAACTCAATGTGTGTTTGATATACTTTGCATTGAGTTGAGAACATACTTTGTATGGAACCTTTCGTTATAACGTAGTAGTTTTTTCATGGGGTTTTTGACCATGGGAGTATTTTTTTTCTTTTTATCAAAATGGGGTCTGTTTAAAAAAATTACAAATTTGGGGCAAGTCGTGTCAATTTGGCACGACTTCATATGCATAACTTGTCCTAATTTGACACGATTCTGCCATGTCATACTGAAGTCGTGCCAACTTGGCACGACTTGTGCCATATCAAACTGAAATCGTACCAACTTGGCACGACTTCTATTTTTTTTTTTAAAATTTTATTATTTATATATTGGGTAGTAAGTTATATAATGTTAAAAATTAATTTGATATATTGATCATCACCCTCCACCAAGACCTCGACGACAAATACGAAGACCACATTGTGACACGTCTTCCCATAAATAATTTACTTCTAGTTCAACTTTATATTTTTATTTTATATCTTGTAATGAATCTTACTAATTTGTTTAGTTCTAATTAATCTTTTCTCATCATTATGTGTTATGTAAAATCATTCATTCTCAAGCTATTTATTTTGCAAATTCAAAACAATAATTCTCTATTTATTTTTCAAATACAATAAATTTTCATTTATCAATTTATTTCCAAATTCAATAACAATTTTCTTCATTTTTTAATTAATCAAATAATCAAGTTATTGTATTACATTACCGTCAAACATGATCCATACACGATTATCCAATTTTTTGTTCCTTAAAACTTACACTCTTAGAAAATTATGCATCAAATTAATTTTTAACATTACATAACTTACTACCCAATATATAAACAGTAAAATTTAAAAAAAAAAAAAATTATGACGTGGCAGAAGTCGTGCCAAGTTGGCACGACTTCAGTATGACATGGCAAAACTCGTGCCAAGTTGACACGACTTCAATATGACATGACAGAGTCGTGTTAAATTTGGACGAGTTGTGCATATAAAGTCGTGCCAAATTGGCACGACTTGCCCAAATTTGTAATTTTTTTAAACAGACCTCATTTTGGTAAAAAAAAAAAAAAAAACCCCTAATGGTAAAAAAAAACCTTTTTCTTGTTCTTGTATTTTTTTGATTTTTTTTTATTGTAGAACGAAACCCAACACTATATGAGTCTATATATGTTTAAATCAAATCTAAACTCCCAGAAATTGAAAACAATAAAAGAAGAAACCATATGAAAAAAATATTAAAAAAATTGTATGCAAGGTTATTCATATATGATTATTGTGACAAAGGTACAATATATGATTTTTTCTTGTTATATAATGCTGATCTTGATCATCTCCACTCAACCAACGAGACTCTAACTACATAAATTCCTCACATATAGAAATCAATGATTACTAAGATAAAGAAATCAATGATTACTAATATAAAGAGATCAATGATTACTAAGATAAAGGGTAAATACATATATATACACAGATAAAAAGCTTGGCGGTATAGCTTAGTATTTAAGCATCTAATATAAGATATGTGTGAAATAAAGAAACTTATATCACGTGATAAACTTCCCACGGAAACTAAAAATGAAGATTAAATAATTTATACACATATGTTGTGGCCTAAGCCGTGGCTTCCTAAGAAAATGTGAACTCAAAAACATTTCTACAGGATTAATTGTTGAAATTTGAAAACTAATACAATGAATTTTCCTTTTTCAAGTCAACTAAAAGTATACACCAACATAAAAATACAAAAATGTGGCACTAATGTAACCAAAGACAATACAGAACTGCATTAAGGAGCCCCGCCCTTGAATATTAGGCCTCTCAGAACCTTAATTTTTAACCTTGTACATGCAAAGGTTTCCAAACCCCATGTACTCCTTATGTTCAATCTTTTGAATCATGTGTGAAACTCCTACTCCACCTGTTACCAAATAAAAGCATTTTACATTTGGCTCATAAAACTGCATTAACACACTCTGAAAGTAAAACCATCTTACACTTACCTAGTAAAACTGCACTAACACTAAGTGTGAAGGTTAGGATGAAAATGATCACAGATGCTCTCCCCAATACTGCCACCATCTTTCTCACCAAATGCTGTCCAACAAGTGAAGCAGCAGTGGCTACAGCTACCAAGTAAAGGGCTGCAACACCATATCCAAACTTTAACATCAAATTCCCATACCATATCACAAGTTATTGCTTCATTAGGCTATTAGTCCATTAAAATTATCTACTACTAGGTGCATGCTCTTGGAACTAAGCAAAATTACTCCTCATCTACCACATTCTTCATTAATTCATGCATACTTACCGTAACGAACAGGGAAACGTTTGAGAAGGTAATATTCCACAGCAGCCATAGATGCAGAAAACGCCATTGCCAAAATGGATGTAGCACTTGCCACCTTTGTGAAAAATTCCTCAATCAGAGTGGTTTCCATGAAAAATGTACATAGACAGATTTGATGACAGAAAGAAGAATGAAAGGTACCTGAGGAGGGATTCCTATTCCGAGGAAAAGGGGTGCCAAGATGAATCCTCCACCAAGGCCTAACAAACCAGCTATTGTGCCAGCAAGTGTGCCACAACCACAAAATAGAATTAACTGCCACACACGCCAATGTGTTTGTTGATCTCCCTTTGATGCTATCACTCTCTGCCCTTTGTATAGTCTCACGGCCTGGTATGAACTCATTCCTACAGCTATGGGGACCTAAATGACCAGAATAAATAAACAAGTGAATTAAATATTCACCGTGATAATGACATTGCTGATTTCATTGGTCCTGAACAAAAAATATATGAACCTCTTAGCTGTTAGGTACTCACATTCAACAATGAGGCCATATTGACTTCATTAAGGAGAGTTCAAAAATATAAGATGACAACTATGGTTTCCAGAAATTGAGTTCTCCTATAGTAGTTCGTACCTGGATTAGATTCAAGGCCCAATATGCTTCAGAGCAAGTTGTTGCGTAATTCTGTTCCAAAACAGAGGCATATATTATCATCATATTATGTTGATCAATGACCCAAGAAATTGAAAACTGAACTTTTGAGGGGGAAAATCATAGGGTATCAACTTTTCCAATCTCTAATGCAAGTATCATTATCCAGATAGCGAAAAGATATCCAAGTTCCTTCCAACGAATGTTCTCAACTATAGAAACCTGCATCACAGTTTTAGATTTATTTGAAAGAATAGATGTTGCACATATATGGAATCAATAACGTTCAGTATTTTATACTACCTTTTTCCTTGGCTCTTTAGTATCTTCTTTTGCAGGTTCTTCTGTCTGAATATAATGTGCAGCATCTTTAGGGGTTGCAATGTCTGATTAGATTAAAAAATAGCATGACATGTCTGATAAACACTTATGTATGCAGAAAGGTAGAATACAAATAATATCAAACCATCAATCCTTGAATTCTTCTTAGCTTCCTGAAATCATAACATGGATGCAAGCACAAGCATCAGAATGCAAAACTTGAAAGAAATTTAAAATGTAAAAGAGGGTGATGTTTAATGAAGCAATTAATTAACCTTCTTCATAATGGTTTCTTTCTTCCATGTCTCAACACCCTTAAAGAAGGATTTAATTGAAATGCCTGTTTAAGATTCAGATCATATCAGAGGAAATAAATTAATTGAGCAAATCAACAGTGTCTCAATTTTGTTCAGTAATTCTTACCGACGAAAAGTATTATTAGCAAAACTGTTAGCATCCACTCAGGAAAAATGACATTGAAAGCAACTCCAATACTGATTCCAAGCATCAACATTGGTGTGAAGAGAAGTGCTAAGTCATAATCAATAACAGGCAAATCAAGTGTGGGGTGTCTTTGAATCAAATTGTAGAAAACAGTTGCTGTTGCTCCCCCAGTAATCATGCCTTCACCAAAAGTGCGGAAACATACATATATTTTCCATCCATGTAAGTTTCAAAAGAATAATTTCAAAACAATAGGTAAAAAGTAGCCACAAGTACAAAGCAAATAAGATCAATAGCTATTTATCAAAAGAGAAAGTTTGCCTTTTTCAGGTGAGTTTGATGTTTAGAACACCTCTGTGGTGGAGAGGTCAAGAACCCTGGATAGTTCAAGAGAAAGTTTAACCAATCCATTTCTCTGTATTAGAATCTGACTGCTCATATATCTTAACCAACCAATGGTCATGTCAACCTAATATTTTATATTAGAATCTCTAGTTTTTTATTATATAATATTAAAAAGTTTTAAAATATTATATATCATCATCTCAACCAAGTGGTAATGCCAATTCTGTTTTGAAGTATGGCCTGAATCTAATTTAAAGGCAGAAAAAGGAAATGGATGTCAATGTTAGTGCCACAGAAAAATATTTATGAGGAAAAGATAATTATATATGCATGTGCATATTGACATTTAAATCATGTGATAAATATACATTTTATAGGGATTGTTTGGTACGAGTTGAACTTTATTGACATTCTCATGATCATCATATCTGAATTGTTCTGAAAAATTAATGTACAAACACTTTTTTTCTGTTAAATCATGGAGAAGTCATTTTAAACAAAATCGTAATGGAATCACAAGTACTTAAATGTGATGCTACTACTAATATCAACAGATTTGCTGCAGTCGGAATTTCATGAAAATGTATTAATATCTAACTATATAGGCAATGGTAGTTCTTACATTTTGATATTGCTATTGCTGACTTTGTATCAAATCCAATAATGAGGGTAAGCATGGGCACAAAGATTCCACCCCCACCAACACCTCCAACATTCCCAAATGCTGATCCTAGGAATCCAACCATGCTTCCTACTATTATTTTCCATCCAAATTTTATACTCTGCACACAACACAAAAACATAAACAACACGAAGTTAATTCCAATTCAACTTTCTTGACATAAAAATACTAATCCGCATGCATTGCCCCGAATAAAGTTGCTACTGTAGTGGGTGATAATTTGAAATTGACACAAAATCTTATGACAGCATATTTTGGTATGAAAGCTGCTAGCAGAGTGTTTGTGAACTCTCTTACCGGCCAAGTGTGCGGGTAATTAAGATTGGTATCAACGCCTATAGTGTGATTTGACTCTGAGGTGGTGTTCTCAGCGGAGACTGTGACAAGAAGAAGCACAACAATGAGAACCTTTCCAGCAACCCATTTCACATCCCACCTTTGTGATACATCATGCACACCCATTATGTCTCTTTAGATACTCCGCTGTTTTCAAAATTCTAAATCTTGTCCTTTTTGTACTATGATGTTCCTATGCTTAATTTGCCTCACATGAGCAACACCATAAGAGTTCTCAATTGCTTTTTTTTTGTAAAATAAATAATTTATCTCATTTGCTTAATTTATTTGTCAATCTTTTGTCTAGTTCTTTTTGTTTTATCATATGACAGCATGAACTTTATCACTATATCAGTAAAATCGTGGTACAATGTCATCATCATTCGATACATTTAAAAGTATCATGTTCGTCAATTTTATAAATCATTTAAAAATTCGATACATTTAAAAATCATTGGTACATGTGAAAACTATATAAATAAATTGGTGATCATATAGAAGCTTCAAGCCTTTAGTTAGTCTCAGACAGAAAAGGAAAACAGCAAAAATCGGCACATCGAGATTCTCAACTCTTTAATTTAGTTGTCAATCTTTTGTCTCCTTCCTTTTGTTTAGTCATATGACAGCATGACCGAGGATCAAAGGTGCGGCGAATTTACACTGATCACCACATACTGCATCGTGGATGTCTATCTATTCTTTCTACTCACAATTTGAGTTTTTCATAAAACACACAACAACTGGCTCAAGGGTATATTGGCTAATGAATCTTTTCAAGTATAAACTACTAAGAAAATTTAATGAACCATCGATATCGTTATCATGGTGATTGCTGACTATTTTACTTCTTTATTTACTTTCAGGTTCCCATAGCTGTAGGAATGAGTTCATATGAGGCTGTGCGTCTATACAAAGGAAAGAGAATCATAGCATCCAAGGGAGATCAACAAACACACTTTTTGAGAAGTTAGAGTACAACTTCATTTAACTTGTGCCTCTAGTAATAAAGTGAGTGTTGCTCTAATTGTTGTGATAAATGGCAATGACGAAGATTCAAAATGAGCTTATTGTAGAAGAAGCACAAGAAGTAGCAATAAGGAGGTCTCAAAAAAGACTAAAGCATTAATGATAATGAGCCGGTTACATTTTCATAAGTTTAAACACAATTTTGAGAAATGGTTAGATGTTATGAAAGAAGAGTTGAAGTCCATGAAACATAATGATGTTTGGAACCTTGTAGAACTGCCAGAAGGTTACAAGAGAATTTGCAATTGGGTCTTTAAACCTAATGTGAATCTCATGACAATCATAAATGTTATAAAGCCAGACTTGTTGTGAAGGATTTTACTTAGAAAGATGGTATTGACTATAAAGAGAAATTTTCACCTGTTTCCGGATTATCATGTCACTATTAGCCTATTATGACTTGGAGTTACATCAAATGTATGTGAGAATTATCTTTCTTGAAGGAGATCTAGAAGAGAATGTTTATATTAACCAACAAGTTCTCAATTGAAAGAGAAGAACACATGGTGTGTAAATTAAAGAAATAAATATACGAACTTAAACAATTTTCCTGCCAATGATATTTGAAGTTTAATAATACTATTGTTTAACAATTCCTCGAGCACTCAATAAGTAAACTTGCTTTCACAACAAGAGTTTAAGACAACTAATGAGTCAAGTTTCATTCCTAGAAACAAGTTTCATTAGGTATTTTGATTCGGTTCTAGATTACAAAAGATATTTTTTCAATACCCGATGAATCAAATATCAAACTATGGATGATCAAACCACAACAAACATTAAGCATAAAAACAAAATACTAAAATTTGAATGGAAAGTCATATATCAATATTAAACAATACCAATTATATGAGAGTTTGGTTGGTTACATCTAACCCCAACAAAATGGAATTAGCTCTTCATTGTCATGAAGAGCCCAAAAAGCAAACATGAACAATGGAGGAGGAAAGGAAACCAAAGAGAAGAGAGGAGATCTCCAAAGAAACCCTAGCAGAACTCCAGGTCTTCAAAAAACGCCTCTTCTAAGAGATAGAAGAACAATTCAAGAGTTCTCACTCATAACATTCAGCTTCATCCTTAGAGATACACTGATAATTATTCCTTCCTCCTAAGAGTTTTTCATCGTAAAGACTTTTGTCTTTCATGAGTGGTAAATATATGCTCCTTGCTTACCATTAATTTGAGCCATAGAACAGCGACCCCAACAGTTTAACATTAGAAAAACATTAACAAATGAGTAATACAATTAAGAGAATCAATCTTGAACTAGGCGTCAAAACCAATAAAGTGGGAGGATTAGCATAAAGGGGTGCCACAAATTGTCTTTTTTATTTGACCTAATGATAAATAATGAAAATTCAAGGTATTTTGACCAAATTGTTGTTTATATTCTATTCCAATATTAAGCCAAAACAGTGGTAACCACAAAAGGAATATTCCAATGGAGTTATGATAAAATCATAATACAAACCAAAAAGAAAATGGAAATTCACAAGTATTTAAACATAGTTTCACAAATTGAAGCACAAGGCATAAAAGACGAGATAGCAAGAGACCAATAAAAGCATAAAGAGGCCTGCATTATTCTGACCTGAGATTTGTTTTCTTGCACCTAAATTTTGATTGAATTAAAATAACATGATCAACGAGGGAAGTTCCTATTTGAAGTGAAGATTTTGAAAAAATCTATATAAACTCTTATGGTGCTGCTCATTTGAGGCAAATTAAGCAAGCATAGGAATATCATATCATAGTACTAAAAGGACTAAGATTTTGAATTTTGAAAACAGCTGAGTATCTAAAGAGACATAATGGGTGTGCATGATGTATCACAAAGGTGGGATGTGAAATGGGTAGCTGCAAAGGTTCTCATTGCTTTGATTCTTCTTGTCACAGTCTCCGCTGAGAACACCACCTCAGAGTCAAATCACACTCTAGACGTTGATAGCAATCTTCATTACCCCCACACTTGGCCGGTAAGAGAGTTCACAAACACCCTGCTAGCAACTTTCATACCAAAATAAGCTGTCATAAGATTTTGTGTCAATTTCAAATTATCACTCACTACAGTAATAACTTTATTCGGGGCAGTGCATGTGGATTAGTATTTTTATGTCAAGAACGTTGAATTGGAATTAACTTTGTGTTGTTTTTAACTTTTGTGTTGTGTGCAGAGTATGAAATTTGGATGGAAAATAATAGTAGGAAGCATAGTTGGATTCCTAGGATCAGCATTTGGGAATGTTGGAGGTGTTGGTGGAGGTGGCATCTTTGTGCCCATGCTTACCCTCATTATTGGATTTGATACAAAATCAGCAATAGCAATATCAAAATGTAAGAACTACCATTGTGTCCCCTTCCTTTATAATTAGATATTAAAACATTTTCACGAAATTCCGACTATCTGTTCATATTATTAGTTAACATCACATTTTAAGTACTTGTGATTCCATTACGGTTTTGTTTAAAAAGACTTCTGCATGATTTACCACCAAAAAAGTGTTTTCACATTAATTTTTCATTCAGATATGATGATCTTGATAATGTCAATACACTTCAGGTCGGACCAAACAATCCTTATAAAATGTATATTTATCACATGATTTAAATGTTAATATGCATAAACTATCCAGGACTCTTGACCTCTAAACCACAGAGGCGTTCTGAATATCAAAATCACCTGAAAATGGCCAAATTCCTCTTTTAATAAATAGCTATTCATCTTATCTGCTCTGTACTTGTGGCTATTTTTACCTATTTTTTGAATACTATTCTTTTGAAACTTACATGGATGGAAAATAATTGTTTGTTTCCATACTTTTGGTGAAGGCATGATTACTGGCGGAGCAACAGCAACTGTTTTCTACAATTTGAGGCAAAGACACCCCACACTTGATTTGCCTGTGATTGATTATGACTTAGCACTTCTCTTCACACCAATGTTGATGCTTGGAATCAGTATTGGAGTTGCTTTCAATCTCATTTTTCCTGAGTGGATGCTAACAGTTTTGCTAATAATACTTTTTGTGGGTAAGAATCACTGAACAAAATTGAGACACTATTGATTTTCTGAATTAATTTCTTTCATCTGATGTGATCTGAATGTCAAACAGGGCTTTCAATTAAATGCTTCTTTAAGGGTGTTGAGACATGGAAGAAAGAAACCATTATGAAGAAGGTAATTAATTGCTCCATTAAATACCCTCTTTTGTATTTTAAATTTCTTTCAAGTTTTGTATTCTGATTCTTGAGCATGCATCCATGTTATGATTCCAGGAAGCTAAGAAGAAGAATTCGCGGATTGGTGGTAAGTGGTTTGATATTATTTGTATTCTACCTTTCTGTATATATAAGTGTTTATCACACATGACATGCTATTTTTGAATCTAATCAGACATTGCAACTCCTGAAGATGCTGCACATTATATTCAGACAGAAGACCCTGCAAAAGAAGATACTAAAGAGCCAAGGAAAAAGGTAGTATAAAATACTGAACGCTATTGATTCCAAATAAATGTGCGACATCTATTCTTTCAAATAAAATCTGAAATTGTGATGCAGGTTTCCATAGTTGAGAACATTCGTTGGACGGAACTTGGACATCTTTTCACTGTCTGGTTCATGATACTTACTTTAGAGATTGGAAAAGTTGGTACCGATGAGCTTTTGCACTCAAAAATTGATTTTTTTCATTTCTTGCATTGGGGTCATTGATCAGCATAATATGATGATAATATATGCCTCTTTTTTGGAACAGAATTACGCAACAATTTGCTCTAAAGTGTATTGGGCCGTGAATCTACTCCAGGTACGAACTACTATAGGAGAATTCAATTTCTGGAAACTGTAGTTGTCATCTTATATTTTTGAACTCTCCTTAATGAAGCCAATATGGCCTCATAGTTGTTCATATATTTTTGGTTGTAGGACCTATGAAACCCTCAGTGTCATTATCATGGTGAATATTGAATTCACTTGTTTATTTATTCTGGTCATTTAGGTCCCCATAGCTGTAGGAATGAGTTCATACCAGGCCATGAGACTATACAAAGGGCAGAGAGTGATAGCATCAAAGGGAGATCAACAACCAAAATGGGGAGTGTGGCAGTTAATTCTATTTTGTGGTTGTGGAACACTTGCCGGGACAGTTGCTGGTTTGTTAGGCCTTGGTGGAGGATTCATCTTGGCACCCCTTTTCCTTGGATTAGGAATCCCTCCTCAGGTACCTTTCATTCTTCTTTCTGTCATCAAGTCTCTCTATGTACATTTTTCATGGAAACCACTCTGATTGGGTAATTTTTTTCACAAAGGTTGCAAGTGCTACATCCATTTTGGCAATGGCCTTTTCTGCATCTATGGCTGCTTTGGAATATTACCTTCTCAAACGTTTCCCTGTTCGTTACGGTAAGTATGCATGAATTAATGAAGAATGTGGTAGATGAGGAGTAATTTTGCTTAGTTCCAAGAGCATGCACCTAGTAGTAGATAATTTTAATGGACTAATAGCCTAATGAAGCAAAAACTTGTGATATGGTATGGGAATTTGATGTTAAAGTTTGGATATGGTGTTGCAGCCCTTTACTTGGTAGCTGTAGCCACTGCTGCTTCACTTGTTGGACAGCATTTGGTGAGAAAGATGGTTGCCGTACTGGGAAGAGCATCTGTGATCATTTTCATCCTAACCTTCACACTTTGTGTTAGTGCAGTTTTACTAGGTAAGTGTAAGATGGTTTTACTTGCAGAGTGTAGTTTTATGAGCCAAATGTAAAATGCTTTTATGTGATCACAGGTGGATCTGGAGTTGCACACATGATTCAAAAGATTGAACATAAGGAGTACATGGGATTTGGAAACATTTGCACGTACAAGGTTAAACATTAAGGCATAACATTCAAGGGCAGGGCTCCTTAATGCAGTTTTGTATTGTCTTTTGTTGCATTAGTGCCACATTTTTGTATTTTTATGTTGGTGTATGTATACTTTAATTCACTTGAAATACGAAAATTCATTGTATTACTTTTCAAATTTCAACAATTAATCCTACAGAAATATTTTGCATTCACATTTCCTTAGGAAGCCAAGGCTTAGGCCACAATATTGGTTTTCTCTATATTTATGTATGTGTTTCATTTCTTTATCTTTAAAGTTGAATCGAAGCAATCTTTGATTTCTGTATGTTTAAGAGCCTCCATGTGATTAATATCTCATCTCATCCTTCACTGGGTTTAATTTCTTAGAATTGTATGTTTTTAAATGAAATATAAATTCCCCGAAATTGAAAACAATAAAACAAAAAACGGTATGAAAAAGCTATAAAAAAAATTGCATGCGAGGTTATTCGTATATGATTATTGTGGCAAATTCCACCCCCACCAACACCTCCAACATTCCCAAATGCTGATCCTAGGAATCCAACTATGCTTCCTACTATTATTCTCCATCCAAATATCATACTTCTCACACAACCCAAAAATAAAATGGCACTCCAACGCTCAAGTCAGTTAGGGTGTCGGCACTCGAGTGTCAGAGTATTGTAGATAATGATTATCTAGTTCTTGGAATTTGTGCTATTTATATTACCTTAATGGGTCTTTGTTGGTGGACCAAATTAGGAGGTTGGTTTATGTTTAGGGTTGTGTTAAACAATTTTTAATTGTAGATAACTCTGCTGACTTGGTCACTGAAACAAGTCTAGAAGTGGCTTGATTCACCTTGTAATTCCAGAAAGAAGTGAATACAAAATACATTTCAATAAAAATGCTTCGAAAGGGTAGCAGTCCTCCCATCAGAGAAACCACAGAGGGTGTGAGGTACCACTTCTTTTCAGGAATAGTCTTTAGACGACAGGGATTATTCAGAGCTACCCAAAATAGTATTCTAAAATGCTTGCAAAAAACTAGTTTGGTAATCAGGACAAAATACAAGAATACCATAGGATAAGACAAAATTAGTTTTAGATGCTACCCAATACTACGAGGTGAATTAGAAAATTATATAAATCATTTCTGCAAATGATAATACAACCCTTTTGTTAGTATATAGTTTATATAATATATTATTATTATATATAGATATATCATATATATTCAAAACACAATAATATGTCATAATATATAATATAGTATTTCTAA
Source organism: Phaseolus vulgaris (assembly GCF_000499845.2). Taxonomy (NCBI): domain Eukaryota; kingdom Viridiplantae; phylum Streptophyta; class Magnoliopsida; order Fabales; family Fabaceae; genus Phaseolus; species Phaseolus vulgaris. The sequence continues at coordinate 41,680,689 of NC_023758.2, read as the reverse complement.
TGATTTTTTATATAGAATGAGAACAAGATATTTTGGATATTTCCATATATTATAACACCCCATTCAAAAAACAATACAAGTTCTTTGATCCAGCTTGCCAAAAATATTTTGTCACCTTTTGAGTAAACTTTTTTCTTTTGCAATTTTCGTCTTCAGGGGAAGCACAAATTAAGATTCTACACAGTTTTTTGAACGACCAGATTATCCATCAAACTATCTAGATTAAAGAACTAATTGTATTTTAGTTATTGAAAATAATAGTGAAAACAACAGAGCCTCAAATTCAAAAAAAACTAATAACAGCTTATGTTTGCACTCTGCCAAATGCTGAAAATCATTACTATCTCATATAGATTATAGATATTACAAAATCATAATATATATATATACTTGCAAACCTCACATATTATCATTTTAAGGTTGACTTAAAAACCTAAAACTGACTTTCTAAAATTGTATGACAACAGATCTAACAAGGTATTAAAGTATATTCTAGCACTATTAAATCACTAAAAGATTTTGATTTCCCTAATTCTATTTGAAAAGGAGTGAGGTCAGAAAATACCCACTTTCTAAAGCTAAGTCATATGAAATTCTTTCACCAAATTGTTTGTGTCTTTACTTGACAACTGTAGTGTAGGGAGATTATCAATGATTCTTGGTTTCAGAGAACTGGAGGGGTTGTGTTGTAACTGAAGTATAATAGAAACCTATGAGTAATGAACATAAATGAATAGATAGAATATACAAGACTCAGAATAAGAGCCTGCACAGCCCATACTAACAACATCCTACATAATCTAACCATAATACAAAGGAGGCTATTTTGGAAGAGGTGAAAGCTGTGTAAAAGAACTGGACATTAGAAGAGGTGGAGCTGCCAAATGGCACCCTTGAAAGGTACAAAGCTTGGTTAGATACCAATTGTAGCTGAAGCCTATGGTATTGACTACTTAGAGACATTGGCATCAGTAGCAAAGATCAACAAGGTACTTCTTATTGGAGATGATCTACCAGAGATAAATGGATTGAAGAATATGCTTTATGCAGAATTTGAGATAACCTATTTAGATGGAGATTCAAAAAACGGAATGAGGTTGGTTGGAGTAGCCGAAGCAAAGAATATAGAGCCCACAATCAACTGTAACATCATACGACTAAACATTTACAAATTCATAAAGATTTCATACTTTGAATTTCTAATAAGCAAGCTAGACGTGATAGATATCCATACTTCAACTTTGAATTACTCCCTGCATTCCCTTTCTTCTGTCTTTTTAAGGCTTTTACATAAAACCCAGAAACACAATAAATCTTTTCATCTAATAAAATAGTTATGAGGTTTCTTGTTTTACCCTTTTCATTTTACCTTCACAATAAATTCATGAGTAAATTAATTAAATACTGGGTCAAAATAAGAAAATATTTGACAGAAAAGTAATTAATCATATCTTCAACTTTGAAAATAACAGATAAACAGAAACACATTTTCCAAATCACACTCAAAGAAAACTTATCATTTCAAATTTATTATCCAAAGAAAACTTTGATCTTCAAAGAACGAACTTGTATACATAGCATTGATCTCAGGAACCACAATTGAAAAAAAAAAAAACTCACTCAATCTACAATCTACGTTAAACCAACCTAAGACGAAAGAAAGGAGAAAGAAAAGTAACAAGAGTCCACTGAGATTTGATTCCTAATAGACTCTAAATCGTTTTTGAGAGCGTGCAGAACGGAGGACGCGAGAACCGTGTTGATCTTCTCGAACACGTCCCCTGACATGGGAGACAACTTCACCGTTTGGGCTACCGGGAGCGACTTGTTGATGTGGGCGAGAAGGTCTGGAACATTGAGCGATAGTAGCTCGCTGACGTCGCAGCAGAACCTGGTTCCAGAGGTCGCAGCAGGACCTGTAGGAACGGAATTGAACCCGTAGTGTAGGCTGGATTGATTGCCAAAGCAGGCGAAGGAGTTGGTAATCGGTTCGCAACCACCGCTCCCTTTCATCTCTAGCAATTTCGATCGGTTTCATGGTCAAGTGTTCGATGAGCCCCTGACCGAAGAACCAGAGGTAGACGTAGGCCTCCCAGGCGAGGAAGTTTTGGCCGTCGAATTTGACGGGACTTACGACGGAAGTGGTGGGATAGGGGAAGGGTGTGGTTTTAGTGGTGGAGGTATCAGAATCATATGCAGAAGGAGAACAAGAAGAAGAGCCAGAGCAAGAAGAATCATATGACATTTTTTCATGACTTTTTATAAATTTAATTTTTAATTTTCAATTTTTAATTTTTAATTTTTAATTTTCAATTTTTAATTTTTAATTTTCAATTTTTAATTTTCAAATTTTTTTTTATTTCAATTTTATAAATATTTAAATTCACTATAATTTTATATATATTTAAAAGTGGAAATAATGTTATCAGAGGAAAAAAAAAAGTGTGTTATTTGAGAGAAAAAGTCTCATGCTTATGTGTACTTTTTTCTATTTGCTATCTATCTATCTATCTTCACACCTCGCAAAGAACCTTCAAACACCTCATCCTGCAAATTAGCGTCTTCAAATTCTAACACATTTGCGGATCCAAACACAAGTGATCTTGCAACTCTGTCTTCGCCAATAATGTTTTTGCTTAAACAAACACAACGTGTTCTCGTTGGCTCGTAGTTGGTCGAAATCTGGGTGAACTCCTAGTGGTCTGATAAGTGCCAATGTGTAGTTTTTATGATTGAGAAAATTGAACACTTTGGAACTTAATTGTTGCTTAATGTAAGAAAATTACCCTAATCTAAGAATTATTGAATCTGATTATATATTTTTTGAACCAAGAAATAAATGAAGAAATTTAATCTCAATTTTTGTGTAAATTGCAGATGAATATGAAGCATTGAAAGAATGTATTCAAGCTGGCATTGAAAGAAAAAAAAGTAAAAACTTAATTGGATCACAAGAAGATTTAGCTCAAGCTAGAGGATTTAGCTCAAGCTAAAACTGTCTAGAGTTGATTAAAGGTGCAGTACTGATCTAGCTCAGGCTAGAATCGCTGGCTCAAGCTAAAAATGCACTGCAAGATCTAGCTTAAGCTAAAACGGGCTAGCTTGAGCTAAAGTTGATTATATAAATTCTGAAACATATCTCAAAACCAGCAGTGGGAAACAAATTAGGTTTTTATAGAGAGAGACTAATGAGAGAAAGAGAAGAACTTGCTCAGATAAACCCTTCTTATGCAATCCAGATCAAGAATGAAGATTGGAGGAGCTGTCATGAGTGGCTAAGTCTTTCTAACTTGGGATTGAATGTAATTTATCTTGATCAAATGTATTCTTGGTGATATATATATATATATATATATATATATATTTATATATATAAATATATATATATATATATATAATTCTCTTTTCTACTTGTTCTTGGTATTTTCGTTTTATGCTTATTTCTTGATTTTGTCTGATCAATAGAGTCTTGATTTTGATCCTTAAATTTAACTGGAAAGTACCTTTAAGGATTTGAAATAAACGAAAATACTTGATAACTTGTAATGCTAGGAAAAGATTCCAGGTTATTGATTGCATTATAATTTTGTTCCTAAAGCTGGATGATTTGTTAAATATCTGAGGAATCAGTGTTTGAGAAATTATCTTATGAATTTCATCTGTGAGGAATCAAGATGAATGACTTTAAATTAAGCATTAAGAATAAGTAGTTTTGAGTATTATATATTGTATTATTCAAAATATAGATGATTGAGATAAACGCAATTCAATCCCAAGTATCTTTCTCTATAATTGATAAGTTAGTTTTGTATTTGGTTGAATCAAACCCTACATCTCTTAGTTACTTGTGAAATCTTTAATTTGGTAATGAACAAGTTCTCAACAATCAAAATTATTGTCTATACTTGATGAGTTTTAAAACAGAACATCTTAATTAGAATTGTTCCCTGGGTTCGACATTCGTACTTTAAAGAGTACTATATTACAATTGATTCGGTACACTTGCCGAGAAAAATCAACAAGTTTCTTTTATCTCCTTTCAAGCTGTGGTGATTCAACCTTCAAGGAACAAGAAACCCCTCCTGCACAAAATACTTTGACGCTCAAGTTAGTAAGAACATAAAATTTTGTGTATCTAGTGAATATAGTCCTAAGATTTGAGTTGAGATATTCCCGGTAAGTGGTCATCTATTTATAAACTTTCATGGGCTTGGATCTTTGACACTAGTTTCTCCAGGTTTTAATAAGAGATATTGTGCAAGTAAATTAGAGCATTTATGTGATATATGTTGGTTATTAATTCAGATTTTATTACCCTTAAACTATTTTAATGTTATATTGCATTAATGGTCAATTTACAGACATGTTAGTATTCTTCCAGTAATTGTAATTATTATATATATGATTGAGTGAATCAAAATGAATAAGATCAGTTTTGCAATTTTGTGCAATTACGTTCAATCAGTTGCTACAACCTTTGGCCTTCTCTTATTTCCTTCAATTAGTTCCTTCAACTGGTATCAAGAGCTAGTTTGCTATCATGAACTCTACCCAATTATCAGTCTCTATCCTTGATGGAAAAAATTACAATCGGTGGTGTGTGCAAATGAGAGTTTTGTTTGATTATCATGAGTTATAGGATGTCGTTGAAAGTGGAGTGTCTGCATTAGCTGCTAATGCAACTGAGGCACAACGAGTAGCGCATCGTGACCAGAAGAAGAAGGACAATAAGGCTTTGTATCTCATTCATCAAGGGATGAATGACGAGACGTTTGAGCAGATAGAAGGAGCAACAACTGTCAGTGAGGCTTGGACAATTTTGTCAACCAATTATAAAGGTGACGATAAGATCAAGAGGGTGCGTCTTCAAACCCTAAGACGCCAATATGAACTGCTGCAGATAGAAACCACAAAGACTATTGATGTCTATATAAATAAATTTATTGCCTTGACAAATCAGATGAAGACCAATGGTGAAACAAATTCCGAGCAGGCAAAGGTGGAAAAGATTTTGAGGTCTTTAACTCCCAGATTTGAACATGTTGTTGCCACAATTGAAGAGGCCAATGACATTTCAAAAATGACAGTAAGGTTATTGTCTGGTTCTCTATGAGCGCATGAGCAGCGGATGAATGACAACAAGATTGAAAAACCAATTGAACAGGCTTTACAAGCACAAGCCTCAATTGGTAGCTCATATCATAAACATGATAGCTATTTCGGCAAAGGTCGTGGTGACCAGAATCATGGAGGCGCTTGGCACGGGGAACGTGGTCGCGGAGGACGAAGAGGCATTTATAATAAATCAAATGTTGAGTGTTATAATTGCCATAAACGTGGCCATTATGCAAATGAGTGCAGATCAAAAAGTGATAATCATGCTGCCAATTGTTCTCAAGAAGACAGTAATCACGTACAAGATGAAGAGGATCATACAGTACTAATGATAGCCACATCAAATGAAACCCCAAACAATCAGACTTGGTATTTGGATACAGGTTGCACAAATCATATGTGTGGTCAGAAGGAGTTGTTTGCAGATTTGGATGACTCATTTCGCATAAAAGTGAAATTTGGTGATGGAAGGTTCGTTCCAGTGACTGGAAAAGGGCGAATTCTTATCACATTGAAGAATGGTGATCACAGGTACATCTATGATGTTTTCTATGTACCTGATATGAAAAGTAATTTGTTGAGTATGGGACAACTGGCTGAGAAGGGTTATGAGATACACATAGTTGAAAATAAATTATCAATTTTTGATAAAAAAAAAGGTAATTTGATTCTTAAAGCATTTTTATCAAAAAACCGCATGTTTCCAGTAGATATTCAAATGGGTGATTTCAAGTGCTTGAATGCAATAGTGAATAATGAATCGTGGTTATGGCATTTACGCTTTGAGCACTTAAATTTTCAGAGTTTGGAAAATCTTTCTAAAAGAAATTTAGTGAATGGTTTACCCCATATTCATCACCTTGATCAATTGTGTGAGGCTTGCATTTTTTGGAAAGAATAACAGGACACCATTTGTTAAGGAGCCTTGGCGTGCAAAATTTCCTTTGCAGCTTGTTCATACAGATGTTTGTGGCCCGATAAACATATCATCAGTTGGAGGTAATAACTATTTTTTAACCTTTATTGATGATTTTTCAAGGAAAACCTGGATTTATGTATTGAAAAGCAAGGATGAGGTATTTCACTGGTTTAAAATATTTAAAGCATTTGTTGAAAGAGAGAGTGGCAGAAAAATTAAGATGGTGCGTAGTGATGGAGGAGGTGAGTACAAGTCTAATGAATTCAAGAGACACTATGAAGAACTTGGGTTGCAACATATCTAATGAAACAAAAGTACACATAAACATGAGACTTTTTCTCTCAAATAACACACTTTTTTTTTCCTCTGATAAAAGTAGGAATAAACTAATTATAATCAATTAAATTATTCAGAATATTAGAGAAAAAACAAAAAAAAATAATATTTATTTGTAGCACTTAATGTTGGAGAAAATTCAAACTTTAATAAATAAATAATGTTAGTTAGTTAAGATTTAAAAGATAACAATGACAAAAAATAATTTTAAATAGTGTAGCTAAGATTAAATAAAAAATATTTAGTTAGTTAAGATTTATTTTAGAATTTACACAAAGATTTAAAGATAAAAATTTAATTTATTCATTTATTATGCAAGAAAAAAACATATCAAGAAAAAGAAAAACAAATGGAAAATTTATGGTTAAAGAAAGTGTATCTAAATATTGTTATTATTTGGTTTGTAAATTTTTTTCCCTAAATAAATCAAGAAATATAGATTTTCCGTATTTATAATCTGATATTGATGTATGTATATACGTATGTGTATATTTTGCTATATATATATATATATATAGAGAGAGAGAGAGAGAGAGAGAGAGAGTGCATGCATGTGTGAGAGCAGTCTTAGTGTTTCTTTATTGGAATCTGAATAGATGGCTTCTTCGTGTTCTTCTTGTTCTGCTCGTTCTGGCTCTTCTTCATGTTCTTCTTGTTCTGCTTGTTCTGGCTCTTCTTCTTGTTCTCCTTCTGCATATGATTCTGATACCTCCACCACTAAAACCACACCCTTCCCCTATCCCACCACTTCCGTCGTAAGTCCCGTCAAATTCGACGGCCAAAACTTCCTCGCCTGGGAGGCCTACGTCTACCTCTGGTTCTTCGGTCAGGGGCTCATTGAACACTTGACCATGAAACCGATCGAAATTGCTAGAGATGAAAGGGAGCGGTGGTTGCGAACCGATTACCAACTCCTTCGCCTGCTTTGGCAATCAATCCAGCCTACACTACGGGTTCAATTCCGTTCCTACAGGTCCTGCTGCGACCTCTGGAACCAGGTTCTGCTGCGACGTCAGCGAGCTACTATCGCTCAATGTTCCAGACCTTCTCGCCCACATCAACAAGTCGCTCCCGGTAGCCCAAACGGTGAAGTTGTCTCCCATGTCAGGGGACGTGTTCGAGAAGATCAACACGGTTCTCGCGTCCTCCGTTCTGCACGCTCTCAAAAACGATTTAGAGTCTATTAGGAATCAAATCTCAGTGGACTCTTGTTACTTTTCTTTCTCCTTTCTTTCGTCTTAGGTTGGTTTAACGTAGATTGTAGATTGAGTGAGTTTTTTTTTTTTTCAATTGTGGTTCCTGAGATCAATGCTATGTATACAAGTTCGTTCTTTGAAGATCAAAGTTTTCTTTGGATAATAAATTTGAAATGATAAGTTTTCTTTGAGTGTGATTTGGAAAATGTGTTTCTGTTTATCTGTTATTTTCAAAGTTGAAGATATGATTAATTACTTTTCTGTCAAATATTTTCTTATTTTGACCCAGTATTTAATTAATTTACTCATGAATTTATTGTGAAGGTAAAATGAAAAGGGTAAAACAAGAAACCTCATAACTATTTTATTAGATGAAAAGATTTATTGTGTTTCTGGGTTTTATGTAAAAGCCTTAAAAAGACAGAAGAAAGGGAATGCAGGGAGTAATTCAAAGTTGAAGTATGGATATCTATCACGTCTAGCTTGCTTATTAGAAATTCAAAGTATGAAATCTTTATGAATTTGTAAATGTTTAGTCGTATGATGTTACAGTTGATTGTGGGCTCTATATTCTTTGCTTCGGCTACTCCAACCAACCTCATTCCGTTTTTTGAATCTCCATCTAAATAGGTTATCTCAAATTCTGCATAAAGCATATTCTTCAATCCATTTATCTCTGGTAGATCATCTCCAATAAGAAGTACCTTGTTGATCTTTGCTACTGATGCCAATGTCTCTAAGTAGTCAATACCATAGGCTTCAGCTACAATTGGTATCTAACCAAGCTTTGTACCTTTCAAGGGTGCCATTTGGCAGCTCCACCTCTTCTAATGTCCAGTTCTTTTACACAGCTTTCACCTCTTCCAAAATAGCCTCCTTTGTATTATGGTTAGATTATGTAGGATGTTGTTAGTATGGGCTGTGCAGGCTCTTATTCTGAGTCTTGTATATTCTATCTATTCATTTATGTTCATTACTCATAGGTTTCTATTATACTTCAGTTACAACACAACCCCTCCAGTTCTCTGAAACCAAGAATCATTGATAATCTCCCTACACTACAGTTGTCAAGTAAAGACACAAACAATTTGGTGAAAGAATTTCATATGACTTAGCTTTAGAAAGTGGGTATTTTCTGACCTCACTCCTTTTCAAATAGAATTAGGGAAATCAAAATCTTTTAGTGATTTAATAGTGCTAGAATATACTTTAATACCTTGTTAGATCTGTTGTCATACAATTTTAGAAAGTCAGTTTTAGGTTTTTAAGTCAACCTTAAAATGATAATATGTGAGGTTTGCAAGTATATATATATATTATGATTTTGTAATATCTATAATCTATATGAGATAGTAATGATTTTCAGCATTTGGCAGAGTGCAAACATAAGCTGTTATTAGTTTTTTTTGAATTTGAGGCTCTGTTGTTTTCACTATTATTTTCAATAACTAAAATACAATTAGTTCTTTAATCTAGATAGTTTGATGGATAATCTGGTCGTTCAAAAAACTGTGTAGAATCTTAATTTGTGCTTCCCCTGAAGACGAAAATTGCAAAAGAAAAAAGTTTACTCAAAAGGTGACAAAATATTTTTGGCAAGCTGGATCAAAGAACTTGTATTGTTTTTTGAATGGGGTGTTATAATATATGGAAATATCCAAAATATCTTGTTCTCATTCTATATAAAAAATCATTAGAAATACTATATTATATATTATGACATATTATTGTGTTTTGAATATATATGATATATCTATATATAATAATAATATATTATATAAACTATATACTAACAAAAGGGTTGTATTATCATTTGCAGAAATGATTTATATAATTTTCTAATTCACCTCGTAGTATTGGGTAGCATCTAAAACTAATTTTGTCTTATCCTATGGTATTCTTGTATTTTGTCCTGATTACCAAACTAGTTTTTTGCAAGCATTTTAGAATACTATTTTGGGTAGCTCTGAATAATCCCTGTCGTCTAAAGACTATTCCTGAAAAGAAGTGGTACCTCACACCCTCTGTGGTTTCTCTGATGGGAGGACTGCTACCCTTTCGAAGCATTTTTATTGAAATGTATTTTGTATTCACTTCTTTCTGGAATTACAAGGTGAATCAAGCCACTTCTAGACTTGTTTCAGTGACCAAGTCAGCAGAGTTATCTACAATTAAAAATTGTTTAACACAACCCTAAACATAAACCAACCTCCTAATTTGGTCCACCAACAAAGACCCATTAAGGTAATATAAATAGCACAAATTCCAAGAACTAGATAATCATTATCTACAATACTCTGACACTCGAGTGCCGACACCCTAACTGACTTGAGCGTTGGAGTGCCATTTTATTTTTGGGTTGTGTGAGAAGTATGATATTTGGATGGAGAATAATAGTAGGAAGCATAGTTGGATTCCTAGGATCAGCATTTGGGAATGTTGGAGGTGTTGGTGGGGGTGGAATTTGCCACAATAATCATATACGAATAACCTCGCATGCAATTTTTTTTATAGCTTTTTCATACCGTTTTTTGTTTTATTGTTTTCAATTTCGGGGAATTTATATTTCATTTAAAAACATACAATTCTAAGAAATTAAACCCAGTGAAGGATGAGATGAGATATTAATCACATGGAGGCTCTTAAACATACAGAAATCAAAGATTGCTTCGATTCAACTTTAAAGATAAAGAAATGAAACACATACATAAATATAGAGAAAACCAATATTGTGGCCTAAGCCTTGGCTTCCTAAGGAAATGTGAATGCAAAATATTTCTGTAGGATTAATTGTTGAAATTTGAAAAGTAATACAATGAATTTTCGTATTTCAAGTGAATTAAAGTATACATACACCAACATAAAAATACAAAAATGTGGCACTAATGCAACAAAAGACAATACAAAACTGCATTAAGGAGCCCTGCCCTTGAATGTTATGCCTTAATGTTTAACCTTGTACGTGCAAATGTTTCCAAATCCCATGTACTCCTTATGTTCAATCTTTTGAATCATGTGTGCAACTCCAGATCCACCTGTGATCACATAAAAGCATTTTACATTTGGCTCATAAAACTACACTCTGCAAGTAAAACCATCTTACACTTACCTAGTAAAACTGCACTAACACAAAGTGTGAAGGTTAGGATGAAAATGATCACAGATGCTCTTCCCAGTACGGCAACCATCTTTCTCACCAAATGCTGTCCAACAAGTGAAGCAGCAGTGGCTACAGCTACCAAGTAAAGGGCTGCAACACCATATCCAAACTTTAACATCAAATTCCCATACCATATCACAAGTTTTTGCTTCATTAGGCTATTAGTCCATTAAAATTATCTACTACTAGGTGCATGCTCTTGGAACTAAGCAAAATTACTCCTCATCTACCACATTCTTCATTAATTCATGCATACTTACCGTAACGAACAGGGAAACGTTTGAGAAGGTAATATTCCAAAGCAGCCATAGATGCAGAAAAGGCCATTGCCAAAATGGATGTAGCACTTGCAACCTTTGTGAAAAAAATTACCCAATCAGAGTGGTTTCCATGAAAAATGTACATAGAGAGACTTGATGACAGAAAGAAGAATGAAAGGTACCTGAGGAGGGATTCCTAATCCAAGGAAAAGGGGTGCCAAGATGAATCCTCCACCAAGGCCTAACAAACCAGCAACTGTCCCGGCAAGTGTTCCACAACCACAAAATAGAATTAACTGCCACACTCCCCATTTTGGTTGTTGATCTCCCTTTGATGCTATCACTCTCTGCCCTTTGTATAGTCTCATGGCCTGGTATGAACTCATTCCTACAGCTATGGGGACCTAAATGACCAGAATAAATAAACAAGTGAATTCAATATTCACCATGATAATGACACTGAGGGTTTCATAGGTCCTACAACCAAAAATATATGAACAACTATGAGGCCATATTGGCTTCATTAAGGAGAGTTCAAAAATATAAGATGACAACTACAGTTTCCAGAAATTGAATTCTCCTATAGTAGTTCGTACCTGGAGTAGATTCACGGCCCAATACACTTTAGAGCAAATTGTTGCGTAATTCTGTTCCAAAAAAGAGGCATATATTATCATCATATTATGCTGATCAATGACCCCAATGCAAGAAATGAAAAAAATCAATTTTTGAGTGCAAAAGCTCATCGGTACCAACTTTTCCAATCTCTAAAGTAAGTATCATGAACCAGACAGTGAAAAGATGTCCAAGTTCCGTCCAACGAATGTTCTCAACTATGGAAACCTGCATCACAATTTCAGATTTTATTTGAAAGAATAGATGTCGCACATTTATTTGGAATCAATAGCGTTCAGTATTTTATACTACCTTTTTCCTTGGCTCTTTAGTATCTTCTTTTGCAGGGTCTTCTGTCTGAATATAATGTGCAGCATCTTCAGGAGTTGCAATGTCTGATTAGATTCAAAAATAGCATGTCATGTGTGATAAACACTTATATATACAGAAAGGTAGAATACAAATAATATCAAACCACTTACCACCAATCCGCGAATTCTTCTTCTTAGCTTCCTGGAATCATAACATGGATGCATGCTCAAGAATCAGAATACAAAACTTGAAAGAAATTTAAAATACAAAAGAGGGTATTTAATGGAGCAATTAATTACCTTCTTCATAATGGTTTCTTTCTTCCATGTCTCAACACCCTTAAAGAAGCATTTAATTGAAAGCCCTGTTTGACATTCAGATCACATCAGATGAAAGAAATTAATTCAGAAAATCAATAGTGTCTCAATTTTGTTCAGTGATTCTTACCCACAAAAAGTATTATTAGCAAAACTGTTAGCATCCACTCAGGAAAAATGAGATTGAAAGCAACTCCAATACTGATTCCAAGCATCAACATTGGTGTGAAGAGAAGTGCTAAGTCATAATCAATCACAGGCAAATCAAGTGTGGGGTGTCTTTGCCTCAAATTGTAGAAAACAGTTGCTGTTGCTCCGCCAGTAATCATGCCTTCACCAAAAGTATGGAAACAAACAATTATTTTCCATCCATGTAAGTTTCAAAAGAATAGTATTCAAAAAATAGGTAAAAATAGCCACAAGTACAGAGCAGATAAGATGAATAGCTATTTATTAAAAGAGGAATTTGGCCATTTTCAGGTGATTTTGATATTCAGAACGCCTCTGTGGTTTAGAGGTCAAGAGTCCTGGATAGTTTATGCATATTAACATTTAAATCATGTGATAAATATACATTTTATAAGGATTGTTTGGTCCGACCTGAAGTGTATTGACATTATCAAGATCATCATATCTGAATGAAAAATTAATGTGAAAACACTTTTTTGGTGGTAAATCATGCAGAAGTCTTTTTAAACAAAACCGTAATGGAATCACAAGTACTTAAAATGTGATGTTAACTAATAATATGAACAGATAGTCGGAATTTCGTGAAAATGTTTTAATATCTAATTATAAAGGAAGGGGACACAATGGTAGTTCTTACATTTTGATATTGCTATTGCTGATTTTGTATCAAATCCAATAATGAGGGTAAGCATGGGCACAAAGATGCCACCTCCACCAACACCTCCAACATTCCCAAATGCTGATCCTAGGAATCCAACTATGCTTCCTACTATTATTTTCCATCCAAATTTCATACTCTGCACACAACACAAAAGTTAAAAACAACACAAAGTTAATTCCAATTCAACGTTCTTGACATAAAAATACTAATCCACATGCACTGCCCCGAATAAAGTTATTACTGTAGTGAGTGATAATTTGAAATTGACACAAAATCTTATGACAGCTTATTTTGGTATGAAAGTTGCTAGCAGGGTGTTTGTGAACTCTCTTACCGGCCAAGTGTGGGGGTAATGAAGATTGCTATCAACGTCTAGAGTGTGATTTGACTCTGAGGTGGTGTTCTCAGCGGAGACTGTGACAAGAAGAATCAAAGCAATGAGAACCTTTGCAGCTACCCATTTCACATCCCACCTTTGTGATACATCATGCACACCCATTATGTCTCTTTAGATACTCAGCTGTTTTCAAAATTCAAAATCTTAGTCCTTTTAGTACTATGATATGATATTCCTATGCTTGCTTAATTTGCCTCAAATGAGCAGCACCATAAGAGTTTATATAGATTTTTTCAAAATCTTCACTTCAAATAGGAACTTCCCTCGTTGATCATGTTATTTTAATTCAATCAAAATTTAGGTGCAAGAAAACAAATCTCAGGTCAGAATAATGCAGGCCTCTTTATGCTTTTATTGGTCTCTTGCTATCTCGTCTTTTATGCCTTGTGCTTCAATTTGTGTTAGAGATCCCAGATCGAGATTAGAGCCTTTCATTGTATATAAGTGGGTGCAAACCTCAATCCTATGAGCCGGTTTTATGGGGTTGAGTTAGGCTTAAAGTCCACTTCGTAATATGGTATCATTTCGAGCCTATCCTATGAGCCGGTTTTATGGGGTTGAGTTAGGCTTAAAGTCTACTTCGTAATAATTTGTGAAACCATGTTTAAATACTTGTGAATTTCCATTTTCTTTTTGGTTTGTATTATGATTTTATCATAACTCCATTGGAATATTCCTTTTGTGGTTACCACTTTTTTGGCTTAATATTGGAATATAAACAACAATTTTGGTCGAAATACCTTGAATTTTCATTACTTTTCAATAGCTCAGATATTTTTTTCTTCAATTATATATGGACACACATGTACATTTACCAAACAAAAAAGACAATTTTTGGCACCCCTTTTATGCCAATACTCCCACTTTATTGGTTTTGACGCCTAGTTGAAGACTGATTCTCTTAATTGTATTACTCGTATGTAAATATTTTTCTAATGTTAAACTGTTGAAGTCGCTGTTCAATGATTGAAATTAATGGTAAGCAAGGAGCATTAATTGCCACCCATGAAATACAAAAGTCTTTACGATGAAAAACTCTTAGGAGGAAGGAATAATTATCAGTGTATCTCTAAGGATGAAGCTGAATGTGAGGAGTGAGAACTCTTGAAATTTTCTTCTATCTCTGGTTTCACAGTTCTTTGTTTCCTATCTGTTGAAATTCTCAATTGTTTTTTTCTACTATTAAAAATAAATTGTCTCATTTGCTTAAATATTCATTGTTAAATCTTGAAATAGTGTTATCTTGGGTTCAGTGTAGTTTTCAAAACTTTGCTAAAAAGTTGGAGATTTGAGTATTAGGACCTTTGATTTTGTTTCCACCAAATTGGTTTGGTCTCAGCAAGCAAAGAGTGATAAGGTGACTTGGAAATTGGCAACATTCATAGTAGGAGTAAAAACAATGAGTCCTTTGTAGATTTATCAGAGTTCAATTTTTGTAACAGTAATGGTGATAATAATACATATGTTTATGAACATCAAAATTCATCAGTCATAAAGACAATTTTGAGATTAGTATACATTTGTTAACCAAAAAAATACAATTGGGTGCTTAAAATCTTAATTACCCATTCACAAACTCGATTGAATTGCATACTCAACTGAAACCACAAAAAACAGATTGAGGAATTGATGCTTTAAAAAACTGATAAAAGATAGAATGATTCTTTCAATGCTCTAGAAAGAGGCAATGAGAATACCGATAAAAAGTAATTTTTTTAATAACTTGTCCTTCTTCAAATTTTCTGAATAATTAGCTCTGACAAAATTGATTTATATTTAGATATTTTTATTATAAAAGCAAGGTATTACTACAGCTTAGTATAACTTTATTGATTGCAAAAACTATTTAAAAAGTTACTTAAATTCAATAACACTACACATTGGTTTAAATTCCTAATTAACTGCGACTTTAGATTCAAGCTTTTAAGAATCATAACAAATGGTTAAATATAGGTGTGCTCTATAAATTGTATTTCCTTTTATAGTACTACATATTTATTACTAACATGCTTATATTTTAAGTGCAAGTATGTCAATTTATATATAGAAAAAATGGATCCAAAATCATTTTTCAAAGTGAAACCAATCGCACTAATTTAAAAAATGAACAGTACATAGACATTGATTTTAGGAGTCGCATTAAACAATTCTACTTAAGGCTCTTCTTTTATAAATGTGAATTACTACAAGCATTTTTCTTTTTGCTAACATTTCATGCTTATATTTCTTTGAGCTAAAGCCCTTGCAGTGTCGATCCTTGATTTTACAATTGAAATTCCATCATATCTACAAAGAAATGTCACTCTTGTGTAGATTTCTCTTCAGAATAATGCACCACTGGAGAAGAAATCGATCCAAGTTTGTCTAATTGTTGCGATACTATTGCTCCGTTGCCCTACATGATCAAAGAATCAAAAAGTTCAGGATAGAATGGTCCGGAAAACAAGCCATATATATGTGCAGCAATTACCTACAAAAAAAATCATTCTCCAGCCAAGATACCACTTTTTATTAAGAATTATTATTAGACTCACCTGCGACGTCAATATTGCCTGCCCTTGGTCTTCTGCAGGATGACTGCTGCTCTGCAATTACAAAAAAAGTAGATTTGAGTCCAAACGGAGTTCAGAAAAAGTTGTTCCAGTATCTCACTGTAATAATAAAATTGTTCATCTAGAATCTGTCTCACTGCGTTAATCAAGCCTACTTGAACTTATATCTGTAGCGGTGCTGGTGCTTCCCATTTTACAAGGTTACACACACCAAGTCACTTTAAGATCATATATTCATACTCTCTTTTCTTTCTTCCCCACCTAAACCCTATAATTTTGACATTTAATGTACCTGAGTTGATGGCTGCTGCTGGTACATGATGTGACTAGGGTGTTCTTGCTGCAGAGGTTGGTGCTGGTTCATGATGTGACTAGGGTGTTCTTGCTGCAGAGGTTGCTGCTGGTGCATGATGTAACTAGGGTGTTCTTGCTGCAGAGGTTGCTGCTGTTGATAATATTGCTGCTGCGGCAGAACCTGTTGTTGGAGCTGCTGTGGTTGAAGAGGTTCCAGTGAACTATGTTGGAGTTGTTGTGACTGTTCCTGCTGGAACGGTTGCTGCTGTAATTGAATATAATGTTGTTGTAGTTGCTGCTGCTGCTGCTGATAGTAATAGTATTGGCATGACTGACTATATTCTTGGGCATTCTGCATATATCCATATTGGCCATTCCCTTGCATTGGATGTTGTAGTACAAGTGATGTGGTATTGACAGGTGTTTGAGACTGAGATGAAGTGTTCTGCATCTGCATGTTTTGCATAGGCCAAAATGGAGCTGCCATTAACCCAGTAGCAGCAGCAGTAGATTGAAACTGATTTTGTCCTGGATTGCATTGCTGAGAGGAGTAATCTGAAGTACCAGCCATTTGTGCACCCGCTTCAGGTGGATGAATCTGTTGTGGAGATAGCTGCTGCCGTTGGTGCTGTTTTCTATCTGTATTTCCCCTATAGCCAAATTTGGGACCTTTAAATTGACCAGCATTTCTCTTTCTATGCCAATTTCCACCACTATTACCAGAAGACCGAGGTGGTAGAAATGGTTTTCTTGCTCTCTGATCTCGATGGCGTGCGGAATATGGGCTTTTGCAAACTTGGGTACACTCAAAATCTTGAGTGCTAGCAGAGTTGTCCTCATTTATGGTATGACCACCAATTATTGGTCTACTATTTGACTTATGGCTTTCTGGAATGGCTACACACTCCTGGTGTTTCAATGATATGCTTTTCAGAGAACGTGGCTTCAATTCTTCAGACTCAAACTCACACTTTTCCTTGGAAAAAGAAGTACTTTCCTTTGAGGGAGTTTGCAATGCTTGTGACGATTGGTTATATCCAGTTTGACGTAAAAATTCTTCTGATGAAACATCAGATTCAGAACTATTTTTTATATTCTTAACAACTCTGGTTGATTCCTCTTTTACTTCCACTAAAGTGGAAGATGACACATTATTTTCAGGATCATTGTCTCTTGGTTCCTCAGAAACAGGGAGTGAAAATTCTCTCCCATTTTCTTCTATTTTGTCATCTAATTCCATAATTTGAAGCTTGTATGCATCTGTATCATTAGAACAAGTATTTTTATTTTTCCTCAATAGTAATCCATCATTAGTAGCATCACACTGGTTATCACAACATTTTAGCAATGCCACTTTCTTGTCGTTTTTATGTAAATGTGCCTGCAAATTAGAAATAGAATCTCTAGATGCTTGATTAGGAATGACAACAGAAATCTCTTCCCTCCTGTTCATCAAATTAAGCAATTTTCTGTGTCTGGCAGATTGCTCATGTAAATCTTTCCGAGCAGAGTCTGGAAATAATTTTATGTGCCGATTCCACGCCTTCCTTACATCATGTATGGTTCCAATATAGTCCACAAACTGGTATATTAACATAGACATGTTAGAATAAATTTTTTAAGGTATCTAAGCTTCAAGTGGCGAAGGTTTACCAATAGAAATATCAGTATAAAAAGGATCACCACTAGCAAAACCAAACAATCTATAAATATTTAAAATACTTTTGTTTTATTAAAACACTAAATACAAGTTTAGGAGCTTACAGCGGATTGAAAGATTTTTTTTTCAGGAAATAATAGTGACAAAGTAAAAGCCATAAATATTTTTCAAGGGAGATGCACTATAGCACAAATAACAGTACTTCCATGCACAAGCATAACTATAAATATTTATAATATTAACAGGTTAAATCATGAGAAAAATAACTAGTTTAACAAATATATAAAAAAAACACTTTATATTACTTTAACCCTAAATCATAATGACAGACTATTATAATTGAACACATAAAGAATATAACCTCCAGGTATAAGTTTGATATATCCTCTGCATCTTCTGCGCTCAAACCTTGTGATCCAGACCTTGGAGATATTGTATCAGCAATAATTGAATCTATTACAGCCATGTGCTTTGTACCTCCATGCATCATTGAGAAATTTATCAACTCCTGGAAAAGTACTTAAAATCAACTGAAGAAAATTTATCATAATTTAAAATGTGATTTTATCCACACATGCAAAAAATTACCTTCTGAAAATAAAATCATCCCTGGGCTTGTACCTGAAAGCACAAGCTTAACAGAAATAACAATTCTCAAGTGACCCAAACTGTGATCTTGCCGATTTAAGCACTAGCTAATAGTGAGCCTATCCTTCACACCAGCTCAAAAAGAAGTTTGCTCGATGGGCACGTGAATTAATTTTCAACAATGCCGCAATCTGGAGGGAATACGAACTGTCCCTTTCTAGTTTTTCATCTTAGTCTAATAACTTTAAGTGGAACATGATTATTTAGCAGTTATAATACCAGAGAGTTATTAGACAGTTATTTTCATATTAATTTTGGATTAAGCAGTCATTTTCATTAATTTTGGATTAGGCAGTTATAGGTTACGAAGTGACGCATTGTGCAATATAAGTTGTTACATACTTGTAAAAGGGGAATCAAGATGTGGGATTGCTATTTCCTGTGTTTTAAAGGAGGAAACTCCTTGTTAGAGAGGAAACCCTATGCATTAGGGGGACCCTTGTTTTTGTACTCAAATTTTGTCTAAAAAACAAATTAATTTTATCTTTATTCATAATTTAGTTTGTTTATTTATTGAGTCAAACAGGACACCTGGAAACCCCATAATTTCTTCCTCGCCACATTTTATTGGGTGGTGTCCCAGTTCTCACTAACCATGTAGGTTAGTAGTAACTAAATTTTTACTTGATCAGTCAGTGTGAATTTGCCCCTCTGAATCCAGCAGCAAGTTGGTATGAACATGGGTATTATGGGGTGCGCAAGTCCCACATCAAGCACTATGGAATGCTCAGTATAGTATTTAAGTACTTGGTTCTCCACCTTTAATAGCTAGTCTTTGAAGATGAATTCCCCAAATGCTTTGCTCATCTTATCAATTGGTACCAGACCAAGTTGGTTGTCGGTGTCTTGGAAGGAGAAGGGTTCTAATCTAACCCTTGGAAAGTGTATATACATGTATACTTATCGAACCATCTCTACTTTAGTTTAATATATTACAAACATACCTCCAGAAGCAATTTGTTTTGAGGCAAAGTTCTGACACCATCAATTAAGACATCTCTGGCAGCATCCGCACTATTTGTACTCTTAAACCAAGAAAGGAATAGATGATAAACAAAAATTAGTTAAATACGACTGACAACTGCATTCATAATAAAGGCAACAGATATTTTTTTGTTTTCCACTAAAAAGAACTCCTGTGTATAGTTATTAGTTAATTAGTTTAAAGAAGTTGTTAATTACTCCTGACAACAGCATTCTTCATTAAAGTGACATTTTTTCTTGTTTCCATTTAAAAAGAACTCTCCGCATAATTATGATATGATATGCCTACATCATTCCTTTGTCAAGCACTTAATAAAGAAGTTGAAATCACTAATTGTAATGAGTAATAATAGCCTAAAAGTACCCAAGCCAGTCTTTTAATTCTACAGAAGTTATTCTCACTGAATGCCATTCTACAAAGCCATACTGATTGCTGATATTAAAAAACGAAATAAAATAAACAATGGAGGAGAAAAAATAGGAAGAAAGAATTTCCAAAAAATCATACCGATTATGCTTGATTGCTAGTCGTAGAAAGTGGATTTTAATTGTAAATCAACCTCACAAAACACACTCCCTTACGCACACTCCCTTGCGCCGAAGACTGGACATCTTAAGCATGACTAGATATTTGTGGGTAGTCCAATATAGATGACAAGATTGGTCAAATAACCCTTACTAGGATAGACTCTCAATCTTTTTTCTCTTCTCTGTTTACTTTGGGTTATTTACCATTTGTTACCATGTCCAATGACTCTATGGTCTCATCACATGTTGTTGGACTATTTATCTTCTTCCTTCCTTCTAAATCTATTGATAATATTCTTATATCCCTGGATCTCCACTTAACTTATTATCCATTAGTCTTCTCCCACGTTCCCTTGATTATATTATCTCATTTACTAAAGATTTTGTTTGTTTACAAGACCGGAGTTCGGGACAGATGATTGGCACTGGATGTGAGTCTCACAGTCTTTATCACCTATGGACATTTGCACATGTTGGTACGGTAATGGATTCTCCATCTCTCATTCATGTTCAACTGAGACATCCTACTCTTGCCAAAATGTAAGAGTTTGATCCAAATTTGTCTAAGTTATCAAGTTTGTCTTGTGAGTCGTGTCAATTAGGGAAACACAATCGTTCGTAATTCTTTTCCTAGCAGCATCTCACAATGTGCTTTGTCTCCTTTCTAAAATTTGGGGACCAAATTGTGTTAAGTCCAATTTAGGATTTCAGTATTTTGTTACTTTTACAAAGGATTATTCAAGATGTAATTGGTTGTTTTAATGAAAAATTATTCTGAGCTATTTTCTATATTTCAATCTTTTTATAATGAAATTAAAAATCAATTTGGAACTTTTGTTTGAACCTTGTACAGTAATAATACTCGTGGGTATCTTCTCATTCTTTTCAAAATTTTATGGTTTTTCATGGTACTCTTCATCAAACTTCAAGTGCATGTTCTCTCTTAGTGATGTGGTTCTTAGTGCATGTTTTCTCATTAAAGCTATACACTATCTATAATCTCTCTCTCTCTCCATTATACTGCTTTGAGTTTACCACAGGTTATCTCAACCTTTTTATACTTGCATTTCATTTATTTGTTATGTGTCAATTCCAAAATTTGTAGGTGATGTCTTAGGCTTTCCAGGTTGGCGTCAAGTCATGTTGATGAAATAAGTGTTACTCAAAATATTAGAACTTGGGAACTTGTTCTTTTACCTTATGGGAAATTTGTTGTCGGTTTTAGGTGGACTTTTGCTATCAAAGTTGGTCTTGATGATACTATTGATCGTCTCAAAACTTGTCTTGTAGCCAAAGGTTATACACAAATTTTTGTTTTAAACTATGGTGACAGTTTTTCTCTACTGGCAAAGAGGGTCTTCGTTTGCTTATTCACAGTCATGGTTGCTTTTCAACAATGGCCTCTTATTAGTATTGTATAATGTAAATGTTCAGTTGATTGTTTTCAACATAAAACTTTGTTGTTTGTTGCTTTCTGTTTTTTGTGTTTCTGTTTTCTGTTTGGGTCATGTATGGGCCTTGTTCTGTTTGATCTGTATATGGACTTTATTCTTAAGTCTATATATAGGCTTTCTTTCATTGTACTCAGACAATTATGAATGTAATAATATTCAGTCTCTTTCTCTTATGCATTCTCTCTATCTTTTATATACCAAATTTTATAACCTTTTTTATCAACTAAATGTAAAAAATGTTTTTCTTAATGAGGATTTATAGGAAGAAATTTATATGGAACAACCTCCAAGTTTTGTTGCTCAAGAGGAGTGTTCTAGATTAGTATGTAGTCCCCACAAATCTTTATATGGCCTCAAGCAGTCTCCTAGGGTCTGGTATGGAAAATTTGACATTGCTGTTCACTAATTTGGTATGACTAACAATGAGGCAGATCATTCAATTTTTTATCATCACTCAAGTGTTAGGTGTATCTATCAAGTAGTATATGTTGATGACATTGTTTTTACAAACAGTGATCACCATGACATCTCACAAGTAAAGCAACACCTTTGTCACAAATCTTGGAAAACTCAAATATTTCTTGGGATTGAGGGGGTAGCACGATCCAACAACAGAATTGTTATAACTCAAAGGAAGTATCCATTGGATATTTTATAAGAAACTAGGTTAATGAATTCATAATTTGTTGACACACCTATGGATCTCAATGCCAAACTCCTACCTAATTAGAGGGAGCCTCACTCAGATCCTAAGAAGTACAAAAGATTAGTTGAAAAATTGAACTATCTTATAGTTACTTGTCCTGACATTTCCATTTTCTTTGGAGTCAGTATGGTGAGTCAATTTCTTAATTCTCCATATGTAGATCATTGGAATGTAGTTACTTGTATAGTGAAGTACACTAAAGGTTCTTCTAGAAAAAGTTTGTTGTATGTCACAATAACCATACTAAAGTTGTATGTATTCAGATGCTAATTGGGCAGAAACTCCTTCTAGGAGATCCACTTCTAAATATTGTGCCTCCATTTGGTCTTTTGGAAGAGAAAGAACCAAAATGTTGTGGCAAGAGATAATGCATAAGTAGAATATAGAGTTATGGTCTCAGCTACTTGTGAGCTTAAACAATTACTTAAAGAATTGCAATTTGGAGAGGTCACTCAAATGACACTTATATGTAACAATCAGGTAGTTCTTCATGTTAGCTCAAATCTCATCTTTCATGAAAAGACCAAACATATTGAGATTGATTGTCACTTTATTCAACAAAAAATTATATTTGGAGATATCAAGACCGTTTGTTAATTTGAATGATCAACCAGCAGAAATTTTAAGTAAATCTTTAAGGGAACCTAGAATTGATTATATTGTAACAAGCTTCGTACATACAATTTATATGCACCAACTTGAGGGTGAGTGTTAGATGTAACAGGCTTGGCCCCTATCTTCATAACTTTTGTTTTTTTATGCTTTTTTATTTTATTTTACATACTCTAATACTATCTTAGAAAGTGGATTTTATGTCTAACTCAATCTTAAAAAATCATTTTGCAAGGTGAGGTTTGCACCCACTTATATACTAAAATTTACATATTTCTCTAATTGATGTAGGATTAGCCAATGACAAGAAAAAGCAAACAAAATGTTTATAACATTAAGGAATTTAGGATATCAGAAGGTTAGGGTCTGAAAAAAATTTATTTGATATCTAGGGTGAGAAATGTTCCTATTTCTTATACTCAATAATATAAGAAAAATATACCAAAAAGAGCTTTTTCATTAAATTAAGGAACTAAATGTAAGTGCTTTTAGCTCAAATTTTGTACAAAATACATATTATTCACTCTAATGAATTTTTCTTTTGTACTTGAATTCTCGTAAGTTCTAACTGGATTATCATTAGTGACATCCAAAGAACTAAATTCCATCTAATACAATCTAGAAGAAAGAATAAAAAGAGAAAAAATAATTAGAGTAAATGAATATTCTCAAAAACACAAAAACATTGATTGAGTGATTCAGATCATAAAAAAAAATATTTATAGTAACATCCAAAACAAATTGTTAAGTTCCTAGTAACAGATAAGTACATAATACCTACAATATATTTTAGCCGGGAGAAATGAACATATAAAATAGGGAGTGCATGTAACTTTTCCTCTGTAGCTGCCATTTTTAGTGCTTCTTTGTATATACTGAAAGCTGATTCTGTATTTCCCTGCAATAAAAAATATAAAGCAGCACATGAAGTCACTTTTTTGTACCTGGGTGTTACAGATTTTCCTTTAATTGGAATAAAGGCTCATTGCATACCAAACGTTTTTCCATATTAGCTTTTGATATAACATTCTCCACAAAGTCTGAATCTCTCTCTTTACCACTCTGAACATATGCAGCACGAGCAGCAAAAACATCTCCTATTTGTTCCCTAAACCTGGCATTGAATAAATGGATTCCTGGCACCCTCTGCAGCAAAAATATGATGGAGCTATAAACATTGCATTTCAGGCATCAAAGCTATGAAAACTAAGCCTAAAGAAGAAAGGAAAAACCTAGGCATGAAGTTAAGAAATAATGAGATTGGAAAGAATTAACTAACCATGCAAAAATACCACTCAACTTGCCATAAAGAATAGTGGACAAACTTAGTTGGATTTCCTTTTAGTTGTCATTAGTAACCTTCCCATCATAAACCACACAATAGAATACAAAAAACAAAGTATATAGAATTTTCACATTTTTTTATATAGAACTATGGTATTTTGTTTATCTTCAATTGGAGCAGAAGAGGAGCAGGAAGAATGCCTCAGCAATATTGTGGATTATCCTTTTATATGGTGCTCTAACCAAGTGTATCACTTTCATTTCATGTTGAACTGTAAGAGTGCCTAAAAATGAATTATCACTGAGTTCGGACAAAAGAAAAATTGTAGTTCTAATATGGCCACTGTAATCCTCATAAGACTTGGTTAGTCATTTACAAGTTGGTTTTCTATAGTTGAATAAGATCATAAGCCCAAATTTTTAGAAGTTATAAGAGCTTATCCTAAATCCATTATTTGGTCTCCCGTATTTTTCTGTACTTCAGATGTAGGTGTTGCTATTAGGCCACCCACATTTGTCCACACTTCAAATGCCTAATCTAGGAATGAGAAGGTGCGTTGAGATCTCACATTGACTAAAGATCTTACCACCGTATAATGTTGGACAATCCTCACCTTATAAGTCAATTTTGAGGGATTGAATAAAGCCCTGTGCCCAAATTCTCATCATGAAGCTCAAAAGACTCACATAAGGGGTTTATTAAGGTAAAAAAACCATTCATGCCCCTACCTTCACCTAACAACTCCAACTTATGTGAAATTGGTTCATGATCCCAAGGAAACTTGGCTTTTCCCATGGAAATTACAAGGCCTTCATTTTATTCATTTTTCAGAAGAAGAAAAAGTTTTGAAGTCGAGGCCCAAAATTCCCAAATATGAACATTGACCACTATTTGAGCATCATGCACTAACAATAAAATAAAAACCTTTTCCAACCTAGAGAATATTTGAAGATAGGTGAATGTGTTAACTTCATACTAATTTGGTAAGCCGCTTGAACAGTTAATTTCCTGAGATGGAAAAAGACTGCTGATTCAGAAAAGCTTGAAGTTAGAATATCTAATGCTTTGAACCACCTAGTGCCAAATGATTATGACTTGATTTGGAAGTTTAATCTTGAGTTTTAAGGTTATAATTTTGATGTTTATTGTCATGTAAATGACTCTGCTGCCTTTGGTCGTGTAAAAACTATGTAGAGAAATCAATTTGGATTGCTTTGTTAGAGGTTGAAGGGTAAAAAGTTGTTAATGGATTAAAAACAATTTTAATCAATTAAAATGTTCTTCAAATTGCTGGAAAACAAGAACATTTTAATCAATTAAAATCAAGTTTTAATTGGTAAATTTCACATCAAGCCACTTGAGCTTTTACAAGATCTCACATTTAACCGATTAGAATTTAAATTGATAACAAACTCAAATTAATCCATTTCAATGCCCTTCCTTTGTGCAAGGAATATTTTAACAGATTAAATTCTATTTTAATTGATTAATCCTATCAACTATATGTATGAGCTACTTCAAGTTATTTTCATTGAATCAAATTGAGAAAGATTCAAAATATATCAAACACCTAAGGAGAGTTCTACAGCTATTAAAAACACATTTCTTGGTTTCTTTAGAAAATCAAAAAGCTTCAAGATCATTCATCAAAGATGGGGATCACCTTTGAGTCTTTCTTTTTCATTTCTCTTCTAAGAGTTTGTTCAAGTGATCTTGTTCCTTTTTTATTACTGTAAAAGATCTTGTGAGGTAGTTTTTCATTCTTATTTTATTGTGAGTCTTGTAAAACTTTGAAAACTAGTGAATTGTTCTAATCAGGGTTATTAAACAACTAGATGTAGTTCTCTTGTAAAAAATGAACCAATTTAAGTTTTTGGTGTTTCTCTTCTTCCTATCTTAACATATTTGAAATTTGAGATAAAACAGGTATTTTGTAAAATGGAAGGTGAATAACCATCATCTTGGCTTTTTTTTAATATGAAGCAAGTATTTTGTATGCTCTATCTTTGATTTTATTAAAATAGTTGTTTATTACTCGTTAGCTTTAACCAATCTGTTTTTTTGCTGTATCTAACTTAAGTGTTAAGGGTCATATCATATGCTGTATCTTTTTCCTTCTATTGTACTTGTTCTCACCTTTTTCATACATGTATAAAATATCAGCTGAGCCAATACTCACTGATTTTTGTCATCCTTTAAATTCAAAAGACTCCTTGAAATCAATGATGAGCATAGCACCAAACAAAAGCAAACGACATAAATAAACATATTCTAAAGCCACAAAAGTAGGGATAGACATTCAAGAAATATCACAAGACTGTTATTAAGATGTGCCAAATTAATTGTCTTTTCCCCCTCAATTAAACATGACTCAGAATGCAAGTGACCTTCCAGATTCAAGCCATTACATTTCATTTTCTTCCTTTTCACTTATAAAATGTCATCACAAATTAGTCTCTGAATTATAGACATCCATTTCCATTTAACATTAGTAAATACTTCACACGTGCATTCTTCAAAATACCTAACCTTTGTCTATTGTTTCCCAGACTACTACAGAGAAACTCAAAAAAAGAAGCATGTGCAGAAGCAGAGAATTAATAAGAAATTAAATCAACTTGAGGTAAATATGAAGATACCTTCAAATGAATTTCAGTTGCTCGGTCTAAAGAATAGTTTGCAATTTCTCTTCCTCCCTTGGCTTCCATGAAGTCCACACAACGCATCCAGTATTCAGGATAGTTGGCACACACAATCAAACATCTCTCATAAAGTTTCACAGCCTATCTCAATGGGAGGAATGAAAGATTTTAGCCAGCATAAAAATAAAGCAACTGACAAAATTTTCTGTGAGTACTGTGGAAAATTACCCAGTCAAAGTCCCCTTGAAGTTCAATAAAATCCAGATAATTATGCCAATTCGGCAATTGATTTGCATCAAGAGGCTGAACATGAAAGTAATGTCTTCGAATACTAGCCTCAAAGGGACTGATTTTCGAATACAATTCACAAGCATTATGATAAAGCTGTTCTCCAATGGCCCTGTACCTTTTTAGGGCTATTGAACTAGTCAATCCAACAGATGAATCCATCATATCTTTGATAATGTGATAAATCTCACCATCCTTGTAACACGTAGTCATAGGAATTTCACAATCAAAACATGGCTCAGATTGCAATTCATGGTTTGCTATGCCCTCCTCCAAAACAGTTAGTAACTTTTTAAAACTGAAATATATAACAAATATCTGGTTAGTGTATTATTCAAATATATGCATATATAATATAAAATGTACCCATATATAATGCAGACATTTATTTGTTGAGCAAGCATTGTTTATAAAATTTGATAACAATGATCCATTTAAAACAATATAAAATGAAGGTGGAGACTAAAACAAAGATGTAATATCTAAGTAAATACTAAAAGATATGAAGTACAGCCTCCAAGAAATGACAAGTAACTGTTGAAAAACTAAATACTTGCTTCCTACTCCCTGTTAAGAATCTGCAATTCCAATTACCATATAAATACCCTTTTCTTAAACTGTTTTCATTTTTAGTTCTTCTACTTAATTAATCAAGAGAAAAAATTACCAGTTAAAAATATCTTGACCAATGAACACACTCTTTATGATATATTATTGTTAATTAGAATTATATATATTCACTCTAAAGAAACATCTCATTCAAATCATTGAAAGGGGAGATTATATACTACAAATATAAATTATAATCTTCTAAATATAATAAGTATATAGAATTAATAACGTGAGAGACATAATAATATATTTAAATGTTATTCTGCTTGAGGAACTGTATCTCAAAAATTTAACTAAATTTAATTTAAGGTTATAAATTATATTGGCAAGAATATTTTAACTAATATTATGTATTTTTTATTAATTGCCAATATGGAGAGGTCACTCAAATGACACTTATATGTGACAAACAAGCTGCTCTTCGTATTAGCTTTAATCTCATCTTTCATGAAAGGACTAAACATATTGAAATTGATTGTCATTTTATTCGAGAAAATATTGTATCTGAAGACAACAAGACTGAGTTTGTTAATTCAAATGATCAATTAGCAAATATTTTTACTTAATCTTTACGAGGACCTAGAATTGATTATATTTGTAACAAATTGGATACATACAAGTTATATGCACTAATGGACTTAGTCCATACTTTTTGTATGATTAATCTCTATATAAACATAACCCTATGTGTTCAATATACACAAGGGATTAATCCTATATCTTTTTTCCTTTATTTTAACACATAAAGTTGACAAGAATGTAAGTGTAGCACAGTTTCCATTATTAACTCAGACCTCAAGCAAAGAGGGGGCAGAAGGACATAAAAGTTATATATGACTTCATACTCATAGCCTAGTAAACAAACATTGTTTTAATATCAATTTCCATCAAGAAGTTTCACAATAAAAGCCTTACCTGTCATAATACTGGTGCAACTTTTTGGTTGGAAACTTAAGAGTTTGGATATAAATGTGAGCAAGGGATATCCACTGCTGCTGGGAAAACTCAAAGAGAATATACTTGTCCCACAAGATATGACATAAGTAGTCCTTCCCAACAAAGGACATGGCTCTATCAAACAATCTGAATTAAAACATATCAAGAAATCAGCTCATTCTTTCAGCAGAAGCTAGAGTAAACGCCTTAGAAGAGAATAAAGAGATAATAGTGTGGAAACATATGGATACTGCTGGAATAGGTCACCTAAACCATTTATCCCAAACAGTTTTTACTGTGTGCCACGTTCCCTAAGTTAACTACACTTACCTCCGAATATCAGATGGGTCCTCAAAAGCTGACATGCCAAAGCTACAGTAATCAAACCACACACTGACTGAAAATGTTGCTGCTAACACAGCTTTTTCAAACACTTCAACAACCTTATCTGTGGTGGATATGCATGACATGTGGGCAGCATACTTCCTCCAATATCCATGACACAGAGGAAATTCGGACAAGAAATTATTATAAACCAAACATATTTTCTCCACATCGTCCTGCAGAAATTGAACAAGATATATTATTGATACTCAAACTTTGTTGTAACAATAAATCCCATAATAGCACTTGAGAAAATATCGAAGAGTAGAGAATGAATTTGAGAGAATGAAATTCCCTCTCTTAGGATCACATATTTATAATAACTTTGGATACATTAGAAGACTGGAAGAATTGTGAGAAAAAATTGCATGAGGAAAAATAAGATTCAATTAAAAAACAAAAAAGACTCATCAAAAATTGATTTTCAATCTTTTATTATGTTGGTTGAATTGAGTTAATGACCATAGCTAAAATATAATTTAAAAATGTAAAAATATACTAAATACTTTTAATTTTAAAAAACTTTTTTTTTAAACAAATATGTTATTTTATAAATACCTATATTATATAAGGTCTTTTACGTAATTAGAAAAAAAAACACTTTTGTAATGTCATACCCAAAACAAGTTAATCACTTTTAATTAAAAAAACTTTTTTTTATAATTGTAACCAAACATTAATTTTAAGTTAGTTTAATAAAAATCACCTATAAATAAATCACTTTTCTTAAAAGCGCTTATACTTAAATTTAAACAAACTCACCTATAATCCATCATCTAATTTACAAGTTACTATAATGAAGACATTAATATTATCAATATCACATCATAAACACCTCTAAAATTTGCATACTCTTAGAAAATGAACTATAAGCCTAACTCAAACTCACAAAACAAGCTTGTAAGATATAAACTTATATATACTATAAGTTGGTCATATTTATAGTCAATGTGAGATCTCAACACATACAACTTAAGCATCAGCAATGGTTTTTCCTATGTGGGAAATTTCAGTGTTGTATAAATAATGAAAGAAGTACTGAAAAGGACATTAAACCCAAATACTTGTAGTTGGTTTCTCCAAGTATTTTGACTAATTTAGGAGGGCTTCCTCTTATTCTGCATTTCACATTTCAGTTAATAAAGTCTTGTTCTGTGAAAAAAAGGTCAGTAAAAGTGTATGAAAACCATCTAATTTCAAACTCTCCTTCACAATCATCTACAGAACTTCCACATGAGTATGAAACTAGACTTTAATTTTCCTATCAGAATTAGCAAAATTACCTAGTATGACACAAACCAGAGCCAGAGAAGAGGGAGGAAAGCATCCAACATTTTAGACAATCAATAAAGACGATAATTTAATTACCCAGTTTATTTAGTTAACCTAAATTAATACAGCCATACAAAGCATATCAAACATAAGTTTGCTACGTTGATCTCATGAAAATGAAATAAAATCAATTACCATGTTCAGTTATTGAAATCAAACTTACCGGAAATAATTTCTCAACCTCTGAAATCAGTAAAGTCCATTCATCGAAACCTGATAAGCCCTTAGAAATAACTTCTTGAAGATCAAGATTGTCATCAATACCTGCAAAAAACAATAAAATAAATGACAACCCCAACTCAGTGTCATTGTTAGTAACTTTCTGTGTTGAAAAGATTGATTGGATGAAGAAATAACCCTTACAGAATATGGAGAGATAACTAAAACGCAATGAAGTAACTAATAAAAGAAGCATCTCTTAATTAACAAGTACTCTCCAAAAATGGTGAAGAAAAAAATTACAAGAAGATCCAAAAAAATAAAGGGTAGTGAAGGAAGGAAGGAAGTACAAGTACAAATAAGAAGCTAAGACCTCACCTACATGTCATTTTTTAAGTTATACATACAAGCATAAAATGTTATAATAATTTGCCAACAGGCTACCATAAGATGACAGTATTTTAAAAAATGGACTAAAAATTTCCATGTATAAATAAATACGCTGCCAATACACGTCAGACAAATCCATCACTACATTTCATGATTTCGATATGCAATGAAAGTACACAACCATTTACAGAATTTCACTCTGCTCACCACTAAACCTGCAACTTTGTTTGATTTTGAAGCAATTTAACCTAAAATTGAAACTTATCACAGGTCAAAATTCTTAAATTATTTAGTTGACAGCAACCTATTTTATTATAGATATAAATATAAGGTGTTATTTATAGATTAGTTAAATCAGTTAGAAAATTAGTCAAAAGTAGTTGTCTAGATTGGCTAAATAAGCCCCATTATACTTTTTGGAACTGAAATTACTCATTCTAAGACAATTTACAGTTTTCCAGTTTATCACATTTTTCTCCAATTCTCTCTTCTCTCTTATAGTTCAACCATGGACCCTGACACTATTTAACATAAAACACTGAACAGTGAATTCTGGGCTCAACGAAAGATTCCAATGCGCCAGAGGATTCGTATATGGTTCATAAACATTGGCAGATTCTCTAAATGAATCTATTAATTTGTTCTGTATCACTGCCAACAAACCTTTATCCCTCAATCAACTTACAATCATTAATCAGCAGTTACGTTTACATTTAAATGCATTTGTAATTTAGACAATGCCACACTATTTAACCACTCGTGAGATTTTAACTGCAGTCTAATCTAATTTCAGAAAGCGACAAACTAAATTACAAGCACAGGTCAAGATTCTACTGTGTTTAAAGAGTCGATCTCAGCAAAGAGAGAACGGCACGTATACGTGATAAGACGAAATCAAATACAATAAAATGTACAATAACAATTATTACAATAGTTATAATAATGAACATTCATACAAACAAATAAATAAATCAGAAAAGAAGAAGAAGAAGAAGAAGAAGAAGAAAAAGAAAAAGAAAGATTCACCTGACGATAGTGTCGGTGCCATTAGAGAACGATGAGAGAGAATCTTGGCTCCACACAGCACCGTCGTTGAGGTGAGAGCGAGAATGAAAAGAAATATAGGTTCGGGTTTTCGCCCGTTCCCAACTTCTCTCGCGCTCTCCACAGTTTTGCTTTTTTAATTTCTACCTGTTTTTTTATTACTATTAAATAAATAATAATAATAATGTTACTTTCATGAAAATAGTTGGTGTTTTTGAAGTGTATGATATTATATTATTTAAAAAATCGTGTGTAATTATTTTAATACAGGATTAATTTATATAAATTATAGACAATAAATTGTTGCTATTTTTAAATTACTTAATTTTAATATTCAAAAATAAATCAACTAAAATTATATTCTACCTACTATTTACTCATTTTGTTTTATGGTTTAAACGAGTTGAATTATGATTAATGACTAAAATAGTTTGATTGAATAAAATAGCGATAAAATTTGAAGAAGAAATCAAAATAAAAAAATAGAGAAGAAAATATACAATTAAAATAATGTAAATAAATTAATGATAGTAAATATTCTGATGTTTTATAATTACTTAAAATCAATGGATAAAAATTCTAAAGTTTAACACAACAATAGTATCTGTGTTGTATTATTAATTTCAAATAAATACAAAATAAATAAATAAAAACAGGTCAAATTATATTTATAATTTTATTAAATATTACCGGATTGATAGCTTTATATAAAATTGATTATAAAAACTTGTAAGATACTATGTTGCAAAACTAAAGCATGAATAATTTTATATGAAAAATAAAACATATAAACATTATTTTTGTTTTTTTTAATTTATAATATAATCATGGATAAGTATTTTCCCCGATGTTTAATCTGATAATTTATACGATATTTTTATCAAAAACTTAATATTGTGATTGGTATTTATGTGTAGTTCATCGTTGCCAAAAGAGTGAGCAGAAAATGAAGATACAGGCACTGTCCCCGCTTCGCCAACGCCCGTTTCAGCCTCTACTTGCTCCGCTTTCTCTTGGATTCACTTTCAAACCTTCTTTTCTAACTCCAACCAAACACGCCCCTTTGCACTCTTCATTCATCCTATGTTCACGTTCTTCGCATTCAGTTAAGTTTCGTCCCTCTTTTGCAACGGTTACAGAAATCGATGGGGTTGTTATTGACGACGGCGACACCGAACCGGACTTAGTAAACGACGGTGAAAACGAACAGGGCTTCATTAACATTGGCTACATATCGAGTGTTCATGGTATTCACGGAGAGATTCGCGTGAAACCAGCCACTGATTTTCCTGAACTGCGTTTTGCCACTGTAATGTTTATTTTCTGTTCTTTTATTGTATTTGTTGGTATTTAAATTGCTAAGTAACAACCTTGTGTTTTGTGTTGAATAGCCTGGGAGAAGATGGTTGAAGAGCAAGGTTTTGGGTGGACAAAGCATTCAAGAAGTTGAGCTGGAGGAAGGTAGAGAACACCATGGACTCAAGAGTTGGATACTCAAATTCAGAGGAATTGAGACAGTGGAACAGGTTTTTCGATACACTTCCTAATAATGAAAATTTTGTTTTACTAGCCTATTATAGTCATGCATGGACTAAACAGTTTGATTTCAATGTAGAAATTTTACGTAACTAATAAATTTGATCATGAAAGTTATTGGAACAAATTAAAAAGAGCTTATTTGATAAGTCAGGCTTATTGAAAATAAACTAACTCAAAATAACTTATATAGGAGTCATAAGCTATTTTCCTGAGCCCAAATAAGCTCTCTCTAAGCTCTTCTAAATGTCCCATATGTCAGTATATTACTATATTACTATATGTTAGTTGAAGAAAGAGGAAGCACCTTAGAGAATTCATCTTTTGACTAATCTTATTCCAAAGTCAGTTTTGATGCAACAATAACAAACACAAATGCTACACTTTATTAAAATAATTGACACTCACCTCTGTTTATTGCCCCTGTTTCGTATATTGACACAGCCCATTTATACATGTTTTTTTTGGCCTTGGCTAATCAATACATTGTGCAGGCTAAGATGCTTATCGGTGCTACCTTGCTTGTGACAAAAGATGACAGGCCGGAATTAGAGGAGGGTGAATTTTACACACATGATTTGATAGGGATGAGAGTTTTTATGAAGGTTTGTTCTTATCACAAATCTTGTGTATATATGAAAACAAACCACTTTACCTCCCCCTATTCATTATTTAAATTGTTGCTAAAGCGTCACCTGTTCCTTCATCAGTTTTTTTTCTGTAATTTTGTGACTCCAGCTGTGTGCTGTTGTGACAGAAATGCAAACTGTTTGCCATATAATTTATACTCTTCCATGAAACAGGACTGTTTCTTTTCTATTGAACACTTTTCTAGATACATATCTGAGTGCTAGCTGTCCCTTTGTACCAAGGATCCAGCAAATGAAATGCCAAGTGCTAACATAGTGATAAAAATGAAAAAGGCTACTATACATAATGTATAGATATTGTTATGTTGATATGGATGAGCTTTAAATTTTCTACTCTGGTATCTTTGTCACCTTATAATGAGTTTTTAATCCTGAATGCAATTTTTGAAGGTGTTGACCATGCTTGTTCCTATCAGGAAAATGGAACACTTGTGGGAACTATTGTAAATGTTTTCAATAGTGGAGCCAACGACCTACTACAAATTGTGCTTGATTCATCTTTTGATATGCTTGATAAGAGTGGAAAGTCAAAGTCTGCAGGAACAGATGTTTCTGGTCAGCTTGTTTTGGTACCTTTTGTTGAAGCCATCGTTCCAGATGTTGATATGAAAAGAAGAGAAATGCATATTACACCACCTAAGGGACTCCTCGAAATAAATTTACGATTTGATGACCGATCCAAAAAAGAAAGGCGCCAACTTGTGAGCCATACTTCTTGATACTTTATTACTAATCTGTTACTGTTAGGAGTCTCTTTTCTTTGCCACTGAATATGTTTGAAATTTTGGAAACTGGATGTATTTCACTGAGAAACACTAATATGGCCTAAAAATTAGGAAAACAATTACTCCTATAACTGTTGTAGCTAGAAAGGAGAGAAAAGTCTAATTACATTAAATCCTAATTCTAAACCTGAATTAATTCCAATTCAGCCTTACCCTCAAGTTGGGTCATAGGTGTCAATCATGCCCAACCTGGATCTCAAGTTCTCATAATTTGCTATTGGCAAAGCCTTGGTCAATATGTCAGCAATTTGATGGCTTGAAGTAGTGTGCAAAAGTTTAATTATCCTATCATTAATCTTCTCCTTTATGAAATGACAACCAATTTCCACATGCTTTGTTCTATCATGATGCATGGTATTTTTAATTTTCAACAATATCATAGTGGCATATATATCAAATCTGAATTAATTCCAAATGAGATTACATTTCTCAGTCTCTACCTTTTAAAGGTGAACGAGGCATAATTGTAACTCCTACCAAAACAGGTTAATTGAATGCAATTATCTATCATTTAGATATAATATTTAGTACTATGCAAGTCATGCTGGCAGATATATATATCATTCCAACCCAAGTGGAATTTTGATTTTCCAAAGGTGGCAGCATTCCACTCTAGATCTCAATATTTGTACTTTTATTATTTTGATTCTAGACTTCCTTTTATGTATTTTTTCTCTGTTGTGATATCAATATTTGACCGGATGCTCTTTGCCAGATAATTGATTCAGATATTTAATTGGCTCTGGATAATTCACTTAATGGTGTCAGGAATGGAAAGAAAGGAAAAAGTTTCAAAAGCGTCTCATTGCAGCAAAAAAGAAACTCTCTGAAATGGAGCAACAACATGTATTTCATGGATATCAACATGGAGAGAAAGATCAATGGAGCTTGCTGAGTGATCAGATTGTTGGTGTAAACTCCAAATTGCTCCAGGAGGCTTTACAAAGTCTTGAACGTCCAGCAAAGAGGCAAGCTAATATGACGATAACAACAATGAAAGTTTGTTACGGCTAATTTAATATTTTTTGTCACCACTTCCTAACCCCTTTTTTATTGAAAAAGGAAACATTGTTTTATTTATGTGTGGTTTCATTTCCTTGAATTTTCATTTGTGTTTTGACTTTTTTAATCAGATGGAAAGTAGCTGAGTTGACCAGTGCCATAGAAGCAAAGCTTATATATTCCATCCAATTATCAGAGGAATATTTCTCAAATGGAAGTGAAAATAAGTTGGTTAAAGATATCCAGGAGAAGGGACTTAAGCTCGTGTCTGAGGGTAAAATAGCTACGGTCTTCCTCTTGAATGAAAAAGAGCATCATGGGAGCATTTATGACTCTAACATGGTAGAAAATGAAGCAATTGACACTTCGATTATTCACATGTTTCAAAAGGTAGTGCAGTGAAAATTTTGCAATGGTTGTAAACTTGTGTTTAATTATGTACTTTTTGTAGATATCCTTTTGGTAATGATTAATTGTCGTGAAAATCTATTTGCCTGTGACCCATCAGATGAATCTTGTGTATTAATATAATTACAACAAAGCAATAATCTCTTAAACAAATACTTGAACAAGTCAGAAAATGCCATCATTTGAAGTTTTGTTATTCATGTTCATTTCATTTCCACTATCTTTGAAGAGAATGTATTATCTTCTATCATGTTTCTTTCTTTTTCTACCTTGATGATACATGTAAAGCTCATTTGCATGGTATTATATAGTAAGTAACTTTTGGAGTGACTATATACAGAATAGTTTTTCTTCATCTAATAAATTTGCATCTTTTGCAGATCAAAGGTCATGTTTCTGTGCCTTTAATTTTGGTTTCCTCGGCACAACAAATTCAGTCTCTAAGAGATCTGTTTACAAGCAACAATTACTTCAATTTTGACGCTGAAAAGGTTCATGTCATAAAGCATCTCTTGTTATGTCTTGTACTATCTTAGATAGAATGTGGTCAAGTTTTTTAGTGCTGCATATCTTTCGTTCTATCCCAAGTTACATATACTTACGTCAGAATTTTTTGTTGAAGGAAAGGGTTCATGTGGCTTTAGTATCCACATTTCCTAGGCTTTCATCTAGAAATGCTACTTTTCCTTTACTTCTTGATGGTTTCTCTTGTCTCTTTGTCAACATTGCATTATGAGTTAGATGTTTGAAAATAAATAGGTTAGCTCTAGAAGAGAGGTTGAATAGAGCTTAAAAATGCTTTGCAAACTTTTTGTTAGATGGTGGTGATTTTTGGGAATGATTGTCTAATAGTTAAAAAGAATTTCAAAAAGGTTTTCACAAACAACTTGTAAACAACAGCCAAAAACTAATACCAGTGTAATAGAGGTAGCGAAACACTTTAAATCTTTATACTGGTTCAGTTCTCCTTTTCACTGTAATAGTAAAGGGTTCCGTTACTTCTAATTTTAAACAAATACACAGTTACTTGTTGTAAA
Source organism: Phaseolus vulgaris (assembly GCF_000499845.2). Lineage (NCBI taxonomy): Eukaryota > Viridiplantae > Streptophyta > Magnoliopsida > Fabales > Fabaceae > Phaseolus > Phaseolus vulgaris. The sequence continues at coordinate 41,643,284 of NC_023758.2, read as the reverse complement.
TAGGAGATTATTGGAATTAAAATATCCTAATATCTCTGTAGTTATGAGGAAAATATCCTTAGAATCTACTCATTCATTTCAAATGATTTTAATTTCTTTTTTAAGAGAATGTGATTGTTAAAAATAGAAAAGTTGAGAATGTAATTGTCATGATAGTAATTAATAAAATACTTCTTTTCTTTCTCTTTTTTCCAAGTTTACTCTTGTCATTGAATAAGACCGTTGTGAGGAGCGTGTTGATCTTTTGTTGCCTGTCAGAGTTGTAATAGTTGGTAAACTTTTAGCTAACAAGATTTCTATTGCATTCAACTTGTTGTATTTTACCATGCCTTGTTCTAAACATACTTTCCTTATACTAACAGCACTATTTTAAGCATGCAATAGCAGAACGTAGCTCTGTTAGAGCCTTTATGGGAATGTGTGAATCAACACTCTTATGGTTTCGCAAGAAATAATGTCTTACACCTCACGTCTTCTCTTGTATGAACTTTAGAAGAGCGTCTCCAACTTATGCAAATAAGATAGTTTGAAGACAAAGCATAGTCTTAGCTTTATAGAGAGACAGTCTTGCAGATTTTCCTGATGAACATGCTTTAAAACATGTATGTATATATATATATATATATGTTAGTTCATCAAAATAGGACATTATTTGTTATGCTTAAATTTAAGCATCATTTAGATTAACTTTGTCTACATAGATGGTTGAGAGAAGACTGTTAGATCAAATTGACTCATGACCAGATCGTTTTAGCTTTAACAATGTCATCCAGCCAGATCGTTTTAGCTTTAAAAATGTCATCCAGCCATATTAGTTTAGTCTGGGTAAGTGTAAAGGATGGAATATGTTGTTTGCTCATTGGATCACTGCTTGGAAACTGAAATTTTCAATGTTTGCTCATTGGCTCATCAGCATTCTATTGGTACACAAAATAGCATTGGCCTTTTTTATTTTAAAATATATTTCTAGTGCCGAAGTCTTCTAATGCTTGCATAATTCGCCTCACTCATGATTTCATGTTTTAACCCTCTTTCAGGTATGGTTTTTGGAGGAAGAGAAGCTGCCAGTAGTTAGCAGCTTGCCTGAGGAGCAGAACAAACATAAGATTTTAATGAAATCACCTTGGGAAATACTCCACTCTCCCGTTGGATCTGGAGGACTTATTAGCTTGTTATCAAAACATAGTATTGCGGATAATCTTATTGGCATGGGTGTTGAGTACATTGAGGTTAGTTTTTTTCTCTATATATTTAGATTTATAAAGATTATACTTTTAGTTTTTAAGTTGTAATGCATAACTCTATGAGCAAAACAGAGCAACATAATTTTTGTTAGGTTTTTTTGTTGCTGATTTGATGCCTCTACTTTTACTGTCCGACTCATTATTGCAGTCTCTATGGCTTTATCCTTTTAGCCAAATAGGTAAATAAAGTTTAGATGCTAGTGAATGGGTGGACAACATGATTCTATGATTTTTCTGTCTGGGTTCTTCTTACATTCTAGTCTTTGATGAACAGTTATTATGGTTGATTTTCTCTTAAATAGTTTTCCGACGTTCACTTATGCACAAAAATTATTCAGGAGTCTGTTTTAATAATATTAATATAATAATATGAGGATATATGTAAAGTTGCACAAAATTTATTACCTCTTGCAATATATATATGGTCAATCATTCTTTGATGAATTAAAGAAAAAATCATTCTTTTAAGGCAGTGTTATTTTTCTTGTTGTTTAAGTGTACCACCAAGTTTATGTATGAAATGAAGGACGTTTGAGATGCTTATATTTAAGGCTACAGGCCTTGGGATCATGTCTTTTTGTGCCTATGTTTTTGTTGAAGAATTGCAGAATTTTATTGCATTACATAGTTTCAGTTCTCTCTTTTTTAAACTCTTTTTCTTTCTATAAATAGGTGTAAGTGATTTTCCAAATTTACTCATGCCCTGTTTTTCTATCGAACTATTGTGCCTTCTTCATTGATACATTTCTTTAAAAGAAGTTTGATAACTTTCTCAGGTGGATGAGGTTGTAATTTTGTTCAAAGTTGTTCCATTTCTATTTATTTGCAAGCTTTATGTGCCAGACAGACATATAACAACCTGTTATTGGTTTAGAAAGATTATAGGTATTTTTTAGATAATTTTTTCCATAAACATTTATTAGGAAAAATTAAAATTAATTGTTTCACTAAAATCAACTTATGCACTTAAACTTTTATAAAAACTTTTACATCTAAGTTCTCCAAAAGTTAGAGTGCATAAGCTAGTTCATTTTACTCTATTTACTCATGGGAGAAACTTAGTTCATTTTACCTTTTTTTCTTACAAGTGTTTATAGAAAATTTATCTGAGCAAAAAGCTATATTTATTCTTCATTGGTTTTTAATGGCCATATACTTTCCCTGGTTCATTTCTGCTGTACATTCTTGCAGTTATGCTGCCCAAGTGAACAAATTGGTGGGGGAAACTCACTGCTTCTTGGGTTGATTAACTCACGGGAAGCCAAGATTGGGATGCAAATTTCGCCAACGATAGATGATTTGGAAAAATATTTTGACGTGATATTGTCATTGGACTTCGTAAAGAAGTTGCAGACCAACAAACTCCAATTTGATGCAATCCCAAGGGCACATTCCTTTGTGGAGAAAGTTGACAAAGAATGGGTTACTGTCACCACTTCCACTCCCAACTCATTTGAGCTTTCTTGTAGTATATATAGTTCCTTGAATGCATGTTCGTTGGATAAGGTTTGTATAGTGGAGGTTAGAGAATAATTCAATGAATTATACAGTGATAAGGATTGGATAGTGTTTCGTTACTCATGTAAATGAGGGAAAAAGAAATAACAAAAACAGAAAGATGGGAATATATATATATATATGATGTATCCGTGTATGATGTTCCTTTAATCCTTGCAATTTTTTTATGCAAACACGAGATTCAACCTTATTTTATGAAAGAGATTACTAGAGTTGGATATGATTTTCAGTCAATGAAGTATATTGTTGCTGTCAATTGTGAATATACATGGATTTAAATTTATTTTAATTTTTTTATCCAAATAACAATTTTTAGTAAAACATTTTAAACATTTTACAAGAATAAATTACCCTCACATGATAAAGTAAGTTTAAAGATAAAGTACTTAAAAATTTCATCCATATATTTTTTAAGTATATTAATTATATATTAAACATGAAGATATTGATTATTGTAAGTTTCAAGAGAAAGTACTTGTTATTTCCATTCATATATTTAATTATAGATGAAGATCTCGTATTGTGTGTTTTGATTTTTTATTTAGCTGTAACTTTGACTTGGAGTGCACTGTAAGTGATTCTTTAATCGCGATTTCTAATTGATAAGGTTAGAAAGTGTTTTGAAAGAATTTAAAGATTCATTAAAAAATTTAAGTTGCGTTTTAATGTACTAAAAGTTCTTTCTGATAAAATATTCTTTCTCTCACTAGTTTTGCAAGAAATTAAATATTTAAAAGTATAAATTAGTATATTAAAATCACTTCAAATTTTAAATCTTAAGATTTATTTTATTTTAGTCTATTAAGACGAGTTTTAAATAAATTAAAATTATTTAAATATTAAGTTTGTAATCTAACACTCCTTAACCGATTAAAAAATCTTTTAATTACTTAAAATTATTTAATTTAAAGTGCAAACTTTAATTCCTGTTTTAACATACTATAGATACGGGCATTGAATCATGACTTTGTTTTGTAAAATTAAAAAAAAAATATTACAAATTTCATTTATTATATTTTATTTAATAAACTATACAATCCTTTAGTTAAAAAACTCATTTTTTTTTTAAATGTTGTGTTGGCATTATAACAAGTTATGCTACGTTTTTATTAATTAGTCAATATTTTTTAAAATAAATAATACATGCTATGATTATGTAAAAGATTGACCAAACCATAAATTTTGTGTACAATAACATTTATTTGTATAAAGAAAAACTATGGGTGCTGAAAGAAATAGCAATTATTTTTATTTTTTACCAAAAAGCCGTAGCAGAGGCGGAGACACCTTTTGTTTGCGACGCAAAACGCTTTGATTTGAGCATCAACCATTCACAGGCAGAAGAAAAGGAAGTAAGCAACGCTGCTTCTATTTCACTCTTCAAATGTCATTGCTTTGCTTCCTATACTTCAATTCACCTCCTTCATTTTCATAGGTGCTAAATATGGGTATTTCGTTGTTTATTACGTGTTATTCACCATTTTTTAACTGCTGTGTTCATTTTGCTAACCGTTCAAGACTACGACCATATGGTGTTCTTAGGTCTGAGTTTTATATATTTGATTTATTTTCCTATTCTAGGTTTGTTCAATTTATCTCGTTGGAAATTTCATTGTATGATCTAACATACCAACTCGTTTAGTTCCTCGTTTGTTAGTCGATTCCTCTATGCTTCACATTTTGTTACACACCACTTTTTCAATATATTTGATTTTGCCCACAAACTGTTTGATGTGTGTTCTAAAAACGATGATGACCACAGATTGCGATCTTGGAGGTCCACTTTTCAATTTTATTTATAAAAATATTTACAGCAATTTCTTTGGACATGCCTCCTGCTGTTGTTATTAGTAGTTTATTAGACTACATATATTATATGACACGGTATATATAGCACAAGTTAAACAATATATCAAAATTATCATCGATTTTGAAGGAGATCGATTACTTTATCCAAATAGGGATTTTGTGAATTGAGGGAATGTAATTTCTCTATTCAGACAAACACATTTTGCAACTGAAGGGAATTCAACTGAAGCAAATGAGTTGTCTAGATTTTGAAATGCATCATTGAAATTCACAAATGGATTTTTTTAGAAGAATTTAGTTGCCTTTTATCTCGACATTTCACAGATGTATTGTGACAGCTTTGGCAGAGCAAGAATCAGGAAAAACATGCTACCTGCGTATTCAAGCATTATGATTTTCTTTAGAATGATGATGGATTCATTCAAAGTATTTCCACTATTCAATGGTTGATGGAATTGACTTCAAATTTGAAATATCACAGCTCTCCTTTAGCATAATAAGTCGAGTTGTTTTGAACTAGTTACATCATTTGTAAAATTTGTTGAAGTGTATGCTGTAATAGAATTGTTATGCATCAACATGGGATAAACTTGTTTTCTGCATGTCTTCTGTGATCTTCTCAAAAAAAAATTCTGCTAGCAAGATTCCTAAAAATTTATGTATTTAAAATATGCCATCCTATGCAGGAAAGTATACTGTGGATACTAATAGAAACAAATGAGATCCGACGCCTTCCAAACAGCTCAGATTTATCGCCATCTTCTCAAGGCGGTCAAGAAACATATTGGGAATGAAGAGCACAAGAGTCATTTTCTAGAATTTGTAACTTCAGAGTTCCGTAACAAGCAAAAATTGTCTGATGGTGTGTCTGTCCAACAGAAAATAAAACTTGCTCGTGATTATACTTTTCTTCTTAACAGTGTACACCATCAGAAGGTATTATTACTTTCTGTTGCATTTTCCTTTAAAGTTTAAATACTCGTTTATTTATGCCTGTGGGTAAGAAGTTTGATTGAACAGTTATTATTTGTCAAATGAGATTTACACAAATTTGTTCTGTTAAAAACTTGATGTGTCAACCCTTAAAAGCTTTAGTTAAGGCGTGTATATTATTAAACGAAAATAAGAGACACGGAAAAGGATGTGCTTTTTTTACCAGTGATCAACAACACCAAGGCGTGTCTGAGCCAGGAGAAATCGATTTCAGATTGTCTTATTACTGATATCATTTTGTTTTGACTCATTTTATTATATCCGTTTGTCTCTTTGACCATGCATCACTATTGACAATTTTTTGCAGGATTTACTTTTTTCATACAATATTGCCGTGGATAGATCAGATGAAGTGAAAAGGACTCTTGGAAAATCTGCTTCAAGTGTTGGTCTTCAGCTTCCTCAGATTTATCAGCCATAATAATTTGCAGTGTAATCTTTGTATGCACGGAACATGCCAGTGTACTACTGCAGAGAAGGGGCAACTATTGAAGCTTGCTTTTTAGTTATCCTTCATTATTGGTAATTACCAACCCAATAGATCTTAGTTTGGCGACTGTTTCTTCTGAATGAAAATTTGTTTTCATAGCTATTTATCCAGAACCAAAAAATTTATGAAGAAAGAGCGGAACTGATGAATAATTTATATCATTCACACATTGGTTATTTCTTTTTAATAACAAAATCTATAATCTGATCTGAGTGTGATAATATTTCCCCTCCAATAAACTATGTCGTCCTGGCTTCTTAACGGAAACTGACTCTGCTATTCTAACCCAGTTATCTTGGTAAGGTAGTTCATGCTTGAAGTCCCTGTGCTTGGGTTTGATCCTATCATTTTGAGCATTTAACCTTTTTTTTTTAAATAATCTTTTTTTTATTGCTTTCAGAAAACTGTAAAATACATTGTTTTTCTCAAAGTTAATTTCCAGGCATGGTTCAAAGGGTCTGAACGAACTTTTAAGAAATATTGATAAACGTAATTTTTTTAGTGTGCTTATAAAGAAGAATGAAACATACCCCAATAATAATATCTTCAACGTCAGAACTTTAAAGATCAGCAGTATGTTCTTTTGCGCATTAAAGGTAAAAATACATATTAAGAAAAATTACAGAATAAAGAGAACTCGAGGATCAAGACGTTCAAGAGACTCCAGATCGACAAAAAGATCTCCGTAAAAGTTTCATTTTTTTCTTTCGTACTGTCACTTGGATTTTATTTCAGTGTTAAACTTAATACAAACTTGTATCATGTAATAATGGATGGCTTAAAATATATTTGAACAAACCATATTAATACCAACATATTAGCATGTTATATATAACATATATAAACTTGAGTAGTTCTTATAATTAAAATGTGTTTTGAACGCTGGCTATATTATAATTTAACCTATTACTGTTCTTGTTTTAAGGTAGTAGCCTCAGTCTAGTTTTTAAAAATGTTTTATCCCCTTCCCTCCTCCATGGGTGTCATTTATAAAGATAATTTGTTCTCCTTGTGCACCAATAGGACCAATTGGTTGCTACCAGAAAAATAACCTCTGTGATCCGAGGATTCGATTGTCTCTCAAATCTCAGCAACGAAATAATATTAAATAGTAAATACACATTTTTCAACTAGCTTTTAGAACTTCCTTAACTTAATTTTCCTATTTGTTTATTTTCTTGGGATTGTAACAACTGTTTCAGTAAAAGCAAACAAGTATTCTATCTTATAAAACTAAATAATAAATACTTGGGCATCATTATTAAGTTCATTAGAAACAGTGCAATATTTTTTTAACTGGGAATGGGGCCAGTTCTGTGAATGAGAAGAGTGGAGGAGTGGCAAAGAATATGACTAGCCTCACAGAACAAACTACTGACAACTATTAAGAAGTTGCATGTTCAGAAGGTATTACAGTTAAACAAACCTAAAAGTAATAAGCAAGGAAGAATCAGTCATATTTTGATGTGAAGTGTGATTATGAAGCATCATCTTTCCAGGCCTGCATGGAGCTTTTGAGCTAACTAGCAGCCTTGTCAAGAAAAGAACCCCAAACTTCTTGTTTTATCCATTTCACATATTTATAAGAACTCTCATTGTACAAAACATATGCATCTCCTGCTCCTTGGATTACAGCCTTTCCTTTGCTACTTTTGAGGTTCCTTAAATCCCATAACACTTTTCTTATTCCCAGCACCTTTTCCCTTATCTAGAAAACATGGCCAATGAGCAAATGAAGCCTATTGCCACCCTTCTTCTGGGGTTGAACTTCTGCATGTATGCCATAGTTTTGGGCATTGGTGGATGGGCCATGAACAGAGCAATAGATCATGGTTTTATTATAGGTGAGAAAATTTATAATGTCCCTGTGTTTCCTCTAATCTAACCAACCAACCATTCTGTGTTTCTTCAGCATGCTTATGTTGTTAAGACACTATTTATGCAGGTCCACAATTAAAACTGCCAGCACACTTTTCACCCTTATTCTTCCCCATGGGAAATGCTTCCACTGGATTCTTTGTAACATTTTCTTTGCTTGCTGGAGTGGTTGGTGCTGCATCAGCAATATCAGGAATCAATCATATCCGGTCCTGGACTGCTGAGAGCTTGCCATCTGCAGCTTCAGTTGCTACCATGGCTTGGACTCTTACACTCCTGGCCATGGGGTAATCTTTTCTCTTCTTCACCCATTCCCAAAAACTAATTATGCAGTACTATTTTACTTATCTACCTATAATTAAATTTATGCAGCTTTGCCTGGAAAGAGATTGGACTTCGTGTCAGAAATGCACGTCTGGTAAGACAGAAACATCAATTTACTTTCTTAATAACATTATTGTAGTATATTTTCATCTGACAGACCACTGAAATGTCCAATTTTGCAGAAAACAATGGAGTCTTTTATCATTATACTTTCAGCTACACAGCTTTTCTACATATTTGCTATTCACGGTGCTGCTGCTGCATACAGAAGATAAACCTGAAGGTTGAGGGAAGATGGTGCTGGTGATGCTGTTTGTTTGTTTTTTTTGCCATGAAGGCTTGTACTGGTGTGCTTGTATTTTTCTCTCCCTTTCTTTTTCTGTCCCCTAAATGTCAAAGGAGAATTAGCATTGGAGTGTGGTTTGAATGATTGGAATTGTATGAGAAATTTGTTATAAATCTTAACTAGAATATCTTTAATTTAATTGAAACAAAGACATTTTCAACTTAAAATCAATGATGATAACATATTTGTTCAAACTCGATCTGGACAACTTTGACTCAATTCATGTCATATAATCTTTGGTTGAATCTTATTTAAATCATATTTGTTCAATCTAAATTAAGATATGTTTGAAATAGACCTTAAATCTCTTGATGAGACAATTTTTAGTCGATATATAATTAAAGGTGACTTCAGGATTACCGGTTCCAAAAATATTCTACAACAAACTTTTCAGAATTTTTAGAACATCATTTCCATAATAGAATTTTCATAACAAAAATTCTGGTATAAACTTTGTTGAACATATGAAGTGCATTCTAAAAAGCTTTCCAGAACATGATTTTTAGAATAAAACTTTTCAAAAGATACGAAATATTTCTTAAAATGAATTTTTGGAATAAACTTTTTAGAACATATGAGATGCATTCTAAAACAAAATTTTCATTTTCCTCTCTTCTTCTTCCTCTCAAAGAATGCAGCGGCAATGGAAAACGGAGGTTTAGTGAGAGATACAGTGGTAGCGACAACATAGTGCAACAAGGAAGAGTATTTTAGTATTTTTCTTAGCATAAGGGTGCAGTTAGTAATTATGAGGTGCAAGAAGAAAAAATAATTTTATTATTGGGAAAAAATCCATATCAACTATATTTTTTATATACTTTTGAATAACTATAACTTGTAATTAATATATATATATATTGGTAAGATAACTTTAGAGTATGGTTAAAGTTTTCTATATAAAATGTTTTTAAAATTTAAGTAAATAGAGTACAACCATTTTCTAGTTAAATAAATACTTTTTAATATTAAGGGTGTTGAAATGGTTTATCCAAGACCATTTCTTGAACAATGACACATTAGAGATGTAATTGCACCATATGTTTGAAGATGAAGAATGTCGATTCTTCGTGCATCAGATGTTTAAGGCCAAAGTGAAATAAACATATTGAAAGGGTGAAGTAAACAGTGCTGAGAAAATAATTTAATAACGCAGAATTAACAAACACATTGAAAGATTGTCATTGTTGCTTACACAATAACTACAAACCAACCTCCACTGTAATGTAAACAAATGTTGTATGGATTATACAGTTTGGCCTGTTTGCCTGCTATATTTTAGAAAATCTTAAAAGGAGATCACCTATATCAACACATAGCAAAATTTCAGACAAAATCCTTCTAAATCTCCACAAGTTTGATCCATCAGTTGAGATACTCTCTCGCTTGTATTTCTGCAAGAAAAGTTGATTTGCAAGTTTAAAATGTATACTGATACAGAGATATTCTACTACAATAATCCCCAAAATAAACATTATCAAAAAGAATAGTACAACTCAAAAATCAACTGATACAACACATAGAACTAAGAACTACATCTTGAATATTTCAATCTCTGTCCAGGAAACATGAATATCTGATAATGCTCAGCTTAGACTAAGTAGAACTTAAATAACAACAAAGAACGAGCTTCAGAATGATATGCAGACACTTAGTTCTAGATGAATCTCATGAACAAGACAGTGTCATCAACAATAAAAGAGAAAATCAGATGAAGAAAGCTAAGTTATATAAGACAATTAGAGGATAAGGGATTCCTCACGACAAAGAATAAGATAAATCACTAATGGAGCAAAGTTAACTTGTCACTCTGTGTGTATGTTAGAGAAACCCTCTTAAAGGACCATGTGTTTAAAACCAAATAGAAGCAAATTTCCTAATCACATTCTAAAACAGCTGCTCAGTCAGGCATTTCTCAAAAAAAATATTATCTTTGTGCTATACCCAAATGCACCAAAAAATACCATGGATTGATAGTCACCAAAATTTAGCATCTTTATTCGTATCAAAACCATTAAAGCTAGTATCAAAAAATTGGTCGAAAGACCTATGACACCTCGCATTCACCAAAAAGACAAACAAGCAATAATTAGTGGATAAAGAAAACACACCAAACTTCCCTCTAATTTAAAATTCACAAAGCGCAGATATCCGAACCAATTAGAAACAATGCAACCGGATAAGCACTTAAAACAACCACAAACAAGCATACAAGAGGGAGCGTTTCTATGTCTATAAATACACTCTTTTATGTTGAAAGATAGTCCACAAAATCATGATCATACCTGCTAAAATAATTTCAAAGGGAAAACCTGAAATTATCTATTTGAACTTGAGAGAACTTCAAACAATCCACAGCAACTCAACCATGAGGTCTTTTTCACCACATTTGGAGCCAATGCTGCATGAGGCTGCATATTAATGCAGCAAAGAAAAATATATTTAAAATTAATTCTAAACAAAAAAAAATACAAAATAATAATTGTGTGGTGAAAAACTTGTAATGTAGATGTGAGACAATGTAAAACCTGGTCCTTGGAAGTTTCTGTGAGCTCACAACCTTTAATATGTTCAGCACCAATGGTATATTTAGTGAAAGGACTAGCAGACACTGGAGTTAAAATTTTACTATCACATTGCTTTGGCTTAGGCTCCCCCATACTTAATGTTGTCACATTCTCATTGGTTAAGGGACATACATTATCCTCATTTATCTTCATAGCGAGATTGGTCACTTCTTCAGGATGGACTACTGACTTCTCTAGTACTACACTTCCACTATCACTTTTTTCTACCTCAGACACAGACTCATTGGACTTAACAAACACATGACAAACAATTGCCTCTTCGACTGAAATACAATTCCCATTGTCCGAGTTCTTCTCGAAGAGGGATTCACCCTTTGAAGTATCGCTACCATTCCCATTCTTAAAATATGATTCCTTGGCAGTCTCATTGTGTTCAAAACTTATATTTTTGCTCTCAAAACTCTCCTCAGAATTCAAACTTCTCTCTACCAAAACAACACAATCTTCCTTTCCTCCTAACTCTTGGTCAATCTTGACATCACTAGAGACTACTTTCAAGGACTCAACATCAGAAGCATGCGGCTGAGCAGCAGATTCCAGTTCTTCACTTCCATCTTTGAATGGATTATGCTGGTCATCCTGCCCGTGAATGGCAGGAAAATTACCCTTACCACCATCACTTCCTTCCTCGTCTATTGACTTCAAACCACCATTTCCTAACATTTTGTCGCACAATCAATCAAACTATTATCAATTAATACCAAATTTACAAAATACTCATGGACCCTACTCAACAAACCCAGCCACAACCAATCACAGCTGCATACTCCCAACAATTTTTGAAAATCCCAATGAAAGTGAAACAAAACAAGAATAATTAACACAACCCATCTACCCAAATAGAACAAAAAGACCAAAAACAGATATGATATACAAATGAAAAGGGCCCATCTATGATTAATTGCAAGATGCACATGCATTTGAAGTAAGAAGGGTACCTTGGGGATTGTTGGTCGATGGATTGATTTTGTTTTCCTTTTCCTTCTTTTTCCTTGCGGCTTTTCTCTTCTTAGCACCTGAAGGCATGATTAGGAGAGTGAAATAGGATGGTGGGGTGCTATGGTTCCCCTCACTATTCAGTGGGGGCGATGAAGCTACCACACACAAACCAAATCTACAGAGTGTGAAAGTGAACGGTTAACAACTATGTGTTCTCTTCCGCTCTGAATATATACTGCAACAGAGTGAGACAGCAAAGAGAATTATTGGGCTTGTGAAAAAAAGGATGTCATGTCATGTTCAAGCTTCAAACTTCAAACTTCAAACTGTGGGGAACTACCCACCAAGACAAGTTTCAAACTTTCAAATTTGTTTTTGCGGTAACAAATCACAAATTATCTCTTTTGGGATCTCTTTCTGATTGGTTGTTTCAATTTAATTCATAAAATTTCATGAGCAACACTTATCAGAAGAGGGGGGAAATTAATTTAAGGGGAAAAAAACTTCTAAAACGCTTAATAATAATAATAATAATAATGCAACAATTAGAAGAAAACGTTTCCTGTGAATACTACGTTATACAAAATATTGTATACCTTATACGTTTAACATTTTAAAAGATATATATAATTGTCACATTTTCTATACATTCAAGAATTAAATAAATTGTTTATCTTTTAGGAATTAAATTAACACTAGTTTATACCTTTTAAATTTCAAAAAGTATATGTTTTATAAAACTGATATTTTATAAGAAAATAAATGAGGAAGAAGACTTTCAAAAGAATAAAATTTCTTAGAGTCTCTACAAGGAATGTGGCTAAAGAAAAGAGAAAGAAATAAAGAATAAATGAATATTGAAAATATTAGATTAAGAAGTAAAATAACTTTTAAATTTTAGGACATTCCAGGATATTAGATTCAAGAATATTCTATAATTTCTTATAACCAAATACACTGAACAAACAATAAACTGAGAGGTAACACATGAGAATTGTAACTTTTTCTACGTCATTTTCATAATTATTAATTTTGTACTTACATGGCTTCTTACTCGCATGATCTTCGAACTTTCTCCCTTATAAATAAGGTTTTCCTTTTTTTACAAAGTTACACTTAATAAATGAATAGAATTGACTTGTGAAAATTTAAGTGTTTTGAGAGTATACAACTATTTTACATGGATTCTTATTTTAGAGAGTTTATTCAAGTAATGAATTTTCAGTGCATTTATTCTAGAATAGTATCATAAGAAAATGTTAATATTAATACAACAACTTTGATTTCGTTAACTTTGTTTGAATTCTAATAATTATTAATATAATTGAGATGTTTGATGTTTTGTAATTGTCATATGTACTTATTAAAGAAAAAAAAAGTTAACATGTAGTTAACTTTGAAAGTGATTATTAAGGATTTTAATATGTAAAAAAATAACCTTAACATGTCACATTAAGGATTTTAAAATTTATGAAGAAAAAAAAAAGAATAAAATACTTCATTCAAGAATAATTATATTAACTTTGATTTTTCCTTTAATAACATGTGACAACTATTGAAGATTCTCTCCAAATTTTGTTGATGGATCTTCCTACTTCAATGTTATCTTACATTATATACTATTTTTTTTATTAAATTAGTGAAATATGATGATTTTTACTAAAGCTATATACTTTATGTGTTGGGATATTATGTGACTTTTAAGATTCATTTTACTCTCCACAAACAACAACACAAGTAAGTATATTTTATTTTCATTGACAAATTTTGTAGGATATTATTACTAGTCTCAAAATTAGAAAAGTAAAGAAAAGCGAAGAAAGGTGTCAATGCAAGGAAAATTGAAAAAACGAGACAAAAGTAAGATGAAATCACAAAAAAACAATGCATTTTGATTTTTACAAATTTTATTCGGTGGTTTGAAGAGATTTGTGAAGAAAGTGGGTTTTTTTTTAAATTAATTATATATAAAAAAATTAATATAAATATAACTATAATATTTATTATATAATTTTATATTATAATAAAATGAATAATTAAAATAATAAATAAAATTTAATTTAAAATTTAATTATTAATATGTATTTTTATTATTATTTATTAATTTATTTTAATTTTAATTTTTAAAGTTTTGTTATTAAATTATTTATAATTATTTTAAATTTATTATATCTATCAAATCACTCACAAACTTTAACACAACTATCACATCATTTACAAATTTCTTCACAATACTCTAATATACTTCAATCCAAACAACTTTACTTTCATCTCAAATCACTTCAAATTTACTATCTCAAATCCCCTCTTAAATCCAAACACATCCTAAGTGTACAATTTCATAAAAAAAAAATTATTTATCTTTCTCATTTTGTCCTGGTCATTTCATATATATGTATTTCTATTAAGAAGATGTTCATCTTTTATGTTTCACCTATTTTATATTAATTTTTACTTGGTTTATCCTTAAAAAATTTATACTAAGAGAAACCCTAATATCTAACAAATGATAGTCTATAGGAATCCTTTCACCATGTTTTGTTTTTTTATAAACTTTTGAAAAGGACATTCATCTAAAAAATTCCTCTTAGTCATACATGTTTTAATCTTGGATTTGTGTTGGGTTAAAAAAAGTATTATGCTTTAAATCTTGGTTGAAAATAAGTGTTGACAAAAAGTATTAAGAAAATTAAAATCGAATTATCATGAAACTGCTTCTAAAATATAAGCATATATGTTTGGCTCTTCTGTTTAACAACTCAAAACAAGTAATGAAAAACAAGAGCCATCAATTTCTTCCTCCTCCTCTATACATTTTTCAATTTCAAAATTTAGAAAAACAAAAGTTCTTCCTTTCTTCCTCCTCTCTTATTAAATTTTTAATTTCAAAATTACCCCTCAGCAAAAGTTTAATTTTTTTTTTTTTTCATTTCTGAATTGTATTAAATCCGTAGACCTGCTGAATTCTAATTTTCAAAATATAAAATTACATTTCAAATTTTAAAATATGAAAAATAGTTTTTGTTTATGACTAAATTTTTTATTTTAAGTATTTCAAATTATAAAATTCAAAAAAGATTTTGGTGTTATTGAGAGAAGAGATGAGTTTCTATTTTTAGTCTATCTATTTCTATAAATAGAAAATGATGAAAAATTGTTATATAATAATCAAAAGATTGCAATAGAAAAAAAAAACGAGGTTTGAGATTATTTTTAAATCTTTTATATGGAAAATCTAGTATTCTTACGTAAGAAGATAATAAATTCGATAGTTGTGATCCTTCAAAAATACATCTGTATTCTATATTTTAGAGTTTAAAATGTATTGTTTTGAATTATAAAATTTATAATATATTTTTTAAGTTCAAAAATATCTTATCCATTTAAAATTCAGAATATAATTTTGTATTTCAAATTTTAGACTTCTTAATATATTTTTTGAATTTAAAAATATCTTCTTAACTTTAAATTCCATAATAAAATATTGTATTTAAGTTTAAAATTCAAAATGTATAAATTTGAAAAAAAATATTAATAAAAAAGGAAAGAAAAAACAAACTTATCATTTCACGTGTTTTTATAGAAAGAAGAAAATATGATGGTAGAAGAAGAGATTTTTTTAAAAAAATATATATAATATTTTTTATACTTTTGAAGCAAGAAATCCACCTTTTGAATTTTAAGCCTAAAAAATTTCATCAGTTCCTTATTTTTTTGACTTTTTTTTTGTTCATGGTATTTAGATATTTAAATATTTTAAAGTACAATAGTTGAATTGTGATACACATGGACTTTTTTGGAAGAGTAGGAAGGAGATTTTTCTTATTTTGATAATTCCTGATAAGCAATTTATGTCAGCCATCTTCTGTGAAAATAGAAATAATATTTTTATGTTTTAGTTTAAATCTCATTGTTAATTAATGAAGAAAATATTTTTTTCTTAATCAGATTTAAATGTTTATATAAAGTGAATCTTTGTGCCTTTATTGTAAATAATCAGAAGTTGTCATATCTAAAACAACCTTTGTAAAAAATTTAGAAAATAAATAAATGAAACTAAAATCATTGAAACATAACTTTTTCATTTTTGAAAACTTACTTATGGATAATTTTTTCAAAATGTAATGATTTTCATATAAAATTTCTCCACTTAAAATAATTTTCCCTAAACTTAGAATAATTTCCAGAAGTTAAAACTGAAGGAAGAAAATAATATTTTAGATAAAGGGAGAGAGAGAGAGAGGGAATGAGAGGCATAATTCTAGTTGATTGACTCGGTTGAGCTGGGGTTCTCAGAAACCATTTGATTTGGATCTGATTTAGTACTTTTATTGTTACCTTTGATTCTCAGAATTAAGAATAGAGAGCATAGCAGAAAGTAACCGCCATGGATGCTTTGAGGAAACAAGCCAGCAAGTTCAGAGAGCAAGTTGCCAAACAGCAACAGGTTTCGCTTCCCATCTCTTCAAGTTTGTCTTTTTCTGTCTTGTCACTTCAAGTTCAGTGATTTTTTTTCTCAAATTAGCATATGGGTACCCCAAATTTGTGGAATTTGGTCATCATTCTGAAATGCAAGTGAAAATGGAGTTGTTGAGTTTAGGTTCAGATAGATACTCGTTTACTTAAGTAAGGTGTTGGATTAATATTTTTCTGGTTACGTTTGGCACATTCGCATGGTTCAACCACATTGTTTTTGTCGTTTAGATTCACACTTTCAGAGTTACAGGGTAATAGTACTTATTTTTTTTCCAATTTCGAGTTTGTGATCTCTCTGAATGTACTTGTTACTCAGGCTGTAATAAAGCAGTTCAGCAGTAGTGGTTATGAGAGCTCAGATGTTGTGGTCATTGATGAGGTCGAAATGCAGAGACATCATCAGCTGGAAAAGCTGTATAGGGCCACCCGTTCAGGGAAGGTATGGATTTTCTCTTTATGTTTAGATTAATTGTGAATGTTTGAGCAGCAAAGAATTTTCCTACTTTATAAACTCAATATAGTATGTTATATGTATATTAAGGAAGTTTATTCAATGTCCACGCATGCATAGAGTGACGTTATTGTGGTTGTCATATTTATGGACTCACTTTTTTATTTATTTAATTTTTTGTAACAACTTCTAATTCCATTTCTTATCAAGCTTGGCTCTGCAGTCTGTGAAAGGGTTTTAAAAAAAGATGGGTGTGGGTACTTATTCTGAATGATTTTCTTGTTGTTGCTGTTATTACCCCAAAACATGGATACCCTACAGTTGATCTAATATCTCTTGGAATGCATGCTAGTTATGGGAGCTGTTTCTATCTTATTTACTTTTGAGTGAGGTAGTTTCTATCATATTTACTTTGAGTGAGGTAGTGAGGGATGGGGAACATATTAATTAACTGGGGGTGGGGGATAAGCATGATTGTGCCTCTTTCAACGACAGTTCTAGCAGTTGTCATATAACATTTGGGTAAAATAAATTTATCTTCAATGATTTGTACTTCCATGTTGGTTCTTTTTACTGATATGCACAAGACTACCTTCTGATCCAGGATTTCCAGAAAGAAATTGTTAAGGCAGCAGAAACGTTTACAGCTATAGGTTACAAGCATATTGAAACAGGTGGAAATTGATTTTTGTTTCTTTTTTTTTTCTTGCAAATTCAGTATACTTTGACAAGCAATGATAACACATATTCAGGAATTAAAAGCACCCAGAAATTTTGTTTATCGACTTATGATTTTATTAAATCCTCATAAACGATACCCATGGTAGACAGGAACAAAACTTTCTGAGGATTGCTCTAAATATGGAGCAGAGAACAACAGTGATAACATATTAGCCAAGGCTGCATCTGTATATGGTGATGCCCGCAAGCATGTAGAAAAGGAGCACGAAGAGTTAAATCTGCTTTTATCTACCCAGGTGGACTTTTTGTATGTTGATCGCACTTATATAAGTTTTAATGCAAGTTCAAAATGAGAGAATCTATTAGACTATTAGTTCTATCTTCTAGCCACATTTAAATTTGTGAGTATTCCTAGCTGTGTACAAGTGTTACATATCCTCTCTTTGTGCCTTTTCTCCATTAAATAATTTTTTTTGCTCAGTCTTGAAAAGTAAAAAGCTAAAGAAAAATGTGAGTCCTTAAATCTTGGACATTTTTCGTAGTGCTCACTGCCATGCTGTTTTCTATAGTACAATAATCCTATTGAAGTGTCTACTAATGACCAAACTTTGTTTACCAATTGTCTAGTCAATGGTTTGTTGAAAAAGATGATAGATAAGGAATTTATGCTTAAAATATGAATCAGTGAAAGAATCTTATCAATAAGATACAAAGGATTGTAGAATTTCCCTTTGCCTTTTTAACTATCCTTTTCAGTGTATGTTGTTTCCTGACCTTATTATGTGGCCGCATTTTGCTATTCTAACTCCTAAATACCCATGTTCTGCTGTATTTTGTGTATGATATACATGGGGATCATTGTTACTTTGTATTACGCACTAATGTTTAAAATACACTGATCTGAATCTCTAGATTATCTGAGTATCAATTTGGTCATGCTATTGCAGCTAGTTTGGAAGATCGGATTGTCAATTTGCTTATTGAAAAATATATTATGATAGAGTAAATGATATCTATATCCCTTAAGTTTATAAAATATTGCATTGACCTCCTACTCTCAAAACATAGTAGTCCCAAATTTTATTTGTTATCAATCATGTGCCACTCTTGACACCCTTAAGAACCTGCTGAAAATTCGATGTAAGGAACATGTGTATGTTCTGATACTATAGAGGAGGTCTTGGTGACATCTGGAATCCTCAAGGAAGGTCAATTTAATTTATCTTTCACAATGTTCACATTATCTTTAAATATTGTAAGGTGAGAAACATGGATCCAATGGTTTCAATTTCCAGGTATTAGATCCTTTGAGGCAGATGATCAATGGTGCACCTTTGGAGGATGCACGTCATCTTGCTCAACGATATAGTCGAATGAGACAAGAAGCAGAGGCACAAGTAAGTCAAATGAATTAGCAATGTCTTCTCTTGGATCAACCATTAACTTAATTGTGATTTGATTTCTTAATCTCATTTATGAAATGGAATCAAAGGTGAAGTTTTGAATTTGTGTCATGTTTGATGTGATATAAACCAGGAAGGCAGAAACAATATATGTTGAAATTATATATAATGAAAGATTCTCAATAGTTGTTATGTGATAAAGATGTTGATAGAGTTTGAGAAGGTGAACCCAAAGAGGTCACGAGCCAGGTGCTGGATTGGATCAATTCAGCCATGGACCAAATAACTGGAAGTTTATTCTAGAAGGAAAGAGAGGACATATAGGAATCAAATATGAAAGGAGATTGTTATTCTGAGTGGAGGGCAGTGGTGTTAAAATGGCTTGGGCTCACAGCTCTAGGAGCTGGGAGATATTTAACTTTACCTTTTCCATTTTCCTTTCGTGTTCCTGTGGCCCCAGATTGTCATTTTTCTGTCATTTTATCTGATTAATTGAAGACTACCATTTTCATGTTGTTAAATATGTATATTTGTAGTTACTTTCTGTTACTTAGTCGCATAAGATATTTTGATGTGAGATTACAAAAGGGCAACATGATACTCCTATTTATACTGATATTCTAGGCCAAGTACAAGGGTACTACTACAAAAACAAGCTTGAATGAGTGGTATTCCAAAGGTTCAAGTCTACTAAAACATAAAAATCCTCGCAAAGTTGAAGCTAGCTCTCAACTTTGTATGAATGCACACTCTTAACTAAGGCAGAGAAAAGCTCCTTAAACAGTTAAACCACATAATATGGAAAGCATCTATGGAAAGGAGGAAGGAGGACTGATTCAAGCAAAGCAACAATTGGAATTTGCTGGATCTCCTACACGGGCTTCAATAATGTCTTGAAAGTGCACTTTGGAAACCATAAGTAGGTGGAAAAAATTGGAATATTCGATTCAGCTGGCTGTAGTAAGGAGACAGCCACTGGGGAAGTAAAATGTCAAAGTACAGAGATACTGTAGGGAGGAAATTATTGGAAAAAGCAGGAAAAAGGGAGACTCTGAATAACTAATGAGGTGGTTTAAGATATCATTTAAAATAAAAACATTAATCTATTATTCCTATTTACACAAATAGTTTTGATCAAGTACCACTGTAACCAAGAATGGGCTAATTTAAGAGTATATTTGGACAAACTTTTACATAAACACTTTTAGGAGAAGAAAAGAATAAAAGAAGTTTCTCCATAAATTAAAATTAGGTTATGCATAAGTTAAAAATCAATTTTTGAAGAAGTTAATATAAATAAAGTTTCTATAGATTAGCTTATGCAAAAACTTATGAAGAAATTTCTCCAAACAGGCCCAAAGTAATGGTTGATAGGCTTGCTCCAATGTTGAAGATGAATAAGGGAGACTAAGAATATTGTGGTCTGATTTAAGCAATGATAATTTGAAATAAGAAGCATTGATCTCTCAACCCAGGTTTTGCTACTACCGTAGGCTGGGCATAATACAACTAGTATAAGGTCAATGATACTCCTAACCTCACAAGAATCTCAAAAAAACACACGATAGTCTCTTAGCTACTGTTTAGAAATTAGAGAAAGATTGAAATAAAAGATGGGATTTTATTGGTGAAATCCCCTTCAGTCCTTGATTGATGATGAACCCAGTTTAGAAAGAGAAAGAATAACTACAAGTGTGTACAAGCCAGGATTTGAGAGCATCAAATCTCTCCCCCAGGATCAATCTCACAGAAATTCAATGCCTCTAGTCTCTGCCAAATTCTGTTAGAATGCTAACAATCACTAACTCCTAACTCCTTTAACTGACAGAACAGGAACCATTCTATTGGGCTTACCTAACATTCTAATGCACTGTTTTTTAGATCATGATTCTTATCTATAACATAAACTTCAGAGTTTGGTGGTTACTTATTTTTTCTGAATCTTATAACTCATTGGTTTTGAAATTCAATCAGAGGGAAGAGATTGCTAGAAGACAAATACGGGTTCGGGAATCTCAAACTGCTGAACATGTAGCCAAACTGCATGCTGCGGAAGCAAAGATGCAGGAGCTGAAAGCAAACATGGCAGTTCTAGGTAAAGAAGCTTCAGCTGCATTGGCTGCTGTTGAAGCACAACAGCAGAGACTTACTTTTCAAAGGCTTGTTGCCATGGTAAGATAACAGTGATTGCTAGTTATATATAAATTTATGCCTAATTTGTGATGGTTTTAGAATTTTATTTTAAAGATTATGCTTATAATTATTTAGGTTGAAGGAGAAAAGACTTTCCATTTAAGAGTTGCAGCTATTCTTGGTGAAATTGAAGCTGAGGTGAGAACCAAATTTATTGAACTTTTAAATAATTAGTTATCATTTATTTTTTATTCACTGTGTTATTGTTTCTATGCCTTGTGTTCTTTTCTGAATATTAATAATGCTTCATCTCATTGGGACTTCTCAGATGGTCTCAGATAGACAGAAGAAAGAATCTGCCCCTCCAGTGGCTATTTCTGAGAATGGCTCAGAGAAAACTATGTACTTCTTGGCTGAAGTATGCTACATGTTCCTAAAGCTAATCTTTCCTTTGATTATTATTATGATGATTAGCAATATCATTATTATTATTATTATGATGATTAGCAATATCATTATTATTATTATTATTATTATTATTATTTTTCATCAACTGTTCTTTGGTGCATCGCTTTCAGGCAACGCATTCCTTCAGTGCTGAATCAGAAAAGGAACTAAGTTTTTCAAAGGGCGATTTTGTGGTTGTGCGAAAGGTTTATGCAAAACATTTTTCATCGCAAAATTTGCCTGATTAACTCATATTCTCAATTTTTGAGCCTCCATGTTTACCAAATTTCTAAATGCTTGTCCAGGTGAGCCCTGCAGGATGGTCAGAAGGAGAATGCAATGGTAGAGCAGGATGGTTTCCTTCTGCATATGTGGAGAAAAGACAAAGAATCCCCTCTAGCAACTCAGCCAGTGAAGTTTTCTAGATTCTACTCATCTTGTGCTATTCATTCTTTATTTCCCATATGGTTTTGCACTACATTGTTCAAATTTGGATAAGCAAAAGGGGTGGGAGAAGGATAGTGAAATGAAGTGCTACCCCAAAATTAATAGAAAGAAAAAAGGGTGTTAAGCTGTGGGGTAAGATACATGTGGTCTGTCCTTCCTCAAGGGTGATACTTGACACTACCTTTGCAGACAGTTTTCCATATATACATATTTTTTTTACTTTTTTGGCCACAGACAGATGTTTCCTTTTGTCTTCTGTATTCTAATTGATTGATTGGAAAACATGTGTCTTTGTTGATATCATTTCATGTTTGTGGTAGTACTTGTTGGAAGAATGAAGATAAGGTTTAAATTTTGTACAATCCCAAGGAAAGAGAAGTCTGAGGCAAGATCAGTTTGATCAAGTTTTACACTTGGTTATAGATTACACTTTACTTTTCAAAGGAGCTTTCTTTTTGTCTTTTACCAAGGGTTGTGATTCATTACTAGTTGGCTTTATAATGGAATCTTGCTAAGCTTTTTTTTTTTGTCTCTTTAAAATATGAAGTTTTTAAAGTTAGCGATTTGATAATAGTTAAGGTTATAACAAGAGGAGTGCAATTTAATAGTTGAGATTACATTGCATTTTTAGAGTTAATTGGCATCAATTCATTGAAGGAGGTAAAGTTGTTGTAGTGCTTATTGTTTTAAGGGTTTATACAAACTTTGTCAGAAAACCTTTTAAGTGGGAAAAATAAAAGGTCAAATGAAATAAGTTTATTCATAAATTAAGTTAATTTATAGAAATTATCTCATTTTTTTAATTTATATATAAACTAATATTAACTTATACAAACATTTATTTCATTATTTTTTTTTTCTAAGTTTCCTTCTAGAGAAATATGTTTAAAAATGTCCTAATTTGTTCTTGAACTCAACTTCTCTTAAAGACAATATCTTTAATCCAATTGTGTTCTCATTTTTTAAAAGCATTTTCACCCCAATCACTGCATCAACATTCTGTCCGAACCACGATATTGACTATCACTATATAGTAAATTTAATATAAATTCACATAAAAATATTATTTTAAAATTCAATTAAATTATGTTTTTATTACTTTTTATTGAGTGCAAAATTAGGGATTTAACTTAGTAATGAAAATAAATAAATTTACATTATATATGTTTTAATTATAAATACTGTACACAAAATTATATTAATGAAGAATGACTATGAAATATTATTCACATAACTTTAGTTCATAAATAATATGTATTTATATACGAAACTATTTCCATATTTTTAATTTAAAATAATATTATAATTGTATATTACATTTTATCTATTAATGTCTGCCTAATTTTAAAAGAGTTTTGTTAAATACCCAAAATAAATTATTTAACTAAATAATGAAAATAAATAGTAATATTACGCACAATTTAATTTTTAAGTTATAGGCATTATACAAAATAATTATATAAGGTGTATCACTAAGAGATACATAGTGGCACCATATCTACTATACTGCTAAATAAATAAAAGTAAGATTTTAAGTTTTTCAAAATTAATTAATAATTCACCCATCATCTACAACAAACTGATAAAAAAACATTTGAGAGTTTGCTAAATAAGCATCAATTAGTTAAGCGTTTTATGAAAATTTGTGATTCATTGTAAAATTAAAAATGTCTATTTTAAAACAATTGACGTAAATGAATTGATTCTATAAAATTTAAAAATACTTTTAAGTATATAATCGTTTTGAATCAATAGAAAACTAAGTTATTTATATTTATATTCATATCAGTTTTCAGCTTATTTAATTGATGTGAATCACATATAACGTATTTTGAAGTTTATCAACATTTATATATTTCACAATAATTCAATTTATTAGAATAAATAAATCAAGTTTTTCAAACAGTGTGTTTAAAAAAAAATGGTTGGGAAACTTATAAAAAAAAATTCTACACTTAAATGTTTTCTTTTTTAATATACATATTTAACTTTACACGTTAACGTTTGTTCTTCCATCATACAAAATAATCAAAATTAAACTATAATTAACGAATCATCTGAACTGACATTTGACATAAGATCATCTAAAAACAATTGTTTATAATGCTTGTTTAAAAAATAGTAACATATAAATGATAGATAGTTTTATATATTATTTTCATACCTGATATGAATATTATAATTCTGTTCATGTTAAAAGTTCATGCTAAAAGTTTGTTTCTTAATTAAGAAAATATATTTATTTTAATAATTTCCTTATTATAAGTTTAGACTAGAAATAAGAACAAAATTAGCATATTTAACCTATTTATAATCTAATTAAAAAGTTTGAATATTTTCTTCTCTATGTAATTCCAAACAATTAAATTTTAAGAGCAAAACACATTATTTTGTTCATTGGTTTGGAACAATAAATGTTATTGTGTACAATAAAAGTCTAAATTAAAAAAAAATATTAAATTGTGAGTATTTTAGAGTTCTTAAAATTTTAGTACAAGTTACTTAATAATGTATGCAGCACAAGTTATATTTTCCAATATACCAAACATATCATGTGATTTACTTTTGTTGAAAACGTCCTATATGAAATTTTTTTTCAAAAGATAATAAAGTTTAATAAAACAAATAAACTATTTTCTACCTTTTTCAACAAATTATAAAAATGTAGTTATTAGTTTCGTTTAGAAATTTGAACTCAGTTTTAAAGTAATTTTAAATACAAATAAAAAACTTTACCTCTCCTCATTCTTTTCTTAAAAATTCAAGTTTATTATTACAACCAGCATCAAGTTTAAAAAATTAGATAAAAATAAATAAAAAATCATTTATTTGTTTTTTAGTCTCATGTACTAATATAATAATATGGTTAATTAATAATACACATACTTACATACAAATTATTTGTTTCACTTCATCTTCTTCTTTTTTTGTTTTTTTGTTTTTTGTAAACAAAATCTGTTTTGTTTTAAAACCATTAGCTACAACATAACAGCAAGAAAAGACTATGGGTGCACAGCACACAACACAATACAACGAAAGGTGGGGCTTTTCATTTTCAAACCGTATACATTACCTCGGAATTCGGAAAAAGAAAGAACCTCTTTCTCTCTCTCTTCACCTCTCTGTAATATAAGGTCTCATCTTCCCGCATTCGCCTCTTATCTCTGCTGTTTGTGTCTTCAGCGAATAAGAACTCACTTTCCCAATCCCATGGCATTTTTCATACCCACTTCCTCAACACGTGCTTTCTGCTCCAAAGGTTACTCTTTTCCCTCTCCTCCTTCTCGTCCATGCTCTATTCTCATAGGGTTTTAGTTTTGATGGTTAAAGTACTTATCTTTTTTGTTTTTTCCTTTTAGTTTTAGTACAAAGTCTCTTCTTTGGTTCTGAACTTGTTATGTCTCTGACTAAGCACTATAACTATGAGTTTATTACCATCATTTCTGATGTGAGTCTTCGTTTCCATTTTGAATGTGCTACTATACTCTGGGGTATCTTTATGTTGTTATTCTTGGTGCTAGAGCATACAGTATTTTGGCCAAGGATTTGATCTAGTTTATTCTTAAGAGTATTTCTTTGAGTACTGTAGTGATTTAATTTAAGAGACGTACTTATATGAATGTTGGGAAAAAGATTGACGAGTATGAATTATCTTTGCTACTTCATGGAAGGAATGTAGAGAAGATAAAGATTGATGTGTATTATATATCTTTGTTTGCTACTTAATGGAAGGAAAAAAAATGAGTGTATGATTTTGTGGTTGAATAAGGTTGTGTGCAACATCCATTCTCTCTGGGTTAGTATAGTAGTGATTTTTATTTATGTTGCTTTCTTGAGAGTTCCTGTGCTTGTGGATATTGATGGATGATTTGTCCAA
Source organism: Phaseolus vulgaris (assembly GCF_000499845.2). Taxonomy (NCBI): domain Eukaryota; kingdom Viridiplantae; phylum Streptophyta; class Magnoliopsida; order Fabales; family Fabaceae; genus Phaseolus; species Phaseolus vulgaris. The sequence continues at coordinate 41,617,243 of NC_023758.2, read as the reverse complement.
GAGACAGCTTATTAGAATAGAGGTAAAAATGCTACCTTGTGTTGCAAACATATACTTAGTGGATGGGTAATGCAAGGAGTTCTAGTAGTGGGGCCTACTAAAACAAATTCTTTCTTCATTAATCCAATTTATTTCCATTTGTTTTCTCCAAGTGTTCCATTGTATCTGACCAGTCCAAGATATATGTAATCTTGGGTAGTTGGAGAAAGTTTGGAGGGGATTGCAATTGATATGTTTTGTCTACGTGTTTCCTTGAAGATTGCCTGTACCCATCTCTTTTAAAATAACATCACAAGCTTGTTAGGCAATATTCTCATTGTGAATACAAATTTGACCAAGCTATTACTTATATCTACCCTTATATGTTAATATTTTGAGTTGGTCAAAAGAGCAAAATACCAGAATATGCAGAAAATCTTATCCACTATCATTTGAATAGTGTATGATCAACAGAATAGCTTGTCTTGAGTTAACTAGGAGATTAGTGTATCCAGTGTACTTGGAGATGGAAGTTCAAACGTATCAAAGTAATTCAAAAAAGTATTTTTTTTTTGCTAGAAATTGGAATTAGTATTCATAAACAAAAATCGTTTATCATTCTGGTCCTTTTTGGTGAAAGTTATTTGGAAAAGGGAAATACTGCGAAGTGACTTTTCTGATTGTACCAAACACACATCAAGGGTAGAGGATACAATGTAAAAAGTTCAGAAACTGGTAATAGTGTAGTACACATATAATTGAACATGGAACCTTGTTTGGTGTGAAACAAAGCTGGATACTGATAGTGTGAACATAGAGGATGGGTCTGGTTGAGGTGGGTTGGGATTGAAACAGAGATGGGGCATGTGAAATAGGGTTAAAAACCTTGAGTGAAGTTCACACATGTGTGGGGCTAAACTGGGATGAAATAGATATCCACACAAGTCCTGGCAGAGAATAAAAATCCCTTTTTTGTTGCTGCTGACTGGGATTTTATTTTATAGGGGCTAATTCTGTATGGCTAGAATCATTTTACTTAAATATAATCTTTGATCTTCTATTGTGATTGTATGGCCAAGATAAATTTCTCATCATGTGTGTGTGGGCAGGGCATGTTGAAATGTTTTGTTTTCTTCCTAATGTACTGATTTGTTCTCTTGCTTTTGATGATATTCTTATCCTTCTATTTATGTATCATTCTTTTTTTGTTATATTAATTTATTTTTATGTTTTGTAGCAACAATCTGGCATTCATTTTCTTTTCCCTGACATTACTGTTTTGATGTCCTCAACATTTTGTTTTACCTCTAAAAATTGGCCCTGCTACTTCTCGTGAATTTTACAGGTTTGGGGAAATTTGTGGTGGCTGGCACAAGGAATCAATCTTGTGTAACACATGAAAGATTTTTTGTTGCTTGAAGGTATTGGAGTTATGGATTGATATGCCTGAAGTTTGGAATAGGGAATGAAGCCATTGGTCCTAGTAGTTTAATTTATATGTAATATATTATTGAATTATTTGTACATTGTTTGATGTAGTTTGGATCAATCATTTGTTGTACATCAATTTGCTATATATAGTGGTCGCGTGAACTTTCCTACTTTAAATGCTTGTAGTTTTTTTTTCTTTTAATTTCATTGCTTCCTATGTCAGGTTTGCTAAGTAGAACCACCAACTTCTGACCTCATTTTTGCGCAACCCTTGCAGCTATATGTTTCCATACTAAGCAATTTTTCAGCATTCTCAAATACTTGTTTCCTCATAATATCTCCAAAGAATTCTTTTTGTGCATGAACATTCCACAAACCAGATAAAAACTAGCTTTCTCATGCAACTTTCACACCATTTGAATTTGTTGGAGAGTTGATTTGCTTGCTTATGCCTCATGTAAAGTTAATTAACATCTTGCTAGAAGAAATTGATATTTTGAACAGCTATATTATTGACTTGAAATTCGCAAAATTATGAGGTATTGCCTTATATTTAATGATTCTTTCTTGATCTTATAGTTTCTGATAAAGCGTCAATTATCATGCTTAAACTTATTGTGAAAACAGAATAGAACTGTTTTGTCAATTATCATGCTTAAACTTATTGTGAAAACAGAATAGAACTGTTTTGTAAATCTAATTGTATGGTTGTAATACCTTTAAAATGAAGAATTCACTTCGATTTATAATTCTACACTGTTCAGAATAGGTAAAAAAAGTAAATAAACAAAGGCAATTATCAGTTGAAGCAAGCAAAAGTAAATTAAATTGATCTCAAATTCAAGAAAGTGTATTTGAGTGGAACATACACACAAACTAAAAGAATCAAATTGATCTAAAATGTACTTATTCCACACTCAAGCGAAACTAGAAAGCCTGCATTCACGAGGTCGACCTTGAGGAAATCGCTTGTAATCTTTGCAGTAGTTATAAATCATGTAATACTTTTGCACCCATCTCAGAAGATTTCTACCATAAGCATCCAAATCTTGAACTTGCCAAGTATTATTGTGAGTAGTGGTAACTGAGTTTGAAGGACAGGAAGATGATCCTTTGGACCACACACATGCTTTAGCATCAAAATTCCTATAGTAAGCTTTGAAAGGAGCATAGGACCAATTAGTTTTCACAAGCCCTCCTCTTGTTGCCCACTGGTCTGCACACCATAGACTGGAGTATAGCCTCATGGGCTGGTGGCTAGCAAATGGAACTCCCCTGGATTCATAGTTGTTGAAGACTCTAATAGGGATATTATCTACCAAGAAACTGGCCAAAATGTTGAAACATAGAGGATCAGGTGGAGTAGCTATGCATTACATGTAGAACAAGGATGGTTCCATGAAAATTTTCATTTTTGTTTTACTAAACATATATAGTTTCATAAAGAAAATAGATATAAATAGTAAACTATAGGGTAAATGGACAATGAAAGCTTTATGTTTCTTACATGATGCGTTGAAGGTTCCATACAATTGTGTAAGTGTGGAAATGTTTTGTGGGGTCAAACCAAAGATAGAATTGTTGTTCTCTATTGCCTATGCCTTGGGTGTAGATATTGGTGTGGACTATGTAGGGCTCTCCACTGATGTTTCCCAAGAACTCAAAATCTATCTCATCATGATTTGGCCCTTCAGAAGATAACTGCAACACCATGCATGACACATAATCTCAGTAAAAAAGAAGCATCAAATGTAAATGCAATTAAGTTTAAGATGAGGACAGAAACTGAGGATATTTCTCACATAATACGCAGTGACTGTGCCAGCTGAGTTGCCAGAGACAAGCTTAAGCTGCATGTCTATTCTTCCATACAGATATTCTGCTTTGGATTGAAAGCCAGAGCCAGAGAACTGGTCTAGAGAAAGCACGAGAAAGTTGCTTCCAAGTATCTTCACACCTCCATGCTCACCCCAAGTGATGGCAATATCTTCATAGAAATTACCCTCAGCAATGACTCCAAAGATACACATCAAGAAATAGGCCAGCAATGGAGCTGAAACTCTCAGATATGTCTCACGTATTGCCATATTTGGTTTAAAATCTTATGATTTAAAGTGTGAGAAGATAGTCTCTTTAAATAAGTGACAGAGACCAAGATTATCTTTTGGTGCACTAGGACGTTTCATGAACTGGTGAAAGCTATGGAAGGAAATAAGCTGGCAATTTGGATGAATTTAGCTAATAATTAAGTGGGTTCCTGGGAAGGCTAATGAGTTATCTTTGTTAAAATCATTACTTATTTTATTAGATTGTCACCTTGAGCTTTTCTTTTCTATTATTTCTAAGGCAAAGCTCGTAACGTGTCTTACAAGAAAAACTAGTGTAAGAGGAGAGGATAAAGGAATGTAAAAGGCGAACCACATAGTAAAAGTGGAACCTTCATATGTTATACTCAATTCATTTAATGTCCTATAAATGAATTTTAATTAAAGGGGACAATAACTTTGAGTATTTGTTACAATTGATTATTGATATGCGTGTATAGTGAATATATGTATCTTGGATTGTACATAGGTGATTAGAGAATATCCAAAAATTTAGTCTGTTTTGAGGATATGTCATTTCATACCATAATCAATTGAATGAAGAGTGCAATTGCACCAAACATTTTTGCTTAACTGGCTATGTTATGGCATTAATTGTTGGTTGTCTTTCCTTTGAGAGCAAATTTAGATTTTGAGGTATAAAGGAGGTAATAACCGTAGGTGGATGGATTGAGAATTTGGCAAAGTAACGCAAAATGCAAGGTTACACGTACACATTTGCATGTGGGGTATTAGTGAAAGAGCTTAATTCTTATTATAATTTAAGGTTTGTTATAATCAAAATTTTATTTTATACAAAATATTTAAATTAGTCACATTTGAATTCTTTTTAAGAAAATTATTACAACAGAAAAGGTTATATAATCAAAATATTAAGAAAAAACTTTGTTTTAGAAGATAGAGCAAAATATATAATGGTAATCTTTACTAGAGTCTTTCTCCATCGCATTTTTCTCATCTCCAAAAGTTAAATTCCAAATTTTGATAAAGAGGCCAAGGTTATTTCCCTTCGAACTTGTATTTAATAAAATGACTGATATAATATTGGTTTCATTATATTAGTTCCTTAAATCTGAATTATGTGATTAAGTTTCTTAACTTTTAATTCATTTAATCTTTCTCTACTATAAAATTAACTAAATTTATTTTTATTTCTATTATTATTTTCTGTGCAACTTTTCAAAACCCCAAAACTCCCATTTAATATTTAAAATCTTCACAAATAAAATTATTATTAAACTTTCTTGTAAACATTCTTCTACCCAAGACTATCTAATAACCTTAAGAAAAGTATACTTGAGGTTTCACTTACACTGAGACCAGTAAGAAAGCGTTTGAATTACACTGAAAAGAAAAGACAACCTTCTCATTATATTCTCTAGTGAATTATAGTTTAAAATGTAAAGTAAAATAAAATAAAATTGTAAACTTCATATAAAAAAGATTCGCCCTTTCTAGTGACTCCTTACAAAAAGGAAAAATGACTGGAAATTTGGAAGGCCAAAATTGAAACAAGAGATGGCGTTATGAATTAAATAAATTGTTTCATTCGACTAGTTTCTATGGTACAGCAGTCCAGATCTTTGGAGAAGGAACGCTCTCGTATGATACATATATGGTGAAAACATACCGAAAAAACTTCACCATTCTAAAACAATTCACATATTAACACATGAACCTCTCATCCAGAGTTGTATAGCTGCTGGGAGCATAACTTTATCTAACTATGATGGCAAACAAAGATACATGGTATGTTGAGAATGAATGCCCTAAATTAACCTTCGTCCTCAATTATTCTTGTCACAACTCCAACAGCAATTGTTCTTCCCATGGATCTTAGGGACACCCTTCCAAGAGCTTTACAACCAGAGAACTCTACCACACAGACCGACTTATGCAAAACCACCTAAAAATCAGATATAATAAAAGTCATTCCAAGTTTTGCGTATCCCAGGAATCATACATGAAAAAAAAAAGTGAAGATCATTGAAACAGAGTATTGCATTGATTTTTCACCTCAATTACTGCACTTTGCTTTGCAATGAGACAGCGAGGCGACTTTTTAGTCACCTTACCAGTCTTGGGATCGAGTACTGACACTATTCTTGAAACTCTAGCAGGTTCCTTCGCATGGTGTATATGAAACTCCAACTGCAGAGATTCAAAAAGAAAATTGAATTTTTCGCCAAGAATAAAGCGGAAAGTAAAGTGCAAGGAATGTCATTCGCATAGTACAAACCTGTGTGCCCACCAATATTGGACTAGCACCATCCAACACTAGCACTTTCAACTCCAAATGCTGAGCAGCTGCAACAGGAAAGTCGGGATGGCATAGTACATCTCCTGCCATCACCTGATTCCCATCAACACCTTGCAATGTTACAGCTACATTATCTCCAGCTCTTGCGACAGTACAGGCATTGGAGTCACGCTCCAATGAGCGTACTGTTCCCACTACAGCTGAAGGCATAACTAAGACCTACATTTTTATAAAAGAAATACAGTTATAGGGGAAACAGATTCATGTCATGTAATAAAAGCTAAGAATAAAAGTTGAGCACTTTGAGACATTATTATCTCAATTTTCTAGCATAAAAATTCTAGGTAACATCCTTTGTAGCCTAAGCATTGTCTAACCAAACAGCCAGGGGGCAAATGGCCCGTTTATAAATAACTGTATAAAATGAGTTCATCAAGTAAACAGTTGTTTCATAAAAAATAGTAACACTTTAAAAGTTTCGAGTTTTAATTTATATACACTGTAAGCATAAAATATTTTTAGTCGAACATTCAATAAAAATCTACCATATCCCCTCATTATATTAATTTGTAGGATACTAATGTAGTAAAATGGTAAAATCTAATGGGAAGTTTGTACCAAAGCATTTATACTAATACTGTATATAAATTAAATTACAAAGTTTTGGTCCTTCGAATTTTACCTAGTTCTTTTTCAACATCTTTATTTTATTCCCTACCAAGTATATACAATGAAAAGTCTGGGAATAAAATATTTAACTGATATTAATATACCTAGCAGAAACTCAGTTTCAGATCAGTAAATAATCTAATTAGGAGTGTTCCAAATTTAAATCTATCATTTGATTTTACATCAACAGCCATAACATTTCCCAATTGGTTACCTTTGATCCACTCCGAAGAGCTCCTGCTTCCAGTTTACCACAAGCAGATACCTGTCCAAGCATAGTTGATTTGATGACATCACATACTGGCATTAGTAGAGGTTTTGAAAATTCTCTAGTAGGAGCTTCGAGAGAGTCAATCGCATCTAACAGATAAGGTCCATCATACCTGTTCACAAGGAACACAACCATAATTATAATAGCATTATAAACTGCATACAATTCGAAACCAAAATGAAATTGACTTGCTAAAATGCAATCACACCAAATGCAATCCTAGATTGCCTGTATATAAAGACCGATTATATTGTAGCATAAAAGCTGCTAGGCTATCAGTGTTTCTTATTTTATATTAACTAGAGCAGTACCTTGTTAACAGTATGGGGCTATGGGCCCTATCCCATTGCACAGTTGCAGTGTGCCCTTTTTCACTAATATTTATTTACAATATTACCCATGTACCAGAAGTTTATATATAAACAAAATAAACCCATCATGAAAAGTAAAAATCACACTTTATCAAAGATGTACCAGTTTTTGAAACGGGTGTCGGAAGGGGATGCTTCCAAATTTTGATTTTCCATGGCACTCATGGGAATCCAAGATAGAGAAGATTCTTTGAAACCACATGAGTGCAGAAAACCTCCCAGCTGCTTCCTTATAAAATTAAATCGATCATTGGAGTACGCAACAGCATCCATCTTATTTACAGCAACTATGACCCGATCAACACCAAAACTTCTGATAAGTTGTGCATGCTCCCTTGTTTGCCCTTTGTTGCCATCCATACCAGCTTCAAATGAACCAAGTGAGGCATCTATAACAAGAATTGCAGCATCAGCTTGTGTTGCCCCAGAAATCATGTTTGGAACAAAATCTTTATGGCCAGGAGAGTCGAGCAAAACAACATGATATTTCTTGGTGTCAAAATAAGCAACAGCAACTGTCATAGTAATTCCCCTTTCTCTTTCTTCAGAACTTTCATCAAGTGCCCAAGCATAAGCAAAAGATCCCTTGCCCTGATTAACAAAACAAGGGGCAGAAATTGGCATGAATTCATACAAATCAAGAACTAAAAGTACAAAAAAAGACGGCGACAGTGAAAATACCTGTAACTTGGCCTCCTTTTCATTTTTGTGCATCTCTTTCTTGGAAATACGTCCCAATAGGTGCAGTAACCTACCAGATAGGGTTGATTTTCCAGAATCAACATGGCCAACCTACAATAGACAAACTAAAAAAGATTAGACTTTCATTCCTAGAACTATTTTTCTGGAGCAAATAAAAGAATTGCTGCCATTCACATACAATTGCAAGATTCAGCTGAGTCAGTGTATCTTCAGCTTGTTGAGGTAGCATCCATTTTTCTGGCTTATAAGAAACATGTGAACGAGGTTCCTTAGCATTAGTATGGCCTGAATTTCCAGATCTTACATCAACAGTCATGTTGAAATTGCTGGAAATACTTCCTTGTTTTCCATCTTTGATAGAAGAGAAACTATTCTTATCACTTTCCTTGACTTTTGACAGTGCAGACAAACTGCCTGACTTCTCTTTGCTTGATTGAATATCAATTGTACCATTTTTCAAAGACTTTATTTTATTAATATTTTCACCTTTGTCTTTTGGCAGAGATTCTGGCAAGCTGTTTGAAGTTTTACCACTTGTTTGCACATCAGTTGCTATATTTTTTGAAAGTTTGCTCTCAGCTGAACTATCCCGCCTGCTCTTTTGCATTAAGGATGATAAGTTGTCTGAACTTTCAGCATTTGATTGTACAGAATGATCATTTATCTCTCTGACACTTGATGAAAGTTTCGAACTTTTTTTGTTTGTAACTTTGTCTGAAAACATCATATAAATAAGATAGATTAATATTTATGTACATTAACTAGAATGTGAAGATAATAAATATGGAAAAACTGAATAGTTTGCAGTTTTTCCTAGAAATATTTCTTCATTTCTTGGTAACTTGGTAAGAGCTACAATGATAAAGATACTTACTGCTCGAAGAGAGATGGCAAAAACTGTTAAACATACAACAACTTTTTGGATTTGTGATGTTTTTATTTCTTTTTTATGACTCGAACCAAAAATTAAATGAAATAAGTTTATAAAAAAGTATATTATTTACTTTAAAAAAAAAGTGGTGAAAAAATATGATGAGAAGAATTCTCAATTTATTTGACCTTATTTACAAATTGACAACAGTATACAGACTACGATAATAAAAATACAAACTAACTCAGGCCTAAATCTGGAAACAATCTATATGAATCCCTCCATCTAAATCTCTTTATTTCGGCAGTTTCAATCTGATTCTCCTAATATTTAACAACTCATTTACACTGCAACACCACCCCCTTCAAGATCATTAATATGTCTCCAGTTCCCTCCTTGCATAATATTATGGATGCTCATCAAACTGTTCATTCCCTCTGTTAAATCATCAACTAATTTATGTTCTGAAATCCAATTGCGACATAGGACGTACACACCAACCCTTCACTTTTTCTTTAACAGTATTGATGGTCAACTTGTCACAATAGAGCTTTGCAAGACCTTCCAATTTGACTCTAAAACTATCTACAATCATTTTCAGCCAGAGCATTCAACATAATCCTTAAGCAATATTGCCTTGAATTCTGGTTCTGCTCATAATCATGTCACCACACTTTGCTTCTTCCTTCACAACCGTACCATAAACAATTGAAGCTAAAGCCTAATCTAATCCCTCCACTACATTTTCAGACTTGAGCTAAAAATGTTGTTAAAAAATGTCAGAAACTTGGATATCCCTTTCTAATAATATTTCATTTTCTTTAAAAAAAAAGTAGAAAAAAATAATAATTTTATGAAAAATATAGAAGTGAACTGCAAAGAATTGATACGCATGAGTTTTTAGTTTGAAAATAACGGCAACTATCTCTCTTAACAAATAAACTCTTTTTCTCCAACTCGAGCTCTACTGCCAAATTAGGTTTTTAGGGCGAATGATACCTTTCAACCCCATTTTGGAAGAATGCAGACCAGTATAAACAACATCATCAGGGGATGGAACATTGAACTTGAAAGGATCTGCATATGAAAAAAATCATGGTTTTATAACTAGTATTTACAAAAGAATGAATAAGTAATTTGATCTTGTGCAAGGAGTTGCAACTCGCAAGAGCTAAATCATGACATGTTTTAATTCAAACTCTAAACTTCAACTGATTACATATGCCCTAATTATTATAGTATAACATTCATGACAAAATTTGGAAAAAATGGTTTGTACTTATCAAATGAAAATCCTGAATCAAAACTGGTTAACACCTATGTTTAAGTGCGGATGGATCTGAGTACTAAAATCTTTATGAATTTCATGAAATTCTCCCCGGACATTCTCAAGCTTGTAGGAGATACTGGCATCTGTCAGAAAACCATCACCCGGCTTTGGAAATAATACAACCTCTTTGGGAATCTGTTGTGGTAATGAATGAAAAAGAGACCTAGCCAACTTGGATACTCCAGGAGTTTTGCTTATGTCTTCAGCTGCACCAAAGACATTGTTCAATAGGTTATAGGTATGTATATTGAGGCCATTGTTGAAAGCCTAACACTAAGCAGCCAGATACATGTTCTCATATTGTTTGACTCTCATCCCTCCCCTCGTCTCCTTTATTAGATATGCAAAAAATTAGTCATTAGTTTCCTGGTAATTGTTCTGGTGTTGCTCCATTGAGGATTTCTTATCCTACTGACATGCCGTTTATTAGAAAAATTCTTATTATTTAACCTTACATCAAAAGATAATTGGCAAATTGCTAAAGAACCAGAAACACTGAGGATTTTTGTCCTTATTTTTCTGGAAAAAAAGGTGTGTATTCGCAAATTGGATGGCAACTTGGGATTGGAAAATTGAACAGTTATCTGCTTAGGCATTTCCTTTCAGTGGATCCTGTTGAATTTTGATGCATAGATCGTTTTATTTTCCCTTAAAAATATTATAAACTTGTTTTGCGAACTTTGTACCCTTGGGATCTAAACCAGACCTCATGCAATTGTAACTGCTCAGGATCTGTTTCCCCTTTTAGGAAAGGAAATCTCCCAAAATATGTGATAAGTTCACAGGGAAATTGAATGAAAAATTCATTCCTAAAAATCTGCAGGGTATGGTGCTAGAATTGGGGGAGGAGGGGGTGGAAACTTCCATATAGAGAAAGCATTAATTTCTTTCACTATTATAAGTTCTGTAGTTGGTAGGAAAACCCTTAATATTAGCAGAGCCCATAAAACAGACCCTAGAAATCATCATTTTCATCCCTTGTTCTCTCAGCTTCAGTTAAAGTAAACCATTTAAATATGAACAATAGCATGAGACTATTCATTATACACACGACTAAGAATTAGAGATATATTTATTACAGTTTAGCCTCACCTAACCCAATTTTTTTATGTTCCAAATGCATCCTTTTGGCTTTAGAAATTCTTTGGTGGATTTCAGCAGTAAAATAACGGACTTGTTTTCCAAGCCTTTATATGAGCATTTTAACCATCCTCCTATTCAATGTAGGACATCTTAATACACATCCCTCACACTCAGGACAGGATATTTACAGTGAGGTTTGCAGGACTAAACATTTGTAGATGGTCCAATATCAATACTAAAAAGGCTGAGGAACTTGGTTTTTGAGGTGTCTAAGTTACTTATCAAATAGTATGGGATGCTAAATTAAGTGTCCCAATGTTTGGTTCTCCCCCATAATAGCTAGCTTTAGACGGTAGTGATGCTTATTAATTGGTATTAGAACTTGTTGACACTGTCGAGACATTGATTCTTTGAAATTGTGTTATCATAGGGACTTGGGTATCAGCTTAGCTTTCTAGGTATAGAAGATAGAAATAAAATATCCCACAGATGTATATAATTTCACATATAAACTAATTGCTGATATTAATAAGATATAACAATTTAGAAACTTAACATTCCAGGATATTTTAAGTACCATCTTCCCATATCAAAACAGAAAAACAAAAGAATCTTATGTACCACACTAACCAAAACTAAGAATTAGGAAACTCCCCCCAATACCCTATGCCACAAATAGAAAGAGGCAGAGAGATTAATTTAGATTTCAGACCATGTAAAAGTGACGTCCTTGTCTTACAAAACACAAAGTAAAATCCCCAGCAATAAACTAAATTATTCTTCATTAACTAAATTACCTATTTTGCTATTGTCGGAAGCTCCGATGTTAGGCAAGGGTCGACGTACAACACCACAAATATCACAAAATGTCATACTGTCCTCATTGTCATAAGTGCATATGGGGCATTGCCAAAGACCTGGCCTAATGGTCTCTTGCTTTGTATCAGGTCCTCCTGTTACAGCCGAAAAATTTAGGAGGTATATACAATAAAAGTAAATAAATAAACTTAGCAAATAGCAACATCCCCCAAATACCAACGTAGAAAAAAAATACTTGCTTAATATATTTTCTTACAAATGGAAGCTTGCCAAATTTCTTCAACCAACTAACTCAACTAACTACCTAATGTAACTACAAACACACATCTAATTTCACACAAATAATGCCTTATTTTCAATGGATGAACTACAAGGTACCCAACAAAACTTTCAGAGCGAACAAGTAACTGAGCTGGAAAAGAAACCTAAGATGTAAAAGGGTAAAGCCCATTTAATAAAAAAAATGACAACAACAAACTAAGCCTGGCAAGTAACTGAAAACATGTTCCAATTAATAACTACAATCTACTGACTTGCAAGAATTTGAAGTGCCCTCAATAAAAAAAAAAATAGTAATACTGATGAAAGCAAGCGCATAACAGAAGGAAATGTTCACGCATCACTATGGGCAAGAAAAAAAAGTTGAAAACTAACTAACCAGAGTCTTCTGCATCGACAGAATCATAATCATAGTCGTCATAATCATCATCGTAGTAATAGTCGTCGTCCAAATCGAGTCCGTAATTGACTTTGCGAGGCATGGCGGCACTGAGCACAAAAAAAGTGCAAAATCTATGCGCAGAAAAGGAGAGTGTGAGGTTTCATTGAGTGGAAGAATGCAGATGAATGAATTGAATTGAGAAAGGAATTGGAATCGAGAAACGTTACCTTAGCGCAAAATGTTTGGGAGTGAAGAAGTGAATGCGTGTGGATCGTAGGAAGCGCGCAAGGGATCGATTGGGATTCCCTACTTCAGCACCTTCTTCTACCTCATTTCCTTTGTGACCTTTCACTTTTCACTCATACTATTATTTAATAAATAGGGTTTGGTTTGATGAATAATATTGTTAAATATATGATAAGATATAAGAAGATATGATTACGAATTATCTTCCACAACCGTTTTATCTTAATACAATCTCTTATTTTGTTAGTAATTTTTTTTATTTTTTATCTTAAGAAAAGTGTTGGATTAGAAAATATTATGGATAGGTTGCTTCTAATTTAAGGTTTTGACAGTATTAGCTTTTTTTTATAATGATTAATCTATATTTATGTTATGTTTAAAGAATAGATATCATATTGTGATATGTAATGCATATATAAGATTCATATGTAATTTGTATTTATATAATATTTGAATTTAAAATACATTATCAATTAAAATATTTGGAATTGAATAATTATTATTAAAAATATAAATATTTAAATAATAGTTACACTTTTAAAAACTTGTATACATTCTCATAGTACAAAAAGATACATAAATTAAAAAACTATATAATTTAGTTAAAATTGTATATCTTTATGACTTTATAATTTATAGAAATTACAAATTAAATTAAAATGATACAATTTTAAGTAAACATGTTCTATAAGGTAAAAAATGGCCTCCTGCAAGTGTATTATGACAACAATATAGAATATCCTGAAATTCATGATTAGGCACACACCTCCCAAATATTAAAATACGATCCATACAAATTTACTTATATTTTTTAAACTGAAATGTAACATAAAAAAATATCATCACACTCATATTTGTTAGACATAATTTCTTTACAAAACTTCACAAATTATAGTAAAATATATACCAAACTTGTGTCGGAGGACATTAATACTTTTCTTTTTATTTTAACGTGTTGAAATATCATCACATAATTCATTTTTCAATTTGAGAGACTAACATAAAATCTGACATAAATTTAAGGATTAAAAAAATATTTTAGCCAAACAATTTAAAAACTGTTTTTTTTACATTAGTGTTCTAATTATATACGTTATTATACCGTTAATTAACCACGGAAACAAGAATGGTAATGCAGATAATATTGAAGGATAAAAAATCATTTTTTTTTTTAATTTAGAGGCTAAAAAATAATTTTGAATTTAAAGAACTAAAAGAAAATTTAAAGAATTACAACCATATTTAAGTCTGTCTTTTAATGATGCATAATGAAGTGTTAATATTTAGTAAAATAAAACGACAAGAAATGAAACGATTTTTTTATCATTATTTAGTGATTGCAACAAAATGTTTATTTTCATTATTCAAAAGTGAACAAAATAATAACCAATAAATAATAATTCACTAATCTCCAATTAAAATAATAAAAAATAATATTTATTTGTTTTTTCACTTTTCACAAACCCAAAGCAATAACAAACATTTCTTTATTTAGAATTTCGATATTTCCCGCTTTACACATTAAATGTAATTTATATAAAACACGTAAAAACAGCAAATAATATAAAGGGAATATAATTTATATAAAACACGAAGAAAGAGCAAATAAGTAAAGGGAATATAAGTTTTGGCGCGCAATTTTGTTGTATATATGAAATGTGTTGTGTGATTGGTAGCGTAGTAGATTGTTGAAAGAGGAATGGGAATTCAGGGGTTTTTGCCGCTATTGAAATCGATTATGGTTCCAATCAATATCAAGGACTTGAAGGGTTGTTCTGTGGCGGTAGATACCTACTCTTGGCTCCACAAAGGTGCCCTTTCTTGCAGCACCGAACTATGCAAAGGGATACCCACTACCAGGTCACTTCCCTTTTACCCTCTGCCTTACTGTTATTTTATTGGGGTTTTCTTGGATTCATTGTTTGGAGAAAGCCAGCTTGTAAAGGTTCGATCTTTTAAAATGGGCTTAACTGCATACAAACTGGGTGTGCTGTTCAACTGAGTTTCGTTTGTGCATGTATTGGTGGGTTTTAGGCACATTGAGTATTGCATGCACAGAGTCAATTTGCTGCGCCATTATGGGGTTAAGCCCATTTTAGTGTTTGATGGGGGGCTTCTGCCAATGAAGAGTGAACAAGAGATCAAGCGTGCCAGGTGCTCTATATGTCTTTACAACATTGAATTTTGTTTTTCTTAATTGATTGTTTTTGAATGTTTTTTTGCCGCAAATAAGAAAAAACTGTTGGGTTGAGTGACACCTTAATTGTTAATGGGACGTTTTCATGTATGCTACGAGTCTTGTGTGGGTTAGGTAGACTAAGAAGCTTAATGTGGTACTTAATATATGATGGTTTACCACTTAGTGGACTAGTTCTTTTGGATTGAATTCTCCGTTTGTGCTTAAGTCATAACAATTAGTGCTTTTGGATTGAAAGGGCTGTCTACGTATTGAGTACTGATAGGTGAATGCAGTTATCAACGTAAAGGAAAGGGGCTACTGTTGTGTAGGGTTCATGTGGATAGGGTGAAACTGTTGGGGATGTTGTTTCTTAAAAGAGGTGTCAATGTTGAGTTCTCCATTGATTAGAATAAGAATTTTAACGTTCTTAAGCTATGAGGTTCTTTGGTTGGTTGAACTAGTTTTTTGGATTGAGTTATCCTTTTGTATTATAGTCATAATAATTAATGCTTTTATTGAACAAAGTTTTCTTAAGCCCTGTCTAGCTGTCTCTGTGTTTGTATTTGTCAGGTTTTTATGCACATGCATAATTTGTTGAAATAACAGTGATGTCAGGTTTATGATCTTGAATTGCTAAAAAAATTCCATTTCTGTTCTAAATGACATACCTGTTTTCTACGCTGTTTGTTGATTGCTCTGGTGGTTCTAATATTGAGGTAAAACTGATTTGGTTCGGTAAGAACTTTAGAAAAGGAATACTCTCAATGATTTGGTAGTGGAATTGATAAATAATTTCATATTTTGAAACTAAGATACTGAAGAACCAATCTTCCTCCAGTACCCATGAAAATAACACATTGTCATGGGGTCTGAATTTTATAGTTTTTCTCTTCTTTTTTAAAAGGAACTATTAAGTATTAAAGGATACGAAATAAGAGGTTATGAACTTTATTACAACATCACCAGAGAGGAATTCTTTAATTTCTGGCAGGTTTAAGAACCTTATAATCTCATTGATAGTCTTTGTACTTTTGTGCATGAAACAAGTATTTTCTATGCTATAAGTGCAGGGTTAGAAAGGACAATTTTGCACGTGCAGTTGAACATGAATCAGACGGAAATTCAGCTGCTGCTTATGAGTGCTACCAGAAAGCAGTTGATATTTCTCCCCAAGTTGCACTTGAACTAATTCAGGTAAAAAGAAGTTAAATATATCATAGTTGGTCCGGTTGTTGATGTGAGTACACGTGTTTCCATTTTTGTAAGTATCATATATGTATTTCATTTGAATATATTCATTGCAATAATTCTTAAAATGTTTCTTTGTTGTTGTGAATTATGTGGCTAATCACACATGTAAATCCTTTACTTATAGTCATGTAAATCCTGTGTATCTCCAAATTTTGAATGATGGAAAAGTTGCTTAAGCCATGCAATCTTGCATGTAACTCCTGGTACTCAACTTCAGCACTGCATCTAGCAATTGTTTTCTACTTCTTAAAACTCCAAGAAATCAAGTTTCCACCAATGAGAAGATAATATCCAAAAGTAGACCTCCTATGTAATGGTGATCCTTCACAATTAGCATTAGAATAACAAAGAATTTTGGAATTGCCTCTATCTACATATATTAAACTGCAACCTGGTTCATTCTTGATGTATCAAAGTACGTGTATCATAACATTCTAATGACTATCACATGGGGCCTTTTGGAATTGGCTAAACATACTAACTGCATATGTGGTGTCTAGTCTAGTGATGTAATTAAGTCTACCTACTAGACAAAAGTATCTTTCTGGGTCATTTAGTGGCTTCCCTTGACCATAAAGAAGCTTCAAATTAGGATCCATAGGACTATTGTTTGGGTGACAATCAATCATACCAATCTTGGTCAAAATGTCTAAAGTATATTTATGCTGGGAAATGGCAATGCCTGACTAGGATCGTGCAACTTTGATGCCGAGAAAGTACCTAAGTGGACCCAATTCCTTTGTTTGTATAAGAATATAAGGTAATTCTTATGTCTTGAGCATAAAAAAGGAACATATTATATATAGACTATACAATACACTACATAGAGATGTGCCTAGGGCTATATATTGAAAATACATCTAACAAGTCAATATTTATAAATCATATACACCAAGTTTGTTACAAATGTAATCAATTCTTGTACCTTGCAATGATTTGGTGAAGACATTTAACTATTAATCATTAGAGTTGACTAATTGAGTATTAATGTCTCTAGATGCAATCCTTTCACAAATGAAGTGACCATCTATCTCAATATGTTTGGTCTTCTCGTGAAATTCCAAATTTAAGGAAATATGAGGACAACTTGGTCACAAATTTCGAATTCATCCACCCAATTTCCTCCAACGTATCCAATGCATATTTTCTATGAGAGATAACAAGTATTGGATTGTGTTACCTCAATCCCCAAGAAATATCTTTGTCAAGATCTTTAGTTTGAAAGTGTTGACAAAGGTGTTGCTTTACCTATTGTGAGATTTCGTGGTGATTATGCTTGTGACAGTCCAAGGATAAGGAGGAGTTTGTCTAATGCTGTTGATGCTTTGGTTGCCAATGTTATGAAATTTCAAGGAAATATGAAATAGAGTTTAAAGAAAGTTGAGGTTGAGGATGAGGAGGAGTTTGTCTAATGCCCTAGACTTTAATTTGAGAGTTCACATACTATACTAGTCATATGATCTGAGGCACCAAAATCAAGTATCCAAGGTCCAATAGAAGGATTGAGAAACAATATATAGGATTACCAAACTGAGCCACAACTGAAACAAATGATGCAGGTTGTTTGGTTGCTTGGAGCTTGAGAATTTCATGATATTTAAAGTAGGAGTTGTCAAATGACGAGCACTCTCTTTACCTTGAATCAATTTGCTGTCACCTTTGAGTTTTTTGCATGGGATCATTGGTATGTTGGTGACAGTCATGAGAGATTGACCAGAAGGAAGGAGCCATGAGTCAAACAAAACAATGTCAAACAAAGCCCAAAAGTTGTTCGTGATAGGTGGAGAAGCATGCAGGGAGGTTGCTGGAGGGTGAGTCATTGGAAAATGGCATTTGCTTGCTCAGAGTGTGGCGCTGATGATATGAACGATTGTGTGTAGGAGCGTCTAGGTCCTCTCATAAGAGATTTCGAAGAACAATTAGGCTTTGGACAAAGGGAACTTTAGGCGGCTTCCGATTATATCAAGAACAGGAACAATAAAGAATATGATAGAGAATTGAGAAAAGGAAACAAAGTGCATATATTATTCATATCCCAAATAATAGTTCAATACTCTATTTATAGAGTACTAAAGATTACAAATGATAAAGATAAATGATAAAATCCTAATAAAATCCTAACTAATTAAATAAATGATAAAATCCTAATAAAATCCTAACTAATTAAATAAATGATAAAATCCTAACTAATTAAATCCTAAAACTTTAGAATATAACAATGCCCTCCCCATAACAACATTCTTGCCCTCAAGAATAGAACAATGGGTACTTCTTCAAATCAAAGTAGAACTCCCAAGTTGCATCTTCAGGAAGTTGGTGCTTCCATTTCACTAAAACCTTTGTGACTGCCCTTCCTCTTCTCTTAACAGTCATGCGGTCAATGATAGCTTCAGGTTCTTTCAATTGTAGTGGGTCTTCAGATTGATAAGGCAACGTAGTGGAAACCACCATGTCGCCCACATGTTTCTTTAGTTGTGATATATGGAAGACATTGTGAATCTTAGAATGTACTGGATGTTCTAACTTATAAGCTACCTCCCCCACCTTATCCAAAACCTTGTAGGGCCCAAAATACTTTGGGCTCAACTTAGCATTTGATTTAAAGCTTACGGATACCTGCTTGTAAGCTTGCAACTTAACGTAAACCAAGTCACCAATCTCAAAACCTCTCTCGGATTTGTGTCTATCTGCTAGTTGTTTCATTCTCTCTTGTGCTCGTTTTAAATGAAATTTTATCACTTTCAACATTTGTTCTCTCTTGAGAAGGCTTCTATCGACCAATTCAATGCTGGATTCCCCCGGTAAGTACGGTAAATGGATAGGAGGTGGTTGACCATACACAATTTCATACGGGGTGGCTTTTATGGCTGTATGGAATGTGGTATTATACCACCATTCTGCAAGAGGGAGCCATTGCACCCATTTGTGTGGTGAGTCAACACACATACATCTCAAATAAGTTTCTAAGCATCTATTCACCACCTCTGTCTGGCCATCTGTTTGGGGATGATAACTTGTGGACAGTTGAACTTGCATTCCTTGTACTGCCATAAACTCTTTCCAAAATTGGCTCACAAAAATCGGATCTCTATCACTGGTAATGGTTTTTGGACATCCATGTAACTTGAACACGTTGTCCAAAAATGCTTGAGCAACACTTCTCGCCGTATATGGGTGAGTTAGAGCCATAAAATGGGCAGCTTTGCTCAGCCTGTCTACTACCACAAAAATGACTTCTTTACCTTGTGAACGTGGCAACCCTTCGATGAAATCCATGGTGATGTGCTG
The DNA here is from genome assembly GCF_000499845.2 of Phaseolus vulgaris. Classification (NCBI taxonomy): domain Eukaryota; kingdom Viridiplantae; phylum Streptophyta; class Magnoliopsida; order Fabales; family Fabaceae; genus Phaseolus; species Phaseolus vulgaris. The sequence goes on along the minus strand of NC_023758.2, from coordinate 41,597,727 downwards.
CCAAATGGTCTGTGGAATGGGTAGAGGTTGTAGAAGGCCTGGAGTAGCAGCGGTGTCATATTTATTTTGCTGACACACAGAACAGCGTTGGATAAAATGTTTGATATCTTTATTTAGGCCTCTCCAATAAACCATTGCCTTGACCCTTTTCACTGTTGCATTCATACCCGAGTGACCGCCCTCCGCTGAGGCATGTAGCCACTGCAAAATCTTCTTTCTCAATATCCCATCTATCCCTACAACCAGCCTGCCTTTTCTTCTAAGTTCATTGTTTTCCCATGTATAATGTTTATGGGAACTTGTATGCGCCTTTAACTCTGTTATGAGCTTCTGTAAGTGAATATTTCTAATCCATGATTGTTGTATATCCTGTAGTAACTCAGACTGTAGTTGTAAGGTAATTAAACCTTTGCATTCCACTACGTCCCTTCTAGATAATGCATCAGCGACAACATTTTCTTTTCCTTGGCGATATTCTATGGTGAAATCAAATTCCATCAGCTTGACTAGCCATTTTTGTTGAAACTCAGTGGACCATCTTTGATCTAAGATGTATTTAAGGCTGTAATGATCCGTCTTGATAGTAAAATGACGATTCAACAGGTAATGTTGCCATTTTTGCACAGCAAAGACTACTCCCACCAACTCCTTTTCGTATGTTGAATAAGCTCGTTGTTGAAGGTTAAAAATTCTACTAATAAAAGCTATGGGATGGTGGTGGTCTTGCATCAAAACTGCTCCCACGCCTTGCCCAGAAGCATCTACCTCCACAACAAAGACTTTTGAGAAATCAGGTAATGCTAAAACGGGAGTACTGCTCATCATCTTCTTAAGGCCGTGAAAAGCTTGTTCAGCCCTCTCACACCAAATGAAATTGTCCTTCTTAAGCATATCAGTTAAGGGTTTAGTAATGATGCCATATCCGCGGACAAATCTTCTATAATACCCAACTAAGCCCAAAAACCCTCGTAATTGTTTTAAGGTTCGTGGTAGAGGCCAGCTTACCATAGTAGCAACTTTGTTGGAGTCCGTGGAAACGCCCTGTGCATTAATAATATGGCCTAAGTACTCCACTTCGGAAACAACAAAATAGCGTTTAGATCTCTTGGCAAAAAGAGAATGGATACGGAGAGTCTGCAACACTTCTTTTAGATGTTGTATGTGCTCTGTTATGTTTTTGCTGTAGACTAGAATATCATCAAAAAACACCAACAAAAATTTCCTTAAAAACCTCTAAAAAATGGAGTTAATTAATCCTTGGAATGTAGCTGGGGCGTTGGTGAGTCCAAATGGCATCACCAGGTACTCATAATGTCCCGAGTGTGTTGGAAAAGCTGTCTTCCACACATTGTCGGGATTCATTCGAACTTGATTATAGCCTGCACGTAAATCAATTTTCGAAAAAATAGTAGATCCTGCTAATTCATCCAATAAATCATCAACTAAAGGAATGGGAAATTTGTTCTTGACTGGGCCCTTATTCAAATCTCTATAATCAACACAAAGTCTCCATGAGCCATCTTTTTTGCTCACCAGAACCACGGGGCTGGCGTAAGGGCTGCAACTTTCCTGTATAATTCCGGATTGCAAATATTCATGTATAAGTTGTTCAATAATATCTTTTTGGGTTGTGGCATACCTGTAAGGCCGTTTGTTGACAGGATTAACTCCCTGAATCAATGGAATATGATGATCATGGCCTGGGCGAAAGGGTGGTAATTGTTGTGGTTCCTGAAAGACATCTGCAAATTCTTGTAAGAGATTCGCGATCTCAGTTGGAATATCCTGTGCTGCAGCATGTGTAGTCAAGGACTGCAACAACATGTCCTCCTCTGCACCCACGTGCATCATAGACAAATGCACACCGTCAATAAAAGCTTTACTCAACTGTTGCTTGTGTGCAGGTTTAAGCTTGGGGGCCATAGAGCCACGGAGAACATGTCGCCTTCCTTGTACATTGAATTCCATAGTGAGTTTGTCGAAATTCCATAAAATATCGCCCAATGTTATGAGCCACTCAATTCCCAACACTAAATCGCAACACCCCAAAGGAAGGAGTAACATATCAACAGTAAAAGTTGTGTGCTGAATTGTCCAACTAAATTTTTTTACCACGAAAGATATCTTGATCTTTGACCCATCTGCTACCACGACATTCAAAGGGGCAATCGTCTCAATTATGCACCCATATTTTTGAGCCATTTGGGTATCTAAGAAATTATGAGTGCTGCCACTATCAATGAGAATATGTAAAGGTCGTTTTTGATGATATCCAGTTATTCTCATAGTTCTGAACCCAGCCACTCCTGTTAATGCGTTGATTGAGATTTGTGGTTCCTTCCATTGCAATAAATCAGTCGCGTCACTGGGAGGACTATCCTGTGCGTCATCTTCTTCCTCCATCTCCATGACGTGAAGTTGTAATTTCTTGTGTACCCTATTGTGCTCCATTGAGTAGGGTTCATCACAAAAATAACAAAGGCCTTGGGCTCTGCGTTCTGCTATGAACTCTGGCGTTAAGTGGCGTGTGGGTTTAGGTTTGGGGACCGCATTGATTGGAGCTGATGATGATAGAGGCACTGGAGCTGGACCTAAGACTCCCCTGTGGAATTTGGTCGTCGACTTGCTGGAATTGGCTGCTTCATACGTCCTGGCCAAAGTAAATGCATGCTGTAGAGATGTAGGTTGGAACATGCGTACCATCATTTGAATGTCGTGCTTTAAGCCACTAAGGAAGCAGCTGAGAATATGATCACTAGCTAAATTCAATCTTGTAATGATTGAATCGAACTCTTCATGATAGGCATCAACTGAAGTCTTTTGTCGCAGACGCATCAACGCAACCATGGGATCATCGCCAATTGCACCAAACCGATCTTTTAGACTTTTGGTGAATCCTGGCCATGAAGGTGCATCCATATCTAAATCAGAGTTCATAAGTGCAGTATGCCATTGCAAGGCCTTGCCTTCTAGATGCATAAGTGCCAACTGTACCTTGAATTCCTCTGAAGTCTTGTCAATGAGAAAATAATTTTCGCATTGATAAATCCACTGGTTAACATTTTCGCCATTGAATCGAGGAAAGTCGATGCGTGCCAACCGCGTGCCACACACATAAGAAGACCCCGTTCGAGGTCCGCGCGACATTGTGTCCTGTGAGGGTCGAGGGGAGTGTTCACCTCAAGATTGAGTAAGTAAATCCTGGATGGTGTCTTTCATAGAAAGAGTCAAGGTTCCATTCAATGTAGTCGCGAGTTCCATAAACCTATTATCCATCCTTTGGGAGATTCGATCTTCCATCTCCTTAGTAGCTTGAGCGGAGCGTGTTGAATCTGCCATTGAAAGTGCTGGAAGGTCCTAGCTGATACCAATTGATATGAACGATCGTGTGCAGGAGCGTCTAGGTCCTCTCGTAAGAGATTTCGAAGAACAATTAGGCTTTGGACAAAGGGAACTTTAGGTGGCTTCCGATTATACCAAGAATAGGAACAATGATAAAGTATATGATAGAGAATTGAGAAAAGGAAACAAAGTGCATATATTATTCATATCCCAAATAATAGTTCAATACTCTATTTATAGAGTACTAAAGATTACAAATGATAAAGATAAATGATAAAATCCTAATAAAATCCTAACTAATTAAATCCTAAAACTTTAGAATATAACAGCTGATTTGGACAAGTCAAAGATAGGAAGCTTGTGCGACGAATTTAGGCAGTGATTCTTGCACAGTGGTGGTTGTCGGGAGATAGTGTCTTGGATGTTTTCTGCTTGTCGGAGAAAGGAGGGTCAGCATTGGTGAATGGAGGATTGCAGCATAATTATTTGTATAATATAGGAAAACCTAATAATGGATAATAATCGAGAATATTCCTAATTATTAGTTGTACCCATTTCCCTTATTACTAAGATCAAATAATATCTCTTACAGTTCTATTATATCTCCAAATAAATGTTTAGCATTGTTTTTTTGTGCAAGGTATTGAAGCAGGAGAATGTGCAGTATATTGTTGCTCCTTACGAGGCAGATGCCCAGATGACATTCTTGGCAATTAGTGGACAAGTTGATGTAGTTATAACTGAAGATTCTGATCTTATACCATTTGGCTGCCCTAGAGTAAGTTTACCACGTGGCTTAACATATAAATGTTTTATGTTATTTGTTTTCTACTGTATATTTCTTCCTACTTTTTTATGTAACTCCTTGTTTTTTTATTGGCCTGTTTCTTCCTTGAAAATTTAGATTCTCTTTAAAATGGACAAGTTTGGTCAAGGTGTTCAGTTCCAGTACTCCATGCTACAAAAGAATAAGGAGCTTAGTTTCGAGGGGTTCAACAGACAAATGGTTCTTGAAATGTGTATTTTGAGTGGGTGTGACTATCTTCAGTCCTTGCCAGGTATGGGTCTTAAAAGAGCCCATGCAAGCATAAAAAAATTTAGAAGTTATGACAAGGTAAGTGCGGCTGATACACCTAACAAGCATGATCAGGACCTTAAAAATCAATAAGGATTGTATTAGCCGTCAATGTTCTTTTTTTATTTATGTTTAAACCCACTCAAGCAGTCAGGTACATCTATACACAGCAGAAATCCCAGAAAGTGTTTTTTTTTTAATAATATATATCTTTTAAATCTTATATGTAAATCTTTCTATATGAAAATTTTCTATTTCTAATGCCAATTCCAATGTTTCAGGTTCTTAAGCATTTGAGATACAGTGGAGTTTCTGTGCCTCCCTTTTATGAAGAGTCATTCAAGAAGGCATTACATACTTTCCAATATCAACGAGTTTATGATCCAATTAATGAAAATATTGTCCATTTGTCTAAGATACCTGATGATATTGGTGTCGAGTTAGACTTTTTAGGCCCATATCCTTATTTCTTAATGTTCTTTTGTCATTTTAAATTAATATCACTCTGCTCCATTTTTGTTCAACCGTCTATGATAGGATCTTACTTGAAAGTATACCTTAACCTGGGATACACCCATGCCAAAAGATATAGCACAAAGAATAGCAAAAGGGGATCTTGATCCAATTACCAAAATGCCATTTGAGGTAAGCCGTTTAATTTCTTCTTTATATCTTTATCCATAAGAAACTGTGTTTGTTAAAATGAATCAGTAAATTTTCTATTTAACTGAAATATCCATGCCTTTAGTGCGTGTCTTGTTCAAAATAATATGATTGATTTCATTCTTCAGTTTTGGAATAAGAAGGATAATTTGCATGATTGTGAAAGAAAATGAGTTTTGAAAATGACATGAATAGAATTGACAACTGAAAAGACTGCACTGTTCCTTTTTGTGTTTGCATGGATGAGTGTGAGTATGTATAAATTCTACAATGAGGATACTTTCTGCCAACTATTTCACTGAGCATACTATTTTATGAAGTTTTGGGTGAGATGCATGCTTACATGCTAAAAATATTGTAAATAAAGCTTGAGGAAATATGAATAAATCGTTACTATTTCTTTTCAACAAGTATTAAGAAAAGCAAGGTAAACATTGGACATGGATGTATGCGTCCTCAAAATTTTATAGCCTTCTTGTTTAAAGGGCACTGTTGGTTGAAGTCCATTTCTTTTTAAATGGCAGGGAGAGAATCTTACAGCCAGATTGGCAATTGCAGGAACTAGTCAATTCAAAACTCCTCATTCTGAAAGTACAAAGAAAAAGATTGATTTGCCCGTGCAGAAGAATCTCTTGACCAAGTATTTTTGTATCCTAAGAAGCATTCTTCAATTGATTTCAATCAGTTTAGCTTGTTTAAAAGGGAGGAATGCACTTTATGGTTCACTCCGAATGTCCTGATGCTGTTGATGCTTTAGTTGCCAATGTTCTGAAATTTCAGATTCAAGATTATATAACATTCAAAATAACTACAGAACATTGAAAACAATAATATAACATTCAAAACAATCAACTTGAGGCATTGAATTATGATGGCATTTAGGGTCAATGTTTCTTAACGACATACTGCCACTTGTAAGTAGCAGTGTTTCTTTTATTCCTCCTCAGAGTAACTTTTCCTTAGCCATGAAAGGTGTTGCTTCTCTTGAAGCAAAAAGGAAATTCAGAGCACCTCGGGTGTCACCTACTGCTGCTAAGGAAACAAAGAATTGTACTGCATCACTCATTCACTCTGAGAATTGGGGAAGTGCCTGTCATCCTAATAGCCATGTAAGTTGCCTGAATATTGAACTGTAATAGTGAAAATTCTGCTCATTGTAGGTACTTAAACTCTTTTAGATAATTTTTAACTTATTTTTCCCTTTTTCTTCTTTAGATTGAATATGATTCTGCCACAAAAATTTCTGAATTTACAGAGTCTCCATACCATGGTAAGCTATAAATTTGCTGGTTTGATTTGGTCTTTTGGATGGGAAAATCTAATTTCTGATGCCTTTACATGTGTTAGTTGATGATACTCATTACATTGTTTGCATGAATTAAGTTTCTATGGTGGGTGAGGAGAAGAAAAGCCCTGAACATGCAGTACTGCAACAGCCCAGGCAGCCAATTCATAAACCGTGTTTGGGTTTGCACAAGGAGCATGGACGCACTAATGTCCAAGACACAGTAGAAGAAAAAACCAGGGAGGCAACTGGAAAGGTTATTGTTAGGAGTGCTTATTTTCAGCACAAGCAAGTGGAAAAGAATGTTTGTGATGAGAAACATGAGTACCAGTCCTCTAGCATTGTCCTTGAAGGGAGAAAAAATGCCATATCTGACAGTGATTTATGTAATGATCATTTGAAGAATAAAAACCAGGGATTTCATGACATAGTTGAAGGAAAAACCAGGGAGACAACAAGAAAGGTAATTGTAAGGAGTGCTTATTTTCAGCACAAACAAGTGGAAAAAAATGTTTGTGACGAGAAACAAGAGTACCAGTCCTCTGGCATTGTCATTGATGAGAGAAAAAATGCCATATCTGACACCGATTTATGTAATAGCCATTTGAAGAATAAAGACCAGGGATTCCATGACATAGTTGAAGGAAAAACCAGGGAGACAAGAAAGGTAATTGTAAGGAGTGCTTATTTTCAGCACAAGCAAGTAGAAAAGAATGTTTGTGATGAAAAACAAGATTACCCATCCTCTGGCATAGTCATTGACAACAGAAGAAGTGCCATATCTGACAGTGATTTATGTAACAACCATTTGAAAAATAAAGACTTGAAAAGGAAGATATTCCCTAATGACAATATTCAACATGTAGGATTTCTTAACTTTGAACCTTTGGTTTTCTTTAGCACTCACTTTTAGTTTTCCACTGATGGCTTGACTTTTTCCAGGAAAATTTGCACCTCAGGCAAACGCAGCGTGCTTCACCTCCTCATATTAACGGTATAAATCAATTTGAAGAAATATTAGTGGGTTTCACCTTCACAAGTGAAATAGCTACTGTTAATTGTCTTGCTATTCCACCAATTATGTCTTTTTTTTCTTTTGCTTCCATTTTACTCGCTGTCCAAAGTGGTGGATATCACTGATGTATAATCTTTTAAGACTGACATTACAACTTCCACAGGAGATTCTATACATACTGATGGACCAGTTCATTGAGAAATTTCATTTTCAGTTTCATTTTCTTGCCAATTTGGCTTATGGATAATTAAAAGTCTTATTGAGTGATGCCTAACATGAAAGCTTTTATTTAAAAAAATAAAAAAAATTAAAAGTCTTATTGATTCTAAACAGTAGCTTATCTTTTAAAATACAGACTGGTGTCTTAGTAGAATATCTAAACTGTAGCTTATCTTAAATAATTTAATATCGACTGTGTGTTTTAGTAGAATAAAGTACTGACCCGTGATGTTGTCTGAGTTGGAGAAGATACTTGATTTATCGGTATTAACTATTAACCCTCATGTGAAAGTTGGAAATGAATTTCATAAATCATGCTTCTTATGCAAGGGAAGGAGGAAAATGATGAAAGGAGATGGTCAATAAAGAAGAAATGGAGATTACCTAATCACCAAAAAAGCTCAGCCATAAGAAAGATATTTGATTTAGGAAATGGATTAAGTTAGGGTTCGGAAATGATATCACCAAGAAACAACTCTGCATGTTTTTTAAACAATCATGTAGGAAATATCTTGGTGAAGTTTCTCTGAATTTTGATGTTTCTTGAATTTAGGTTGCTGTGATCACAATGTTGAAGGACCATTTACAGAGAATAGTAGTGAAGAAAAATTCGGGACAAACATTTCCCATCTGGGTCAGTATTCAGAAATAGCTGAGAAGTCTATGGAAAGATTTGTCTCTGTGATATCATCCTTTAGATGCACTTCTGGCACTCGTGTCAGTGGTCTCCGTGCTCCGGTGAAAGATCTTCCGAACACTTCTAATAATAGGTAATCTTTCTTTGCTAATACTGAATTTATTATCCCTTAGACTTTCCTATGTGACCTGTTTATCATAATTCATAGGCAAAAAACCGTGGACTTTGGACAATATGCATATGTGCCAAAGCACACAAAGACTAGAAGAATAGCACCTGGGAATTAATTCAAGTTGTTTAGGACTTGATTTGAGGTTTATCTCATCATTTCAACACCATTCTGCCCCAGCTTAAACTTGCACTGAATTAATTTTTCTTTGGCTAATTGTTTTCTTGATGCAACCATTCATTAGCTAGGAAATAGGTGATCTTATTTTCTTCATTAATACCACACCAAGTATAAAACTTGGTTCAAGAGCATTATGAGACAGTGAAAGCTTTGGTTAGGCGGCCATTTTTCTAAATATTTGTATGTCACTGAATAAGTGTATGATTCCATGTTTTGTATTCTCATTTATTGATATCAATTGAAAAATAGAAGCATTATTTTTCTGTTTGTTACTGGCTTTAAGTTCCAAGGGTATTCGACTGGTTTTTTGTCAACAAATCTTGCTACATGCTATTTACCATGAGATATCATTGCTACCTTGTCTCCTTTTTATAGGGTGGAAAGTTGAGATTACAGGTTCAGTGACGATGATCCTCATGCGATAATACAACTTGATACCAAATAAATACAGAACCAAATATACATAATTTTTTAAAATTATTTTAGCACACAACCATATGTATATAATTATAATAGTCTTTGTATTAGCCAACGTATTCTTTGAATTATGTTTGATGATTTTAATATATTATAAACTTAGTTTTGAATGGTTTAAAATTTGTTTTTATGTATCTCTAAAACAAATGTTTTTTTTTGTGTGAAAACATACGAAAGGGGTAAAATGAAATGTATTTATCAATAAAATAAACTAAAAAAATTTAATTTAAACTGCTTTAAATTTGGACAAGAATTGGTTTTAAACTTAAAACTAACTAGATGATAAAAAAAACACAATGTAATAGGATGTATTAAACTTGTGCAGAAAATTTGTGGACATTGATTTGAAAATCTTTGAAAATAATTGAGATGTCCTCATTACATGCCTCAGATGTTTAGTAAAAAATTCACAACATAAAAACATTTTGATTTATGAATAAATTGATCTGAAGGGAAGTGATCAATTTTTAGGAATAATGATGTCAAAAGCAGTTTAGAGTAAACTTCAGTGTAAAATTCTCAGTCCAAGGCAAAAACCAGCACTTTTTTTTGCTTTCTGTTAATCGTGCTTTGAGGAAAAAGTAAAAGCAATTCTTAAAGAAAACCATAAACAAGTATTTTTTTTAGCAGAAGTTTCAAACCTAGGTTTGAGAGATACAAATATGCTAAGAGTATGTTGCCAATGTCTGCATTCATTCAAATCACATGGTCTTGTAACTGTCAAGGTACGCTTACTGCGTGCCTGTCCCAGGTTCAATTATTAGTCAGTTTATGCCTAGCAATGAGATATACAGAGCATTGCCGAATCAATTGACAAGAATAGACACTTCACCAACAAAAAACAATATAAAAGACAATCAGCTAAGTTGTTGGTGAAGAATGTTTTGCCAAGTCACTTAAGAGGTTGACAACATCATCTGAGGTTTTAAGAAGGTAACGTGCACTTGATCTTTTCCGTCCAACAACACAAGAGAAGTAATTATCACCTTTTAGATCAAGCACTGAGGAACCCTCATGCTGTGATATTTTATCACGATATGTTGGTCTCGATTGGTCAATTTCTCTCTTTTCTATGTTTGACAACGAACGTTGTTTCTTGTAATGAGCTGTCTTAATCCCGGCTCTGTTGGCTGTTAATTTTTGCACAGATGATGGTCTGTATGAATTGGATTTGCATAGCATAGCTCTTGGCACTGGAGGTGATTCACAAGGGAGCTCTGGCTCAAAAAATTTATACACATCTTCGTCCTGAAACAGCTCATTTATACACAGTTAATTTTAGTTTGATGTAAGATCAATATAAAATCAATATTCTCCAAGAATTTCATTCTAATTTTTACATTCCAGCTTTGAAAAATGTGTCTAGTCCTTGGGTGATGGGAACTGAGATCCAAATTATTTTGGAAAGGATTCTTTATGGGTTTTAGGTAGTTAACTATTAGGAGTACATGTGATAAAAAATTAGTTTTGTATTTATCAAATCTTTTAGAAAGTAGTTCTGTATGAAAATCTGTATTCATAGAAAGGCCTATATTTTTGGTAGCTATGTTATGCATGGAAAATACCTGCTGGCAGTTATTTATTAGGGGTACATATATAGCAGTAAGTTATGTAAATAGGGAGTGTGTAGTTATTTTCAGGCTGTGGACATTGAATACTATCTGTAGGGAGACTTCTTTCTGCGGGAAAGTAAATGTATTTCTGTATTACGTGTGATTTCAGTGTTCAATATTATAATTTATTACCTTATCAATTGATGTTCTAACATTAGGATAGTCACGATACTGTTACAAGGCAACACTCTAGTCATTTTTAGTGCTACTTCTCTGAAAGTACAAAGCCACAGCTGAACTAAGAATAGAAAATCAAATGAAGTACACTCACCTTGGCTAGAAAGTGCCCAATGCATAGGACATAATCAATTGGTGCCTTCATGCCTTTGTTATGGACTATCTCTCCAAGGATACGATCAATAGCTGCTCCCTGTTCCAAAATACCAAGTAGGAAGACAATAAAAAGAAGTGTCAGGTGCTAGCATGTAGAGGAAATAAAGTTTCTGAACAGAAAAGGATAGGTGAGAGACTCTAATAGCCAACTGAAATTGCTTATTATACCTTTGACACGCCAACTGTGCGCACCTCAACTGATCGACCACCTTGGACAACATCAAGAGATGCATTTGATATTGGTCCTGTCCACAGATGCTGAAGCAAATCTCTTGCTTGAATCCTTCCAAATTCAACATCTAATATTAATTGCAGTCACAATAAGTTAGCAATGAACCATAGAAGGCTCCCACTTTTCTAGGAAGGGAGTAAAGTGATGATGTGTATCAACAGAAAAGTCTTATTAGAAGAAAATTAGTAGGTTGAAAAATAAAAGGGAATATGGGAACAAAAATTGTCAGATACCTGCATACTTGTAATTCCATACTATTGAAGTCTCCCTAAGCTCAAAATGAGACCGTGGAGTTCTTTCAGTAAAATACTCAAAGACATGCTGGAATTTTATAAAAATATGAAAAAATTCAGACTAGAAAAATAAAGGAACTTGATATGAGAAACGCTTGGATTCATGCAACCAGTCTACCTTCACGCTATCAACCCAATCCATGCATAAATTTTCAGGCATGGTTGTCATCCACTCACTTGAAGTGAGTCGCAAAAACATCCCATTTTCCGCTGCCAACCACATATTAAATTCACTGAAGTTCTGCATGAAGTAGTTGTTAGTCCAAAAGCAAATGTTGCTGAAAATGAAAAAAACACATGGACTTTTCTTGATAATACTTTGTCCAGGACTGCTCGATTGCTCCCACTGAGAAGTACTATTGTTGTCTGTGGATCATCGGATAGCTTCTTTAAAGTTTCCTTCAGATTTGGGTGTAATTTAAGTTCCAGTTCTCTAATTTGACCAGCCCGTCCAAGGGAATCCACTGGTTCAGTCAAAGTGGCATTGAAACCCTGCAGTGCAGTTATCATTCACAAAAACTAGTGGAAACACACAAGTCCTCAATTCTGTTTCTATTTAACATGTGCGGTAGACTTGTACATGTAATATCAAGTTAGTTTCGGTATCCAAATGTAAGCATAATACTTACTGCGCCAAATAGGATGACTAATTTGGAACAGTCCTTTATTCAGAGTTTGATGATCCAACTAACAGCTTACCAGTATGATTAATCGGTTATTGGATTTTGAGTAACAGTCAACTGCCACTTTGTTGGGAAGCAACGGAGGATCTTGTCTTGTCCTAAGCTGAGCTTCAACAATGGTATCATTCAGTTCACTGTGCAAAAAGAAAAACCTTGTAGAATAAATAATCATGAAAAGCAAAAGTGGCACAGATCATCATTAGAAGGTCAGGTCAAAATCTTGAGCAATAGACAAAGCTAATATGGCTATTTCAAATAATGGAATTTCCATTTTTCCAGTGACAATATTTGATCAACTATATTTGCAATTGACAACTTACCTAAAATTGGATTGTTCAAAAGAATAAAGAAACCGGTGAAGCCTTTTCTTTTATCTACTTTGCATAAAACAAATTGAATGATATTACATAGGCATATCATAAAACAAAATTTCTCAACTTTTTCTGTCATGCTAGTCCTTGTGAAAATAATGTAATGGATGGCAGGCTCAAGGCATCAAGTTGTCATCTGTAACTGTTCCATCTTATCCTAACTATTGCAGGTAGGATGCTTGGTTTACAAGAAAAATAAAACAAGAAACAAAACTGACCCGAGAAGAACAAAGCGCAAGCAGTGTTATAGGATTAACCTCACAAAAGTTGCAGCCCATTCTTGTGATGTGTGAGTCTTCACATGTTTGAAATTAAACTGATGCCGTTTTTCTCTTTCATCAGCTGGCATATCCAACGCATAACCAATAGAAGCAGCAACTTCTGTGATGTTCCACGGATTTACCAAGATAGCACCAGCACCAAGAGACTGTGCTGCACCTGCAAACTGATACCATATAAAGAATTTAAAAATATTTGATAAATACTGAAAGCTCAGTCACCTGGTGATTTTGGGAGTAAATTATGTTACAATAAAATAATTGTAGATATAAAAATTTGTTTATATCTTTAAAAAATTATATTTCCTAACAAGTATTAACTTTATAAAGGGTATGTTCTATATGATCTACGGAAGTCTTGAACTAGAACCTATTATTAAACCCTATCCTTGTCTATCTGTCACTTCATCACAAATCTTTCTGTTTTTATTTTTGCATCCAACACTCATGGTTATACACATAAAAAAGCTAAAAACAGAAAGTATATTGCTTTGAAGAGGTTAATCATTTTGTACATTTACATTCACAACAATGGTCATAAAATGAAGAACATGAACATTATACTTAATATACATCAGTAATGCATCATTGGTTACAAGAACACAAGGGAAAATTTCTGTAACTACATAAATTTCAGTCTGTCAGCAACCATAATACCCTGCATCAAAAACAATTATTTCATGTCATCCAAGCTTATTCTCTTGCAAATGTCTTTCTACAATGTTAACCTTGCTTTTAGTGTAAGTACCACTAGGAGAGAGCAACAGGCCACTCTTTTTTCTTTCTAGTTAATTAAGGTATGAAAAAGATAAGATTAAGGTGCTATATATGAATATAGTAATAAAGGAAACACAAACTTGTATATAGTTCTTAACACTTGCAAGCTTGACCAAGTTAAGGCGGGGAAAGTATTATTCATTAAATTGCATTTTTTTTTTCATGTTTTACTTGCACAAAATCAGGGATCTTCTTCCCTTTGGTGTTTATCTAGTAAATTTTGTGATCATTCTGTAATTGCAAGTTCTGATCAATTCATTGCTTTCTCTTCTACAGTTAATGCTATACAATACAATGTAGCTGTTAAAGATGCCCCAACACCTATATCAAAACAAGAGCCCTCTATTATGCTTTGTTGACTTTGGTCTAGTCTAATCCTGGACCTTGGTCCTTTCTAGGTGATTATAATGTGGGGCAGGGTAGTCATGAATATCATGGTTACAATACCTTGGCCAATCTTCCTGTTGAGGAATTCAATATGTGGATCGATCATAATCACCTAACTAGTCTTCCTAGTTGTGGTTTTCAACTCACATGGATTAACAGTAGGCATGGTAGAGCTAGAACTGACAAAAGACTTGGTAGAGTGGTTTATAATTCTGAAGGGATGGATGCCTGGAGTATGGTCTTTTGCTGTACTTTCCTATATGTTTCTTGAATCACTTTCAAATTTTCATGCAGCATGAAATTGACACTAGCAGATGGAAATCCTCCTTCGAATTTAGAGCTATGTGGACTAAACATCGAAATTGTGAATCTGTCATTCAGGATGCCTGGGACACTTCATGGAGTGGCTTTCCTATGTATGTTTTACTCGTGAAATTAAAGGAAGTCAACAAGAAACTCAGAGTTTGGATTGTGAGATTTTAGACAAGGTTCAACATAGAGTTAATTCAGCTATGCAAAGATTGAAGGAGATTCAGTCTTCCATTGATATTGATATCATGGATGATGGTCATAGCAGTCAGGAACAACAAGCTTTGAAAAATTTAGAGTTGGCTTTATCTATTGAATACGAGCTTTGGAAGGAGAAAGCTCATGTTTTCTGGCATGTTCGGAGTGATCGTAATACTAAATATTTTCACAGAATTACTATGATTAAATAAGCCACCAAGCATATTTCTATGCTCAAAACTGAGGACTGGGGTGTCACAGATAGAAAAGCATTGGAGGATCATGTTGTCAAATGCTTTTTAATGATGATTACATTGAGAATACAGACACAGTCAATTTGGATGTCTATGTATCACTACTACAATTCTTTAAATATGGATTGTCAACCCCTAATTACAAGTGAAATGCTGATGTTCTTATTCCCAAAGAACCTGGAGCTGACAAGATGGATAATTTTAGACCTATTGCATTAGCTAAATTCAAGTTTAAGACCATTACCAAGATTTTGGCTGATTGGTTGGCTGTTATGGCTCCGAAATTCATTTCTCCTAATGAGTGTTAGCTAACATGATAATGAAATTTGACATTAAAAATGCATTTGACACAAATTGGCTGGAAATTTCTTTTACAAGTTTTACATCCGTTTTTGGCAGTATTTCTACACTAGGACATGGCATGGCTATTTGGAATGAATATGTTCCTTCTTCTAAATCTTTTTTGATCCAGCGGCTGCTACATAATCAATTACCTATTGAGGACAACTCGATCAAGGGAATCATGTTCATTGTTTCTAAATGTTGTCATTGTCTAAAAAATATGAAATCTGCGGACCATCTGTTTTTTCAGTACGTTCATTTGTGGCTAGATTCTGGGATTGGCTTGGTTCTTGCTTAAATATACACTTTGATCATAGTAGCACTCTGAATGTGCTGAATGTTTTAAAAGGGTCATGGACTAAGTTTGTCAGTTTGGTACTTCAATCTGCAATTTTCCATATTATTGATGCTATACGTTTCAAAAGGAAACTTGCTGTTTTAAGAATGTCTAAGTTCCTTATTTCAATTTCATAAACAAAATATATCATGGTGTCTGTCTATACACAGTTGGTAAGTTTTCTTCCTTTACTATGAAATCTAACATACAGGAATTTTAGGTGCTTAAATTTTTTGGAATTAAAAGTGTTGGAGATCCCACATCTACTAGAGATTAAGACATTTCATAGTATATAAGTGGGTGCAAACCTCACCTTATAAGCTAGTTTTATGAGGTTGAGTTAGGCTTAAAGTCCACTTTTTAATATGGTATCAAAGTCAGGTTCGAGCCTATCCAAGCGATTGTTTGTTGGGCTTATCAGACCACTCGTTATCGGGTCGTTATCGGACTACCCATAATATGTAGTCTCACCCACAAGTTGGTAGCCTCAACGTGTGTTGGAGATCCAACATCCAGTGCCAATCATCCGGAAGTAGATCTTCTATCAAACGGAGACCCTGCCCAATCAGCATCTGAATAACATACAACTCTAGTATGATTATTGTGACCATATATCAAGCCTTTTTCCAGGAGAACCTTTAGTGTATTTCAATATACGAATGTCTGCATTCCAATGATCAACACATGGTGAATTAAGAAATTGACTCACCACACTAACAACAAATGAAATATTTGGATAAGTGACAGTAAGATAGTTCAAATTTTCAACTAATCTTTTGTACTTATGATATGAGAAAGGCTCCCCCTAACTAGGTAAGAGTTTGACATTAGGATCCATAAGTGTCTCAACAAATTTTGAATTTGTTAATCCAGTTTCCTCCAAAATATCCAATGCATACTTCCTCTGAGAAATAACAATACCATTGTTTGATTGTGCTACCTCAATCCCTAAGAAATATATGAGTTTGCCAAAATCTTTGGTCTGAAAGTGTTGACACAGGTGTTGTTTTACTTGTAAGATGCCATGGTGATCATTGCCCGTAAGAACAATGTCATCAACATATACTATAAGATAGATACACCCAACACTCGAGTGACGATAAAAAACCGAATGATCTACTTCACTGCGAGTCATACCAAACGGTTGAACAACTGTGCTAAATTTTCCAAACCAAGCCCTGGGAGACTGCTTGAGACCATATAAGGATTTGTGGAGACAACATACCAATCTAGAAGACCCCCCCTGAGCAACAAAGCTGGGAGGTTGCTCTATATAAATTTTTTCCTACAAATCTCCATTAAGAAAGACATTTTTGACATCCAATTGATAAAAAAACCATTGTTGAAAAGCAGTCATGGCTATGAATAAGCGAACTGAAGCCATCTTTGCTACTGGAGAAAAAGTATCACCATAGTCTAAATAAAAAATTTGGGTATAACCCTTTGCCACAAGACGAGCTTTGAGACGGTCAATAGTACCATCAAGACCAATTTCAATAGCAATGACCCACCTGCAATCAACAACCGATTTCCTAGAAGGTAAAGGAACGAGGTCCCAAGTTCCATTATTCTAAAGCGCACTTATTTCATCAAGCATGTCTTGACGCCAACCAGGATGAGCTAAAGCATCACCTACAGACTTTGGAATGGACACAAAAGAAATAGATGAAAGGCAAGTATAAAAGGGTTGAGTATCATTGGTGTATAATAATTCACCTTTTCCCAAACTCCTGAACACGTCTCAAAAACACACAAAAATTGTTTTAAAGATTAGTGAATAGTAGATTTAATAACAATGCATAATTGAGCATCAATGTTCAACCAACGGGAAGCCTCATTTGCAGCAACAGTGCGAACACATTGGGTAAGATGATCAACATAATCTTGACTCTTAAGCCATAATTTAATATTTGAGGCCCAAGTGTCATAATTAGTTCCATCCAATTTGTCAATAGAAAGGTGAACATTGACATGATTAGTATAGATAGATGGACTAAGCATAGTGGCAGCCGAAGAGGCCATAAACCAGTTGCCGGCGGCATAGTGGTAGGAGACGAATGGGCTCAATGGTAGGAGACAGATCCATAGATCTAGTTGCCATCCAATTGGTGACAACAGCGACAACAACAACGGCTCTGGCGAGATTTTGACGATGACAGCTCCGGCGAGATTCTGGCGACAGCGTGGGCGACTCCGACGTGATTCCGGCAACAACGAGGGCGGCTCTGACGAGATTCCGGCAAAAACTAGGGCGACTGACAGTGAAGCGTGAGTGCAAACCTTACCTTATAAGCCGGTTTTATAAAGTTGATTTAGGCTTAAAGTTCTCTTCTTAATATGGTAACTGAGTCATCTCGAGCCTATCCCAGTGATTATTTGTCAGGATTATCAGGTCACCCGCTATCGGACCGTTATCGGACCATCCATAATATATAGTCTCACGCACGAGTTGGTAGCCTCAACGTAAGGGGTGTGTGTTAGAGATCCCACATAGACTAGAGATTAGAACATTTCATAGTATATAAGTGAGTGCAAACCTCACCTTATAAGCCGATTTTATGAGGTTGAGTTAAGCTTAAAGTCCACTTCTAAATAAAAAGTAATTATAATTCTTCCTCCTATAAGTTCATGGATTAAATACAATATTGATTGAGCAGCCAAAGGTTCACTTGGTTAAGTTGCTTTTGGGGGAACTTTTTGGGATTCTGCTGCTGTTGCTGGTTGCTTTTCTTTTCTTGATATGGATAGGGGATGGTATAATCCGTGGATAAAGAGTGGTTCAGGCTTTTTCTAGCTCACTCGTTGTGCCTTGGCAGCTAAGCAATCAATGGAATAAGACTTTGTGTAGGATTAAGTGGATGAATTTTCATGCATCACATATCTGTAGAGAAGGCAATTTTGTGTCTGGATAAACTTGCCAACTTTGGAGTTAGTCATCAATGTAATAGTTGGTGGGATTCCATTCCGGATTTCATTCGCTATGATTTTTGTAGGGATAGGTTTCATTTACCTTTTTATAGTTTTGTTAATTAAGTGAGTTTTGGTCTATTTACTGTATTTATTTTCTTTATTTCTTATAATATTGGTATGCTGCAAATGATTTATGCAGCTTGGGTCCAACCTAGTTGAGATAATCAGCTAAATAGTGATATACCTACCTTTCTACAAAAAAGGGTTTTACCGTTGTTTTACGAAATAAAGAGATAAAACTAGACTGTTGCACATTTCTTAGAAATACCTCAACATTAACATGCTTAATGGAAGAATCATTTGAAAGTTATGGTGATCTTAGTAAAACAAAAAGTGCTTCTTTCTCAAATATGAAGAACAATGAACAATCAGAAAATAAAAGAGAGGGAGCCAAAATAAACAAATGAGAACATTAAAAAACTGAATTACCTCACTTAAAATGAGAACCCCCTTCTTGGATGCTTGACACGCAACAAATTCATAGCTGACAAGATTCATTCCATCTCTCAAAGATGTAACAAGTGCGACGTCTAAATAAAATGAGGAGCATATGAAAGAAAAGTGAAATTCTTTACAAAAGTAGTGAAGTTTCCTTACTAATAACACAAAAGAACGTCCTACAGATTGAGTATTTCACATATCCAATAAATAGTGAAATGTGAAACTGCTTGGATATAAAAAATATTATTACTTTTGAATAAATAAGTACCACATGTACTAAATCTTATGTTATGGCAGAAAATGAGTACCAGTTACAGCATAGAGTGCACATAATTCATGAAAGTCAAGTGATCGATCCTGTAATCATTGAAAGAAATGGTCCAGAAATCATCACATGGTCGACATAATAATCCTAACAAATATTTTCTGAACTATCTAAAAATAAACGGGTGACCTCCTTTCATTTGTCACATCTTCTGGGAAAGATTAGCAATATTAATTACTTTGCCTAAAATTTTAAGCAATCAAGAGAAGGACAGATAATGAACAAGACAAAATACAGAGCCACTGTGTGCAAAGAACGGTCACACTAGTCACTTGAATATTTCCAAAAGAAAGAAAAAGAATATATAAATTAAATTTTTTAAGGAACCGAAATTTTTTTTTGACAACATTACAGAAATAAGTGATTGTTAATAGAAAAGCCCCAAATATTGTAAAATATATCCAGGTAACCTGGAAAGAATGTGTTGTAAGCTCCTTGGAGGAAAGAGACCAGTTATTGAAGATTTATTGCAATTTGGGCAAAGAATGTTTTATACTTTTATTGGGTTATTCTAGGTCATTTTATGGAAATTTTGAAAGAACTAAAATCCCATCAGGGTACTTTATAGTAGGTATGTTTTCTTTACTTGTCAGCCAAGTCTGTTATTAAATGGCTGCTATGTAAAAATTAAGATTTGTAAAATGAAATTCCTATTTTTCAGTTATGATTCCTGGTGAATTTCATAGGATCTGCTTAGTGGTTACTTCGATCATCTACCGGAATGTTTGTCCTCTTTTTTATTCCTTTTGCACTTGTCTTATACAACTTGACCAAATGAGAAATGAAGAAATGAGATGTGTTGAATATGTTTTAGATAATGATATGTTGTAAGACAGCTAGTAGAGAATGCAGATCAGAACACAGATCGAGAATAACAAATTGGTACTAACTCAAACCCAAATATTTGCATTTACAGCTTTTGGGTGGAAACATCATGATCAAATGGACAGTGTATAGAGCACAGACTAGTTTGTATCAAGGATCGCTCATATATAGTGATGTGTGAGAAATTTAGTGCTTTCAACGAGATTTCAAATAATAGATATTTGCATTGACACTGGTGATCCTTCCACAGTCAAATACCATGCAAGAAATCTAAGTTGTAAATGTTTAAAACACCAACCAGATGGTGAATTGGAACAGCTGTAAGTGTTCCAAATCTTCCATTGATGCGTCCTACAATCTCATGCACTTGGCTTGCAAGCTTTTGGTCTGTCAAAGCATTAAGTGAAGAGTGTGTCAGTCATTTAAAATTCCAATAACTAGAATAAGATGACAAACAAAATACATAAAGAAAGAGTCTCAATCAATGGGTCAAAACGCTTCAAACTTCTCTAGAGAAATAGCATACATTCAGGAACATCTTTTCTAGTAGGTACAGCAATTTGCAGCAAGACAACTTTATTGCGCCAGTGGGAATTCTCCTCGAGGAACTTTTCAAATGCCAATATTTTCTGAGGAATTCCTTTTATCATATCAAGACGATCGACACCCAACATTACCTTTCCATTTAAAAAGAACACGTTATTCACATTTTTAGAGAACAGAACCAAGAAACCATGCAATAACCTCCACTTCTCAAACTGTTGAACTTGGAACTTTGGCATATACGGTTCTCACCTTTCGGCCTGCAAATCTTTCTTTCAGTTCTTTCATGTGCTCCTGGACTTCTGGGAGTTCAAGGGCTTGAATGAATCTCTCAGAGTCAATCCCAATAGGAAACTGAAGTTTCACACTCCCAAAAAATAAAACATTGTCATCATGAGAAGGAAATCAGAGACTACATACTCATTGGTAAAGATATTCAATGCTGATAAACATACAACACGGGATGAAATTCCAGTTTTTACAGTTCGATGTATAGAATTAGAAAAGGAAATTAATATATGCAGATATACCGCAGCCACTCGAGTTAGCTTCCCTCGATCTTCTACTCCGTCAGGTGTGCCCTCAAGCCCAAGAATACGAGTACAAGCACTAACAAAATGCCTTGCATAATCATAGGTGTGGAATCTGGAATGCAGACCAATGTAAATATTAAAATCACATCATTGGATAAAATGTCTAGACTCAAAAATCATGGCAACATACGAACTTACCACGTGATATTTTTTACTAAATAGTGCATTGGACAAGCAAGAATAGTAAGTATCAAGGTGGAAGATGAATTTAGAGAGATTTATGGATTATCACTGTGTGTACATCTTACTTTGTTGACTACAATTTGCTTGTCCGTGCTTTTGATTTCTATTTATCGAAGGAACTTAGCTTGTAAATGTAGTATGATAATGATCATCAAGTAGGAGATGCATGAATGACTTACCCCACTAGGTCAGCTGCAAGAACTGATCTCAACAGCTCTGATCTGGATGGTAGAGTCCTATGTATTTCTGAGGAAGGAAAGGGTGTATGGAGAAACCAACCAACTTTCATTTTGTCGTTGCGTTCTTTTAAACATTTTGGAAGGAACATTAGGTGGTAATCATGGCACCAAACAACATCTCCTTCCTCATAATGCTGATGTACTACATCAGCAAATATTTGGTTTGCCTCCTTATATGCATCAAATTGGGATTGGAAAGTACGAGTGGTAGCAAGTCGATCTTCTTGCGGAAGCCCAAGGTAATGAAATAGAGGCCATAAGATGTTGTTGCAGTAGCCATTATAGTACTGATTAACTATCTCCTCATCAAGAAATACTGGAATACATCGCTGCAGTCAACAGCACATAATCAAGAGGACAAGATATTGATGGTTTTCTGTGTCTTTGATATTGCAAAGAGAAGAGTAGCTAGATTATCATTATTCACTACATTGATGAGAGGCCATATATATGTTCATGCTTGGTAATATAAATTTGACACATAAAGCAAAGAAGGCTTCATACCATTTCAGCCAAAGCTTTAGTCAATGCTCTCCGTCCAACATCATCAGGCACATTCACGCCAGCCCACCCAATCCATCTGGTATCAAACTCCTTTACACCTTCAACAGAAACAACAAGCTTCATACAACCTTCACTTGAAAAATAGAAAAGTTCGATCCATTCCTATGATCAATGGATTATTATTACAATGTTGTGAAGATAACTATCATTGCTGTGACTTGTGACCTCTATTAGATCTTCAAGAAAGGTAATTAATTAGCATAGCTGAGTTACAAACTTACAATAGATATATGAATCAGAAACAGATCAACAAAACACACCAAAGTAAAAACAATTAATGCAAGGTGACAAACTTTTTCTTGCCTAGAAGTGCACTGACTAGCCCTCCTACACTGATCTCAAGTTGATATGACTCCACACCATCTCTAACAGCAGACACTGGCAACCTGTTAGCTACCACCAACAAACGTTGTTTGTTTGGCCTCTCATCTTGCTTATTCGTTTCCGTGGCCTCTTCCTCCTTATGAACACCTGAAATTTCATTCTCACTTATGCTTGAATCACTACAACATTGTTCTCCCTCTTTGTTGCCATCTCTTGCTTCATCAGTTGGTAGAGTGTTCTTGAAGGACTTCCTTAGCTCTCTTTCCCTCAGAAGCCTTTCCAATCTAGACCTTGGTGTTAAAGGGACGTAGTTATAAGTGTTTGCTGGCGTACGCTTGGACTGAAACATGTCAAGCCTTTTCACTTTTTGATTCCTACAAAGACAGAATTCTCACTCAAAAGGTAAAATTATTTTTCCTACTTCCAAATATTCAACAATCAACAATGCTCAGTCACATTCTGTAACAAACACGGAAATAGTTGCACATTCCAATCAATGTTACCTTTTTTCCAGTTTCATTTACATTCCTATTCCTTGCCAAATGGGAAATTGCACTCAAGAGAACTAACAAGCATGCTTTGATCCACTATCATTACTCAAAGTTGAATGCCTCCATAGGCTAAAACAACTTTTCTATCGACAAATGAATCATTCTTACCGATGACATGCGTAAAACAACCGTCAGGCAAATATATAATTGCAATGTTTGTGATCACATTAGAGAAATAACAGGACAAGGGGGAGGAGGAAATTGGCTTTTTATAAATGAAATAGAATCGTAAACAAATTATTGAAATGTATTTAAAATTCATAGCAATTTCATGACCACCAAAACCAAAAAAAAGTTTTAGGGAACAAAACACCCGTAACATACCTAGAACAAATTTTGCGTAGACATTGAAATGAAAAGGCAAGGCAAAATGAATGGATAAATGAACAGAAAACACATTCACAATAATGGATAAAATGACTTAAGGCATCAGAAGCAAGTTAAATCAGAGGCAGCAATAAACATACTTGAAACATTATTGTAAAGAAATTGAACGGAAAAAAGAGGCCTATTACAGGGAGGGGTGTAATTAACCTGATAATTAGGAGAATGCAGATCTCTTAAGATGATTTCACTTCACATTAGTGTCCACAACTCCACGTTGTTTGACATAGCGTGGTTTTGTACAAGTCATCAAAAGGGTTGTGGCCATGATGGAACAAGGAATTGGTTTGAAAGGGAAAAAGGAGATCATGTATATATTGAAAGAGAACACATTAAAGAGTATAATGCATTAAATTATTAGATTAATCTAATTATTCTCATCCAATGAAACACCAGCCATGCATGTTATAGTATGGTTATATACTACACCATATCAACGCTTTGAAGTTTAAATAATAATGTAAATTATATGAATTGAATAAAATTACGTTCACGTAGGATTTTAATAACAAAATGTTCACCACACTTGCTCAAACATGAGACTATGGATATGAACCTCAGCTAGATTTGATTTGTTTTCGGGTTTTATTTTCCTCTTTTCTTGGCCTAATCATAGGAAATTCATGAACTGAAATTTCTGCATCGGCTACAAATATGCGTCAATTTTCTCTTTCGTAAAAATAGGTCAACTCGAAAGTTTGAAGCAGTGAGAAGATATAACATATTCCTACTTATGCCTATGATATTATATATATATATATATATATATATATATATATATATATATACACACACGTGTGTGTAAAATAATAAGAATAATGTAAATTTAATCAATCTAACTATTAAATTAGAATTCTATAGTGACTGTTTCTTCCTGCACCTCCATATCTTCTTCTGACACCTCCATACATAACATGAAAATACATTTTTATCCTTCTTGTGCCACCCCCATAGAATAACTTCCAGATTATGTAATCCAGAAACACATTTAAAAAAAGACTTCCGGATTACATAATCCGAAAGTTAAAAAAGACTTCCGGATTATGTAATCCGTAAAGTAATCATGCATCTGAAAAAAGACTTCCGGATTATATAATCCGAAAGCTAATTACAAATTTGAAAAACGACTTCCGGATTATATAATCCGAAAGCTAATTACAAATTTGAAAAATGACTTCCGGATTATGTAATCCGGAATATTACAGAGGGGCATTTTTGGAAATACGAAAATATATGGAGGTGAGAGAAGAAGGTATGGAGGTGCAGGAAGAAGCAGCCTTCTACAGTATGCAAGACATTAGGTCCAAGGCCCATGCCTTTTTCCTTTCTTTACCTTTTTCCGTCTTTTTCTTTCTTTCTTTTGTTCTATTTTTTAACTTGCTCCTTCTCCATCCTTCTCTCAAATTTTAACTCCATTTCTCATCTCTTTTAAAATTAGATCTTATTGTGTTGGAGATCACACATCAACTAGAGATAAAAATCTTTCATAGTATATAAGTGGGTGCAAATCCACCTTATAAGTCAGTTTTGTTAGGGTGAGACTTAAACTCCACTTTTTAATATGAGTCATTTAGAGTGTATAGAGTTTGTTGGCCTTATGGCTACCCACTATTGAACTGCTATCGGATCACCCAAAAATATATAGTCTCACTTACGAGTTGACAGATCTCGGAGTGAGGGGCGTGTACTAGAGATCTCACATCAACTAGATATAATAACATTTCATAGTATATAAGTGGATGCAAACCTCACTTTATGAGTTGATTTTGTAAAGTTGAGTTAAGTTTAAACGTTATTTCTTAATATATCGTGTAGCTGTTGACTTGTCTTTAACCATTTATATCCAAAAATAATAATAATTTGGAGTAAGTACCTTTTCATTATAGAAAAATTATCGATTTCTTTTTTGGTTAGTGTTTAAGCTCATTATTAGTTTATCAATTGAGAAAAATATTCTTTGAACTAGTTTAATTTGTGATTGTATTGCTTGGTTATATTGCACCACATCTTCATAATTGTAGTGAATTTACACTCATTTCTACTTAATACTTGGATTGATAGCAATTGTCAGGTATCTTAAGTTGTGATTTGGAAGAGAACGATAAGTTGAGAAGGTTGGAGCTTCTTAGCCAGTTAAGAGTGATTTATAAGAAGCTTGAATCATTATTCAGGCAAAAAGCGAGAGCAAACTGATTTAAGCATGGAGAATCTAATTCCAAATTCTTTCACTCAGTTATTAGGTGGAGAAAACTCTGAAATGAAGTCAAAGGGGTTGAGGTTGATAACCAATGGTGTGAGGAACCGGAAGTTGTTCGAAAGGAAGCTAAGAAGTTGTTTGAAGACAGGTTTAAGGCTACAGAAGATTTTGGTGTTAATCTTGGTTTCGTGGAATTCAAATCTATTCCTAGGGAAACCAGTCTAAGTATGATTCTAGACTTCACTAAGGGTGAAGTAAAGAAGTTGTGTGACAATGTGAAGGTTCAAAGAGCCTAGGACCAGACAGATTCAACTTCTTCTTCATTAAGAATAATTGGGATTCTATTAAGAAGGATGTTATGGAAGCTATTCAGTTTTTCCTACATACGGGAAGTATTCTGAAGGGATGCAATGCTTCCTTCATTACTTTAGTCCCCAAAATAAGTGACCCCACAAAATTATATCAATTTAGACTCATTTCGTTAGTGGGCACTCTTTACAAGATCATTGCTAAGGTGTTATCATGCCGCATTAAGGATGTCCTCCCTTTGGTTATAGATGAAAACTTATCAGCTTTCTTAAAGAATAAAGGAATGCTCGATAGTGTTCTTATGGAAAATGAGGTGGTTGAGGAGTTGAAGAGGAAAAGGAGGACAAGGGTGTGTATGAAGGTGGATTATGAGAAGGCATATGACTCGGTGAAGTGGAGTTTCTTGTATGATATGTTGAACAAACTGGGTTTCCATAGTAAATGGACAAAATGGGTTAGAGGTTGCTTGGAATCTGCATCGGTGTCAGCTCTAGTCAATGGTAGTCCGACAGAGGAATTTATACCATCTAGGGGTCTGAGACAGGGTGATCCGTTGGCACCGTTCCTTTTCCTAATTGTTGTTGACGGTCTGTCAGAGCTTGGGAGGCAAGCGGTTAAGGCAAAATTGCTCTCAGGTATAAAAGTGGGGTGCAATGAGATTGAAATATGCTTGTTTCAATTTGTTAATGACACTTTTTTTCATGTGTGAAAACTCCTACACCAATATCTTTACGATTAAGGCGATACTTAGGTGTTATGAACTAGTTTCTGGACTAAAGATCAACTTCCATAAATCAAGAATGGCAGGTATTAATGTTGACAGGAGCACCCTTGAAATTTATGCAAAATCCCTTAACTGCTTTCCTGTGAAGATCCCTTTTAAATACTTGGGGCTAGAAGTAGGGGATAACCGAAGGAAAAAGCAATTTTGGGAACCAGTTGTCAACAAGATAAGTTTTAGACTAAGTAGTTGGAGAGTTAGACATCTATCTCTGGCCGGTAGAATTTGTTTGCTTAAATCGGTGTTTACTACTATTCCTCTCTTCTACTTCTCTATTTATAAAGCCCCAGCTCGTTGTGTGATAAGATAGTCAGTATCCAAAGGATGTTCCTTTGGGGTTGGGGAGGAGATCGCAAATCAATCTCTTGGGTCAGTTGGGAGAATGTATGTAAATCTCTAGAGGAAGGAGGGTTGGGGAGGAGATCGCAAATCAATCTCTTGGGTCAGTTGGGAGAATGTATGTAAATCTCTAGAGGAAGGAGGGTTGGGGGTAAAGATGTCATAAAGTTTAATTATGCTCTTTTGGCAAAATGGAAGTGGAGGCTGCAGAGTGATGAAAAAGGGAAATGGTAAGATGTTTTAGCATCTAAGTACGTTTTTGGCAAGTGGGAGTAGTCGATGCCACCGGAATTACCAATCCTGGTGGTGGAGAGACTTAGATGTAGTTTGTGGTCAGGGAGAAAAAGGAGGTTGGTTTCAAAAGGCCATCACTTGGAAAATTGGATCTGAGGACAAAGTCAGATTCTGGGAGGATGCTTGAGTAGATAAAATGAATCTCATAACCTTATATCCTAGACTACATTCATTGTCTTTGGATCAGGGGTTAACGGTGGGTGAGGTTGGTAAGTGGGGAGAGATTGGGTGGTAATGGTAGCTTAAATGGAGAAGGGTGAGGTTCCAATGTGAATCTGTATTGGATGAGGATTTGCTAAGATACATAGCAAAGGGGGCTCTGAACAAGGAATCTAAGGACTATGTAGTTTGGGGAGGGGATTCATTAGGGGCTTTCTCGGTGAAGTCAACTTATGCTAGTATGTATACCCAGGTCAGCGGTGCTTCAAATGATATTTTTAAAATATTATGGCAAGCAAATGCAATGCCAAAAGCACAAATCACTGCTTGGAGGATTCTGTTAGATAGAGTTCCAACTAGAATCAATCTTATTCGGAGAGGTGTGTCAGTTAACTCCTCAGTATGTGCGCTTTGCCAAGCTTCGGAAGAAATGACCCAACATTTGTTCTTAGACTATACTTTTGCACAAAGAGTATGGACACTTTGTTAGATGGATTGGTATTGTTCTAGCACAACATAATGACCTGAAATTTCACTTTGAGAACTTTCTCTTAGTGCATCTCAATTTTAAGTAGAATCAAGTTTGGAAAGGTACGTGGGTGGCTATTGTAAGATGTATTTGGGAACATATAAATGCGGTTATCTTTAAACAAGGGGTTCCGGATGCTGAAGAAATATTTCACTCAACCCAATTGCTACCTTGGTTATGATAGAAATATAGGGTAAAATCTTATAATTGTGCTTTTTTCATATTGGCTTATGTACCCTAATTAATGCTTAAGTAGCAAAGGTTGACAAGAAGCACTAAAGGGGTCGATTGGTGTGCTTGGGGGTGAAGTTTGAGCATGTTTGGAGTCAAGTTGGTGTATCTTCACAGTAGGGGAGGAAATGCTATGGAATTGTTGGTGTTAAGATTCTCTAGCTATGGTGGACTGTTTTAGGGGAGGATGAGGTAATAGGGAAATGTCCAACGTCTATCTCCTCAATAAGGGACATCAGTGGCAATACATACCTCTGGTTTTTATGCCTTTTAGCTTGTCTTCAAATGCATCATTGAAGGGGTTTAATATGGCCTTTGATACAAACTTCAAGGAGGGCTCATTTACTGGATGATGTTGCTGTTTGGAGAGGTAGTTTTTCTGATTTTTTTATCCAAAGAGGCAGGGCAGATTCAAATCAAATGCAGTGGTTGGTTTACCTATGTCTGGAGCTCTGTATGGTGCACTTGAAGGTGTTGATGTGTTGTCGAAGCTGGGTTATTTTTTTGTGGAAAGAGGTACTGGTTGACTACAGGTAAAGCTCACTAGTTTGTTGCAGGGGGCCATCAAATGTAGCAAGTTTCAACTATGTTTTTTATGCCTTTTAGCTTGGCTTCCTATGCATCATTCAAGGGGTTTTATATGGTCTTTGATTCAAGCTTCAAGAAGGGCTCAATTACTGGATGATGCTGTTGTTTGGAGAGGTAGGTTTTCTGGTTTTGATTGGTAGATGCAGGGTAGACCCAAATCAAGTGGTTGGTTTGCCTATGTCTGGAGCTCCGAATGGTGCACCTGAAGGTGCTGATGTGCTGCCAAAGCTGGGTTGGTTTTTGTGGAAAGAGTTGTTGGTTGGTGTTTTCAGCAAAAGCCTATCAAGTGCAACATATTTTTTAACCCGTGCTAGTGTGGCTGGTTGGACCATATGTAGTACTGCAATTCAAACATGGAGCTTCTGGACTTTTTTTTGTTGCTCTGTTTGGGTCTGTTGTGGACCTTTAGTGGGTTGGGGGGTTTGTGGTCTGCTACTACAGTAAGTGTACTTTGGTAGCAAATTGATGTTGATTTTTTGTTTCCGGTTTTGTATACGGGTTGGGACACCCCTGAAGTGATCCCCTTTCTTTGCTGATAAAAAAAACCTTAAATTGAGATTGA
Source organism: Phaseolus vulgaris (assembly GCF_000499845.2). Lineage (NCBI taxonomy): Eukaryota > Viridiplantae > Streptophyta > Magnoliopsida > Fabales > Fabaceae > Phaseolus > Phaseolus vulgaris. Next base: position 41,568,327 of record NC_023758.2, on the reverse strand, counting down.
TTTATTGGTTTATTTGTATAATTGTAGTTGCTGATGAATTGATGATGAGCTAAATTGTGTTTTTGGTGGGGCACAAAACTATGTTTTAAACTTGGTAGGATAATTGAATTGATTAAAAATTGTTTTGGGTTGACTTTGAGCTTTCTGCAAAATTTGTTTTTTCTACGTATTTTGCTTGAGTGCTAAACTTGAACGCAGATCACTATCATTTGTGCAACCAATTAAACCCGTGAGTGATAGTTATCTTTGCTTAAGCATGACCAGAACTTGAACAAGAGAGTTAGTAACAATTCTCTAAGCTCATTACCAAGTGATCGATTTTTATTGGTTTAAGGTAAATCTTTTCGTTATTTTCTCTAGTAACATAAGTGCATAACAATCAAGCGATACCACATAATTGGAGTGAGGAGGTTCTAGTAACATGTTTTCAGTGTATTCTTTTGTAAGCCACTGAAGTGGTATTTATGGAGTCTAAACCATTATTTAGTTCAATTATTTAATGTAATATTGTGATGTTGTGGTTTAAATTGATGTTATGTATTGATTGAAATTCTATTGTAATGCTTGTGAATAATACATATATAATATATTGCATGAATTTAGTTGAGCATAGAAACCTAAGTTGACATGTGAATCATTGTTTGAATGCATGTATCAAGTAGAAAGACATATGTTTCATAAAGATATTCTAACTTCACTAAGTGCCTAAATCATATATATTAAGACTTCAGGTGCCAATAAATTTATGGAAAGTCTATTTCATATTTGGAACACATGCATGTAGCCACATATTGAATGCTTTAAATTTACTCTAACCTATGATGTTGAGGGTTTGCATACTTAAGGTGCTTAGAATGAGTTAAATGCTACATTTTGGTATGTCATACTTAATATAAGTCTTCTGAAAGTCGTAAGTTAAACTCCTTCTTGTGTATTCATTTGATACTAAGATTTATGTGTTGATCTACCAATAAAGTGTGAATTAGAAAATAAAATGTGATTTTTTTATTATAGTCATACGCATATGACTTATGGTGAGATTAATTTATGAAGAATTATCTTGTATTTGGTAGTTTATCCTTTTTCTTCCTTTTGTTTTTAGAAAATTGTTATATGAGAAAATAGGATTGTAAGTTATTAAACATTAAAGAGATTAATAAACTTCTTATACATTTATGTCATAGGATTTTGTGTTATAGTTACACTACAAGAAATACATTAAATAAAAACTAATTTTAGAGACCAATAATTAGTTACTATTTGATTAAATTAGATACCATTTTATAAACTAAAAAATATTATTGGTATCTAAAGTAGTTTTTATTATTAATAAAAATTTATGAAATGGTTTCTAAATTGGTATCTAACCATTAGCTACCATGGTTTTAGCTACTTACTACTTTGTATTCTAAATTAGTCTCTATTAGTCTTTTAGAGACTCATTTAGAATCTAAAATATTAGTCGTTAAAACTTAAGTAGCTAATTTATATACAAATTTAGAAATTATTTTATAAATGTGTATTAATAATAGAAACCACTTTAGATATGAATATTTTTTTAGTCTCTAAATTAGTATCTAATTTAGTTAATATACTAATTATTTTTTGTCTCTAAATTTAGTTACAATTTGATGATTTTCTTGTAGTGTTAAATGGTATAATTGATTATTTATATGTCAAATTTTATGAAAAAAATGAATAAAAATAAGTTGGTAATCAAATTATTTGTATTGAGGTGTTTGTAGGTTGAGTTGGGTAGAATTTGGGCAATCTCACCCAACTCACTAAAAAAATATTGGGTGGGATTGAGTTGAGTTTATACATTTTTTTATGCTAAACTCAATTCAACCTCACTTAGTCTTGAGCATGTTGGATTAAGTTGAGTCAATTAGATCAAGATTTTGAAAAAAAAAAAATATTAAAAATTGTAAATTTTAAGTAACAACTTACATAAAAAAAACACAATCATAAAGTAAGACGATAAATTAAGTCATAACAAATATATCTAAACTAAGTGAAGACATAAAAAAAAAAAAAAAAAGACAATTGCTTCCTGCACCATATCACTGCACTCGATTTCACGGAAAAGACGAAACTGTCCTTAAAAAAAAATTCTGAAATATGTGTTATGGATTTTTTTTTCGGAACGAAATTTTATATTATGGAATTTTTTATCTGGAATGGGTTTTTCATTTTTGTTTCCAGATTTTCATTTCCAAAATACAATAATTTCTTTTCTGGATTTTTTATTTCCGGAATATATTATTTTCAATTCCGGATTTTTTTGTCTGAAATAGAATTTTAATTTTTGTTTCCGGATTTTTATTTCTGAAACTCAATAATCACTTCCAGATTTATTTTTCTAAAATATATTATTTTCAATTCCAAATTTTTATTTCCAAAATTAAGGGTATTTTTGGAAATTAAAAAAATATGTTGGGTGCAGATTAAAAATGATTGGGTATAGAAAATATTTGTAAAAAAAATATAACACAATTTATCGATAATAGTGAGACTTAGTTAAGTATCGAGCTATCCATGATATTTGACCCAACTATAAATAAAACACAATCCAATTGGGTTGGATTACATGATATTTTTAAGTATAATATATATGGAAACACCTTTCCGTGTGAGTTTTGAAAATATAATTTTAATATAATTAATTTATTGAATGATGTAGTAGTTAGTATTAATTACACTAATGTCATTTAATCTCTTTAGCTATATTTATATGTATAGCTAAATTTTACTTTTAGGTTAACTTTTTATGTTTAGTTTAATCTGTATCCTTTATGAAAATCGTAAGAAGAATCTTACATGGTCATTAAGTGTACACATATCCATCTAAGTTGTTATGTTATTTCAATATTAATAATATATTTTTCTAAAAAAAGAACATAACCATGGAGAAGTTACGTTGTGGTTGGTGGAATAAAAAGGGAGTTCTCTTCCCCAGGTTCAAAAATCAGGGTTCTACTTCTATTGCTTCCACCCAAATTATAAAAAAAAAGGTTTCAAAATTGACTTTTTCCTTTGTTCTTTTAATGTCTACGTATTCCAATGCATTTTGCATATTGACGTAGCACAAATTCTTCTAAACACGCAATTCAAAAACAACCGACCAAGCAATTGGAATTGGAGAAAATGCAGTCTTACGAACTGCTAGAACATAATGATATTAATTTTGTTATTGTAAGCACTTTATGGTAAGGGGTTTGAATGTTGAAACTTTTTCACGTAAAAATTTATGTTTTGATGGTTTTTATACCTTTTTTTCATCATACATAAAGGTTGAAAACAGTGAATACGATTTTCTAAAAAGATTGTTGATAAAAAAGACGTTGAATGGAAGAATTATAACATTTTATAATCCATTAAGTCAGTGTAGAAAATGGTTGGAAATGTTCATTATTTTTTGTCTGGTGTATATGTTCTTTTTGTGGACATGTCCATTTGACCAAGCTTACAGAATTTGGTCTTGATTCACATGGTTTAGGACCAAAAAAGTTAACAGGGATAAAAGTTTGCATCAAAAAAAAGTTTTCTGTGCTAAAATACCCGTAAAAGTTCCATGAGCCAAGTTAACTCATAGTTCATATTTTAAAATAAAAAATCTTGTTAAAAAAGTGAAAATGAAAAAAATAACTTAAAAGAATCACTATACACATGAAAAACATTTACTCAATCCAAATCTAAATTCATGTTAGTATCGATAAGGTCAGAACCATGTTAAATTGGTCGAGTTGCATCCAAATCAGTTGATTTGGCTTGAATCTAAGTCACGTGAGTTGAATTGGATTGAGTTGGTGTTAGGTCAAGCTATGTTGGACCTATGTTAGGCTAAGGTCAAGACAAATCCGACGTAGGTCGAGTCAAGTCGGGTTGGGTGCATGTTGAGCTAAGTCAGGTTGAATTCATGTCAAACTGATTTGGGCCATGTCAGTATGGGCAGGGTTGGGCTTACGTTGTGTTGAGTCGAGTTCAGTTCATGTTAAGTTGAGTTAAGTTATGCCAAATCCATATTGGGCCATGTCATGTTAGGCTGAGATGGGCTCAACCCAGGTTGAACTCATGTTGGGCAATATTGGGTCAGGCTTAATCTAGGTTGGGTTGGGTGGGTTCCAAGTCAAACCAAGTCAGGTTGAGAAAAGGTCAAGTCAAGCTGGTCTGGCCCAAATCAAGTCGAGTTAGGTTGGGATCGGGTCTAGCCCATATCAAGATAGGATCAAGTTGGGTTGAACGTAGGACAACCTGAGTTAGGGTAGGGTGATCATATGTTAGGTTAGGTCGAGCTTAACCAAGGTTAGGATAAGTCAGGCTGAGCTAGGTTAGGCATGAGTCTAGGTTAGGATGAGTCATGTTAGGCCTATGACAGGTTGAGTCTAAGTCAAGAAAGTCTAGTCAGATTTGATTCAAGTCATGCAATGTCGAGTAGGGTTGAGTCTCAACCTTATAATTATATTACAAATAATAAAAACTAATTAAGAACCAATTTACAATTAAATTAAAATATTTAGGGATAAATTTGTAGTTTAAAATATTTTAAATACTTTTGAAATTCTAAAAATCATTTGAGTTAATTGAAGTCTTATTTTAATGTTGTGATGAGTCAAATTCACTTTGGTCATTATCTTAACCAAGGGATTAAGGCCTTTTCAACTTACTTTTTAATGGATAATAAGAAATATTTTAGGAGTAATGAAGTTGGTTCATAAGTCATGAGTCAAATTAACAACAATAAATTGCTATGTTTATATTATTGAATTTATATAGAAATAAAAAATGAGTTTTATTAATTTGAATAAGAAGTGCAGTAGCTTAAGAGTAATTTAGTTATTGGTTAATGGGAAATATAGTTTGTGAATACATTAGTTGACAAACTTTTGTGTGTGCCTTTGTATTTAAATTGAGTGTGAATATACTTTGAATTTAGTGAATTGGAATTGGTATGGTTATACAGTATGTTTATATTTGGATGGGTTGAGTAACATATTTAAAGAAGGGTGACAATAATGGTTGGTCCACCTCACAAAAGTGACGATGACCGAATGTATTGGTTTGCTCCGCATAAGTATTAATCGGCAGACCGGCAAATCAGTCCGCATAAAAAAAATATTTTTATTAAAATGTTTTTTTTTTCACCTTCAGTTTTTTTTTATATACCATATTAATTTTGAAATTTAATTTCCAAAGTGAATTCCAGAAATGAAAATTTAGAGAAGAAAAAAAAGTGAAGAACCAATTTAAACCTACTTAAAAATATAAAGGACAAATATGTATGTACTTGATAATATAAAAGGAAAAAATTGCAGTATCTATATTTAATTGTGTTTATATTTTCTTTATACTAAGTTTTATTTTCTTTATAAGAATATTGTTACAATTTATGATTGTCAGAAATTTTCATAACGGTTTTCAACTTATATACAAAATATTCTCTCGCGTTAGAAATAAAAATATTGGATTTTTTTTTACAAAAGTTCTATTAAAAAATGGAGCCAATATACTTGAACCAAATTATTAACTTGAGATGGTTTTATTTAAGATTCAACGAGAACATTAATATTAAGGATCATATTTAGTAAATATAAAATGAGAAGATTTCAGATCGGTGTAGAAATTAATTCTAATAATTTAATGATATTATCTTCTTAGTAATTTTAAGCATTTAATGATATTACTTAAACAGAATTAATTTATTAAATGATTGTATTTTAAGATATTAAAATATATTTTCTGCTCTAATAATAACATTCTCTGTAGTTTGTTGTTGTTGAGATTTATACCTAACAGATACAATTCATTATGATTTTTTATTCTTAAATTCAAATTGATAAATAAAGTGAAAAAGTAATTTCAAAATTTATACAATTTCCACTTTTCAGTGAAATTTGACCTTTTAGTAGATAATAATTTGAATTTTTCTCAGTATAGTATTTTTCAAAAAATTCTAATTTTTTTGGCATCAGTTTAATTTCTATGGAAATATAAATACAACTATTAGCGTTTGATTCAATTAGATAATTGAAAGTGAGGAAGTAAAAAAAACAAAATACAGTGAAAAATAATCTTATTTGGATTAAGAGAAAGAGATATCTAGTAGTGATGGAAACAATCAATTGCTCTTTGAATAAAAATCCCCAACATATTTAATTCACCAAATCATATAAGCAATGTTAATATTCCAAATCATATAAGCACCTGCATTAAAGACATTACATTAAGAAGAAAAAAATAGTTTATGTTGATAAATATGATAATTTTCTTAATTTATTATAATATTTGAGCCTCTTATTCACACTGGTGTAATAAATATTGCTCACTTTTTTTGAAAAATAAAGATGTTTTGATAAACTTTTTAGGTTTACATATAGAGAAGATACCATTAATTTCTCCACATTTTTTTAGAGAACAAGAAGTATAAAGAAGACTCTCTCAATAATAACACCATCTTCTATTATATATAATTTCTAATTTCATAATATATATATATATATATATATATTTCATGATTCTTGTATTCTTCTTGAATTTGGTAGTTTCTTACTATTGAAAAATGATTATAGAACTTTGATGGTAAGAGTTAACATCATAAAGGTCTTATATTAAAATTAATATTTTTTATCTTAGTCATTAATTCCTATACATTGATCAAACTTATTTTAAACATGGTTTTAAAAGAGCAAATGAATTGATAATTTTATTTTAAAGTTTAGAACTCTGATTCTATGGAATTAGGTTTACTTCAACATTTGTCTTAATTACTTTGATTTTAGAATTAACAATGAACTTTAAATTTAATGAATAATTTTTAAGATTTTAGTCTTAATTAGTAAAGATTTGTCTAAATAGCGTACAAATCATATTTACAACTTGTAGGAATTACACTAATTACCAGATAGTTAAGAGATATTAATTAAAAAGAAGGTCATATATGACTAAAGGAATAAACATAAATGTCCTTTATGATGCATGAAAATAAAAATAGCTAAGCTCAAATATTCCTAATAAATCAATTTTTTACAATAAATTACGAATCTTTAATTCAAAAGTTTAAGTATCATCAACGATATATAATATGTAGAGATTTTGATTTGTTTACAATATTATATTGTATATACATTATTATTTTGTATAAAGTTTGAAGTATTTCTTAAATATTCTAATTAATTTATTTATTTATTTCTTATCGATTAAAAATAAACATGTTTCATCATGTATAACCC